>NC_056660.1:221315381-221652881 GCF_018350195.1 Panthera tigris
CAATCAATCAGAATGATTATATGTGTTATTCATGGAAGATAAGTATCCTTGCTCCCAAAGTTGTGTTCAGATTTACATCGGTTGGGAGTAAGTGCTGAAAATACTACATTTTTCACACCTGGAAAGTAATGTGTGGGGACATTTTGCCAGGAAAATAAAACTTTACACTTTTCTTCCCACCCATCTTGCCTATAATCAGTTTGTGCTACTGATGCAATGTAATAATTAAAGGGGTCAGAAAATATTTTACTTGTTACCTGTGATTCTGTTTTTTAAAATAAATATGCTCATCTAAATTGCATATACTTTTAAGTATTTCAGGTGTTGGCGTTTGCTACATGAACTATGACTTTTTAATTTATGCGTCATCAGTATTCGCATACCAACAACAATTATAGTGTATTTAGTATCCTTCAATATTTTATAATATTTACTCAGAAATAATGACATGTTTTGGAGGATACAATCTTAGGCTAGAGTTGTTTGACTAGTGTTATAAATCTGCATTTTTTTTCCAGGACTAAGGATTCTGTAATATATTTAATGAAGATTTTTAACATATTCAATGATAAATTTTTCAATATAATTTTCAGCTGTTTCATGACCAGAAGTTTTTCACAATAAATTTTGGTTTTATACCCTATGATTATTTTCAACTTTCCATATTCAGACTCCTGAATATCCACACTCATTTTCAAAGTTTGAGACATCATGGTATAATCTATATAATTTCATGACAACCTGTCAGCTAAGTGACGTGTTCACTTCCTCACTGAGTGGTCTCTCAGGTAACACAGTGTCAAGACCTTCATTGCCACCTCACTGAATGTTTCTCTGTTTTTCCTTGGTTCTTGGTCATTGCTCTCACGATAAACTTCAGTAACTTTGCTCTGATTATTCAAGCTGTACCTCATGATGTCTGCATCTCATATAATGCAAAGAGACCCCGGAGAAATGCTCAACAGCACGATGTGTTAAACCATTTCTTATATTATTGATGTTGACAGCTGCCATCTTGCCATCTGATTTTATCCAGGCAGGTATTTTTATACATTTTCTACATTATTACATTTTTAGATTTTCACGGAATAATCAAGCAAAGTAAGAGCAACAAGAAACTACTTATCAGTAATTAGCACGGGCATTTGCTCTTGCAAGGAATGCTGAGATCTAAAATTTCCTTCGTGCCACTGTAAGTAATTTTGGGCATCAAACATATCGAGAAATAAAACAAAAACAAAAACAAAAACACATCTTTCGGTTCCCAAAGCCTTTCCAAAGTCATGAGTTTGGATAAAGAATTTGTGCCTGTAAGTATAAATCACACAAAGTATTCAATGTCATAAAGTATGCAGAAGTAACAATTTAATTGTATTTGCTAGATAAAAATAAAAACCTACCCATTGCATTTGAAAAATTAAGCTAATTCCTTGGTGAATTACAAAGAGTTTAAAGTTCATCTACTTTAAAGCGTTCTAAGTGTTACTTTAGTTTATTTCATAAACTAAACACTGAATTTAATAAAGAAATGCAATAACTCATTTATATACTAAATTACATTTTATGGCTATAGTCATTGATATTCTCTTGTCTGATCCCCACCAAATCACTGTGAAGCAAAGTAGATCCATATTCCTTATCATATTCTCATGGGTGAAGACACAATGTTTGAAGGATTAGATAACGTGGCAAAGCGTGAAGTAAAGGTAGTTATTTGATTTTTACCTTTTAAAACATGAGATTCTATCACACTGTCTGTAGTCTTACTACATTTACCTTAAAAAAAAGTGATTTTATTTACTTATTTAATTTTTAAAGGATTTTTTAAAATTTATTTTGAGAGACAGAGAGAAAGAATGAGCACACACGCCAGCAAGAGGCAGGGAGAGAGAGGGAGAGAGAGAATCCTAAGCAGGCTCTGTACTTTCAGCACAAGCCTGATGTGGGGCTCAATCTCATGAAACATGAGATCATGACCTGAGCCGAAATCAAGAGTCAGACATTGTAACCGACCGATCCATTCAGGCACTCCCAAAATTGATTTATAACTAAATAAATGAATGTGACCAATAAAGTATTATAGAAGACCCGTGAGACAATTTGTTGTACTACCTTACACATCAGAAAAAAAAAAAAAATGCATACTGATCTTGCCTGGAAATTGCCCACATCCAGCCATGAAGTTGTATAAGATCTTTAATACGTACATATAAAATCCATTCATATTTTTATCCTAACACAAAATAAATATTAGACAACACATAAGTTGCATCAAGAGTGCACAGGATGAGAGTCTTACTTTAATCACTTATTGATTTATAAATGATTCAATGAATTATTTTGAAAGTCTTTCTGTTATAAGATAAACAAGGTTGGGGATCTCATGTACAGCATGATGATTTGGTTAACAATGCTGCATTATATACTTGAAAGTAGCTAGGAGAATAGATTTTAAATGTTCTTAGCACACACACAAAAATGAAATGATAATAATAAGAGGTGAATGGAGGTATTAGCTAATTCTACAGTGATTATCATATTGCAATATATAAATGTATTAAATCAACAGGTTGTACACCTTAAACCTATGCTGTGTTGAGGTGGCTGGGTAACTCAGTTGGTTAAGAGTCCAACTCTTGGTTTCAGCTCAGGTCATGATCTCACGGTTTTGTGAGTTCAAGCCCTGCTTCAGGTCTCTGCATTACCAGCTTACCAGAGTGGAGACTGCTTGGGATTTTCTCTCTCCTTATCACTCTCTGCACCTCCCCCACTCACACTGTCACTCTCTCCCTCCCTGTCTCTCAAAATTAGTAAATAAACTTAAATACACACACACACACCCGTACACAGTGTTATATATCAATTATATCTCAATAAAGCTGGGGAAAAAGTCAATGAATAAATGATTTTTATGTGCTGAATTCTCTGCATTGGGTTGAGAAATAACCATGTAGACATCGTTTCCATCATTAAGGGATCCCATACTTTTCTAGAAAGATAGGCATACAGGGACTCCTGGGTGGCTCAGTGGGTTAAGTGTAGGACTTCAGCTGAAGTCATGACCTCACAGTTAGTGAGTTCGATCCCCGCATCGGGCTCTCTGCTGACAGCTCAGAGCCTGGAGCCTGCTTCAGATTCTGGGTCTCCCTCTCTCTCTGCCCTTTCCTCACTTGCACAATCAAAAATAAGTAAACATTAAAAAAAAAAGAAAGATAGGCACACAGATAATTTCCAATGAATAATATAATTCCTAGTAAAAATAAAGCATGCTATTCAAAAGTGAATACTTTAAATTTAAACACTAAATTTAAATTTAAAATGTAAACACTTTAACTGGCAAAGGTGTAATTCTCTATAACCTAGAGTTATCTCTATACCTCACAACTATACCATTTTGTTTCCATAATATCTAGACTGTTACTAGTTTTTCTGAACAACTACAATATTTACAATGTAGTTATGCTATATTCTATGACCTGCACGTGTGTTTCAATACTATGTAATTATTAAAAGCATGTTTTCAAGTCAACATTTGACAGGATGCAAAAATATAATGAATATAATTCCAAGTAACAGCATTGTACATAAATTATTTGCTCAAAATGAATGCAATTTCATTTAATTAGTTATATGCCTACACAAACACATACACTCTCAGAAATATAGCCTGGAAAGGAAAACATCAAACTGATGTTTTCATAATGATGCTGCATAATGGAAATACTGGTACTTGTATTTTCCAAATTCTCAATAATGGCTTTATAAAGACCTCATTGGATGTAAAAATACGTAAATATATAAAATTTCACATGAAGTGTTGGATCCATTTTTCTTAAACTGCACTAAAATTTAACAGATAATACATAAAACGAGGTCAACCCAGAAGATTCATTTGAACATAACAGAAATAAAGGAGTTAAATCTTGTAGTTTTCTGTTAAAAGAGAAGTGATGATTGATGAAATATTGGAACTAATGTTATTGACCTTTCATTTATTATGTAAGTGTAAATTTAATTACTTTGGGATATACATGTATATATGAGACATGGCTCTCAATAAACGTATTTCTGTGACTTTTTTCATGTATAATGTCTCATGCTTTCTTCCCATACATTTAAAATAGGAAAAAAAAATTAAATAAAGTCACTGAGCTGTTAATAATGCAAAGTGGATGCCTTATAATACTGCATGCTCAATGCTTTTAATTTAAAATGAAAGAAGCATCTTAGAAGCACTTATTTATAAACTGGAAAAGATGAATGCAATTAAAATAAATTGGCTGGCATGGGTTAATTACCTTTCTCTTACATTTCTCGAATCTTTTCTTTAAGCACAGGTTATATTTTAAGTCAATATAATTTTCTATAGCAGTATCCATACGAGAACCAAATTTTGACTAGACATTATTTACTCGTGTCATTTTCAGACTGTTGGACCACTTTTCACAAATCGTTAATATAGTTCCCCCTTACGCTCTTCAAAATCCTAATTTAAATAATCCTATTTCTGTCTGGTAGACATTGAATCATGAATATGGAATGACTTCACCTGACTTCACTTGAAATTCACTTAATTTTCAACTCTGTTAGATGCGAGGTGAGTAGAAAATAATTTTGTTCAAAATTGCAAGGTATACCTGCAGCCTAAGGAGAAGCTCTCTACTCCATGTCTAGATTGAGTTGTGATTCATTTCAAGCTTTAGTTAAGAGTGATTACATCCAAATCATCTCATGGTATTTTTTCTTTGTATTTGTGTCATTGTTTATTAATTTCGTGATTTTTTGTCACAGCAAAGATTGGACAAGTTCCTGTACCTTGACTTAAATCAGGTAAAGTTCAAGACATCGACCTGAGAGTGAGCATCCCTCCCGCCCTCCTGCTTCTCTTCTAAATCTAAACCATGCATAGCTATTTTGTTCCTTATCATTCCATTCTTGTGAGAATAGAGATATGTAATAAATGAGTTCCCCATTTTTAATATACACATTATTTTTTAATATATGTTGTTATTTTTTAATGTTTATTTTTTGAGAGAGAGAGTGTGAGTAAGGGAGGGGAAGAGAGAGAGACACACACACAATCCAAAGCAGGCTCCAGACTGAGCTGTCAGCACAAAGCCCCACGCGGGGCTTGAACTCATGAACCGTAAGATCATGACCTGACCCAAAGTTGGACGCTCAATTTACTGAGCGCCCCAGGAGCGCCAAATATATACATTATTTTTGAAGGGGTATATGTATACCTGGATACACTATTGCTGTGTTGATAGTTGTATTAATAGGTATGTAACTTACTATTTGCATAATATTGCTTTCAGGAATTTACCCTAGAGTAATGCCCACTCATATGTGCAAAGTATATGTAAGATTCTAACCAGTTCAATTTTATTTATAAAAGTGATAATTTGAATATTCTGAGCAATAGGAAAATGGCTGACTTAGAGGATTTTATATCCATATTTTAGCTAATTTAAAAAAGGAGATAAAAATGTAGAATATACCAATAATCTCTTCTTACTAATAAAAGCAATTTTCTAAAACATGCTTATATTCTGATTTCAATGAGGTAAACAGCAAAAACAAAGGAACAGTCTGAGTTTGTGGGTGCACCTGTAGAAATGTGTCTTTTGCTCAAATTATATAGACACCGGCATTGCTTACGTAAATCGCTGGGGAAATAACTCCCCCTCCATCTTTATGCTCTATATTACGTTCTTTGGCTGCCTATGCAATATTCCTATCAGGTAAGGTTCTTACAAACATTTTAAAGAACCATATGGTATTTTCCACAAATAGATACCAACATGAGAATAGCTGCTCCACCCCTAAGCCTGTTTGTCCTACCCAGTAGGGGATGTTGTTTTTTCTGTCCAAGCGTTTAGCCAAGATACAAATTCCTCCACTTACTTAATTACCTTTTTGCTCCTCTTATCAGTTTTTCAATGAGTATTTAAGTGTTTTTAAGTAATTTTAATTCCAAAAGAAAAAATGTATACATTTGAAATGCTTTCTTCCTTTATTTCCTTGGTGCTACATATCTCCATTTTGCATCCTACCATTGTAGACATTGTTCTTACCGCCTTTGGGGGCGTAGCGTATCCCCCAATATCAGTGTCTTCAGGGACTCGGCATCTGATCTTCCTTTCCTTCTCTGACTTTATTTTCCATGCATTCTTTTCCACTTCTGCCCATTCAGTCTGCATCTTCTGTATAGCTGATAGCTCTTCTGTATCTTCCAACCAAGTGTTTGCCCTATAGCCTAAATAATTTACACAATCTCTTGCAAGATGTTATACCAGCACTTCAGTGCCAATAGCTCTAAAATAACTATAATATCATAAAACGTACTGCCAGAAATGTTAAACTGAATGAGCCATCACAAAATAACCTAGAGTCCCAGCCCAAAATCTCAAAATCATCTCCCTCCTCATTACACCTAATCAATAATGAAAGGCTCGGAAGCAGTCAAGTCTATCTTCTTAATATCTTGCATATATGTTCAAGTGTGTATCTCCCAAGAATCATCTCCATTCAGATATTTATTGCTTTTCACCAGAATTGTAAGAAAATACCTGCCAAATGTCTCCATTTTGTTTTTACCTCAATTCGTCTCTCTCAACTATCCATTCTCCAAGATAAAGCTCCAGGAAAGTTTTGCACAACATAGCTTTGATGGAGTCATTCCTCTGCTTCTGTGCTTCTAGGAGTCCTTGTTGACTTAGAGATCCAACGCTAACTTCTTTACTATTACTACAAATTGGGTCTTCATGGCTTGCCATCTTTTATTTCTCCAGTTTCAGATAGATGTCTGCATTCACCTGTGTGCCACTGTATTTTCATCCTTCTGAATCAGTTCTGAAGAAAGTATGTTATAAATGTTTCATCCTATATTCTCGCTGCTCCAGCCCCTTTAACTTGGAAAACTGTTCATTGAGCCAATCCCATTGAAAATAATTTTTAAAAAGAAGTCACGTTAGATATTACTCCTGCCTATTTAAATCTTGTGTTTTTCTCTGTTCTGATAAACATCAGAGAATAACGAATGTCATTCGCTCAATGGCTTCCCTATGACAAGCTATCAGACAATAAGTACCGTGTTCCGTTCATTATAGAATGCATTTCACTGCTCAGCATAATTCCTGTTATAAAGTAGCTGCTCATAAAATACTCTTTTAATAAATGAATAGCTGAATGAAAGAATGTGATAAAAACAATACGTTTTGCCTTTCCTGGGAGTGAATCTAAAAATTATAATACTTACAATGCCTACTTGTAAAGATTATCGCCCTAAAAGATATCACATCTAACATTAATCTAAAACATGTACTTAAAACACCCCAGAAAGGTTTAGTATAGCAAAGATTATTCATCAGAATTCATTTAAATTGTTAATTCCATCCCATTTTAATTATAAATATGGTGAATTAAAGTCACTCATTGACATTTCTCTCGTTGAGTTGCAAGGTCAATTTTTCCTCTCCTTGAATTTTGAGTAGTCTGTGATTGTTTTGACCAATAGAATATAACGGGAAGTGGCTTGATACCTAGGCTAGGCACTGGATCCCCTGAATCTAGACAAAGATTTCAAGTAGTTGGCTTGTGGGGCTCCTGGGTGGCTCAGTCAGTTGGGGGTCTGACTTCAGCTCAGGTCATGATCTCACAATTGGTGGGTCCGAGCCCCACATCAGGCTCTGTGCTGACATCTCAGAGCCTGGATCCTGCTTCAGATTTTGTCTCCCTCTCTCTCTGCTCCACCCCTGCTCACACTCCATTTCTGTCTCTGTTTCTGTGTCTCTCTCAAAAATAAATAAACATTAACAAAATAATTTCAAAAAAGAAGTGTTTAAAGTAGTTGGCTTGTGATCCATTCACTCCCAGTAGTAGGAGGATAACGTACAGTTGGAAAGAAAAGAAGGTATTTGATAAGAGGAAAAATGGCTAAATATGGAAAATCCTTAGACAGATCATCCTGGCTAAGTTATTTATAGCAGATCAATTAGGATCTAAGGATTTACGAGGCACAGGTCTCCAGAGAACATCATGTAAAACAAAGAATTCCTCCAGGTAGGAATTGGAATGCTTCATTACGTAACTGCTCCTTCTGCTGCGTGAGGTTACCAGCCACAAGGAAACACCTGGAAACAAGATCTATAATTCTAACTAGAAAATGCAGCTCCAAGGTGGTAACAACTGATCAGGTTAACAGTTCTTGATGACCCAGGCTGCTCTCTGCTTTGTCTGACTTTCTTCATTTCTGAAGTAAAGTAAATACTTTAGTGCTTTATTTACTAATAAAGTAAAGACAATAATCTCATGTTCAATTAACACATAGATTTGTAAGTCTTATTTGATTATCTGATTCTTTGGGTTAGATCATTGATCCAAGGAAGTATAGGATATAAAAAATTTTAAAAAAAAGTTATGCTTTTAAGTAACTAAGTTTTGTGGTTGTTACACAGTAATAGATAACCAGTAAAATGAAGACAACAGGTTTGATTTCCATTGAAAAATACATGAAGTAAAAAACAACTACTAATTTACTTTGGATCTGAAAGCAAGAGATTTGATTTTATGTAAACAACAAAATCACTTCAGAAATGAAAATGATTTCATATTATAACAGCACATGTTTCAGTAATTTTCAAAAAATTGAAAACCCAGGTATGTCTGCAAAATATACTTCATGATATAATGAAGTTGTCCACATTTATTGAGACACAGAATTATTGATGGTCGCACTAAAGGTGGGGCAAGTTACGGTGCACGGCGGGTTCTGTGCTGCTGGGGCTTTCAAAAAGACAAATACAACATTTTAACAGGCTTCTACAGTGGTGCTAGAATATTAGCACTCGCAATAATCTCAGCAGAGCACACACCCCAAGGTGCTTCACCCGCCTCCTGCTGAGGGTGGTGCTCTGCCTATATACACATTCGCCATCCTGCGTAAGTGACATCTTATTTCAATGAAGAATAGGAAATGATGACCTTCTGCTATTACCTTCTGTCCAAATGAACACCTAGCTAGAAAACGGCCATATCAATAAATCTAATTTTAATAACAAATTCTTTATCTTGGACCACAGTCCAATTTCTCATGAAAATTACCATTGTATATTGATAGAGAAGTTACTTTAGGAATGTGTTCTACTACTTTATCAAGAATACATATAGAGTTGGCTGCAGGGAGGCACGATTCCTCCTTCAGGACTCGGTCCTTCAGTGACCCAGCTGCTGATCTTGCTGGCTCACAACTCAAAACTGAGCCCTTTCCTGGGAATAATAGCCTTTAGTTGAGGGAGGTGCATAGACCAAAAACCTGCACCTTCCAGGATAGGAGCCTAATGCCCAATGGTCGGTCAAAGTTGGATTATAAAGACATGGTCCCCTTGACTCACATAATTTGATTCTCTGCTGGTAGGGCACGTACAAAGTCAGAATTGTTATGTCTTCTTAGAGAACTGGCCCCTTTCTGTAGTACCTTCTTTATTCCTGAAAACTTGTATTGCCATGTCTAAAAACAATATAGCCACTCCAGCTTTCTTTTGATTACTGCTAGCACAAAATATTTTTCTCCTTGCATTTACTTTTAATCTCTGCGTGTCTTTATCTTTTAATTGGGCTTCCTATAGACAACATACACTTAGGTTTCTCTTTTGATCCACTCTGACAATTTGTCTTTTAATTGGTGCATTAAAAAAATAATTGGCGCATTTAGACAATTGACATTCACAATGATTGTTGATATAGTTGGATTCATATCTACCACGTTTGTTACTGTTTTCTATTTGTTGTCTTTTGTTCCTGTTTTTGTCTTCCACAGTTTTTCTGCCTTTGTTGTTTTAACTATATTTTTAAGATTATGTTTTTTTCTCCTCTTTTAGCATATAGGATACTTTTTTTTTATTTGTTTACTTTTTGTGGTAGCTACCTTGGAGTTTGCAATATACATTTACAGCTAATGCAAGTCCTCTTTCAAATAATACTTTATCACTTTACAGATAGTGTGAGTATCTTATACTAAAAAAATTATCCTAATTCTCCCCACCCTATTCTTCCTATCATTGCTACCATTTATTTTGCTTATATATAAGCATAAATAAGCATCATATGTATATGACATATAGATAATTATATATAATTGATGTGCTGGTGATACTAATATTTTGAACAAACTGTTATCTATTAGATCAGTTATGATAAAAAATAAGTTTTTATTTTGCTTTTATTTATTCCTTCTTTGGCACTCTATGTAGATCTGATTTTTTGATCATAGTATTTCCCATCTCTCTAGAAAACTTATTTTAACATTTTTTTGCAAGGCAGATCTACTGAGAACAAGTCCCCCAATTTGCATGTGTCTGAAAGTGTCCCTCATGTGGATGTTTTTATTGGGTAGAGATTTCTAGGTTGGTTGGTTTTGTTCTCTCAACATTTAAATATTAAAAAACAAATTCTCTCAAAATTTACATATTTTACTCCACTCTATTTTGGCTTAGATGGTTTCTGAGGAGATTCAGATATCATTCTTATATTTGGTCCTCTATAGGCAATGTGTTCCCCTACTTCCCCCCCACCCCCCCGACTCTCGGGCTTCTTTCAACATTTTTTCTTTGTTTTGAAAATATGCTGTGATGAGTGTGTGCTTTCGTGTCTGTGTGTGTGTGGCATTTATTATGTTTGGTGTTCCCTGAGATACTGTACGTCTAGTTTGATATCTGATGTTAATCTTAAAAAATAGTTAAAATCACAAAGACAGAAAAAAGTGTGGGAGACAAAAACAGGTACAAAAGACAACAAATGGAAAATGGTAATGCATATGGTAGATATAAACCCTTGTATTTTTCAGTCTTTCTTATTTTGTGTATTTATTTGGCCTCTTCCTTTTTTCTCCTATGGGTGTTCCCATTATACATAGTACACCTTTTGTAGTTTTCCCACAGCTCCTGGATAGTCTGTTTTCTTTTTTCTTTTCTTTTTTTTTTTTTCACTGTTTGTTCTCTTTGTTTTTCAGGTTTTGAGGACTCTATTGATACATTCTCTAGGTGCAGAGTATTTTTCTTCAGCCGTGTCCAGATTACTAATAATCATAAAAGACAGTCTGTATGTCTGTTACAGTGGTTTTGATTTCTAGCATTTTTTTAATTTTTGCTCTTTATTTAAATCACCATCTCTCTACTTACATTGCCCATCTGTCTTGCATGCAGTCTACTTGTGCCATTAGAACCTTCTGCTGTTTTAAATTCCTGGAGTGGTAATTATAATTACCCTTGCCATGTCTGGTTTTGATGCTTGCTGTATCTCATCAAGTTCCTTTTTTTTTTTTTTTTTTTTTTTTTTGCCTTTTGGTATGCCTTGTAATTTTTTCTTGGCATGGGGTATGGAAATTGTCCAAAATTGATCTTTAGTAATGTGATATGAGGTGTGGGGAGAAAGAAAGCATTCTATGAGCTATAATTAAGTCTCATTCTTTTAGGGAGCCTATGCCTCTGGGCTGTGAACTTAACAAGTGTTTCTTGTTTATTTTCTCCCTACTTAAATGGGCTAAAGGGAGCTGAAATTTGGTCTTTCCCTTCCCCAGGTGAGTTAGGCTCTGATAATAACTCAGCAGGTGAGGCCCTGGTTAACTAATTCACCTGAGTGCAGGACTTATTCAGAAGAAGGGGCGATATTTCGAAATGGTTCATTTTCCCCCTCCTCTGCCAAAGCCTTCGGGAGTTTTTCTCCAATATTTACTGTGAAAACCTGGTTATGCTTATGGAGGTAAATCTCACAATATTGTGGGAATGCTATGAGTGACTCCCCAGAGATTTTAACTCTTAGACTTGTCCACACTGAATGTTCTACAATTTGTGAATTACAGTTCATCTCCGGCATGGGTTCCTGATGCAGTTTCTGGTCGTGAGTTTCTGCTCTGGTAAGTTGAGACTCCTTGTATTTGCCAGTCTTTCTCTCTAATCTTGTGGGCGGAAGTTTACCCTGTGTCTTCCACTCTGTGATGGATCAAAAATTTTTCTGCCTGTTTAGTTTTTTGTTGTTGTTGTTATGATGAACTGGAGATTTCCAAGGTTCTTCTATGTGGCGTGGAAACATGTCGAAATTTCAGAAATAGCAGATTTGAAACTAAAGAAGTACTGAAGTTTAATAGTAAATTAGTAGAGGTTTGTTGTGCACACACCAAAAAGGCAGCTCATGAACTGGGAGCGTTCAAACAAACAAAACATACAATGAGGCCCAAGAGGCCTATTTTTTATAAAGAGGCTTATATAGAGGGGAGACAGTGACTGCTTATTCTTCACAGTGATTGGTTACAATATTAGAATTTTATTAAGTGATAGGGAATTGGTTAGTGGTTACCTCATATCAATTTTGGAAAACTGTTTAAGTTTTGCTTATAGTTTCTTGAGGCATAAGCAAGAAATGACCCAGGTCGAGTTAGTATTTGCAAAAGAAGCTAAATTAAGCTTTGTTTTTGTGCCTAAATTGGTTTTGTCTGCTCAGGGAATTTTCAAGGATTGACTCCATTTGCTTTTTATTTTAACAGAAACTAGAAGCCTCATAGACCTATTTTATTAACTGAGGTTTGAAAGTCATACATATTTATACATTATGAATTGCTATTTGTATAATATCACTTTGTTTTATACATTTCCTGTGGTTTAAATCATTAACTTAGGCATCATTTACATAAATTTATAATAATAATCCTGGAAAATACACCATTTTGCACCCAAACATTATTGAATATGTACAGTTCTTGCTCTGGGTAGGAAGATCAAATCAAAGAAGTGTTAACACTAGTTGAAAATTCTTGACATCTTCACTTTTAAATTCTAAATTTACCTTAATGGACAAGTCTCAGAACCATGGGTCTTGAAACTAATCCATCCCAAGTAGGATTAAAGATAGAATTTTTATTCTCAAAATTAAGCTGTATATATTGTTTTAGGTATTAACATCAATAGAAAAATAAAATTATTTTAAAGGTTTATTTGAAAAGCAATTTCTAACATAGCAAACATCCATCATCATATGTCGTGTTCATTTAATTACAACTTTCATATTCTTCTCTAGGTGCTTAGTTATAAAGTTGGCGGGTAGTATTTTGCACAAAGTAACTCTCCTATTAAAGATACATAAAGACAGGTCAACCTCTCTCAAGGCGCATATGAGGAAAATTTGACCACTTTCTTAAGTTAGAGATGAAAGAACCCAATTATGTTTGATGTCAGTCTTCAGTGGAATCCTAAGGCAATAGAAGGATCCCTCTCCTGGGATGCTACATTTGCAGCTCATTCTGAGTCTTGCAAAAGGATAGGTTTCAAGACCCACGACTCTGAATAAATAGGATGTCTGGAAGGCCATTCTTCATTTAAATGCATTTTAAATTATATGGGACTCCAATATATGAGCAGCTACGTGACTCTTATGTTTATGTTCTTTTTATTTCCCTCCCTCTCCCTACATTTCTTGCTCTTACTACTCATGTACAATGATTTAAAAAACTGAATTTCAGAATTTTATTCTATAGTATAAACAGGTATATGTTAAGATATCATTGCATTAACTTTCAATGCAACATGTCTATCTTCATTGCATTAACCTTCGAAGCATAATCATACATTTGCATAATTGTGTGCAATATAATACAGATTCCTTAAGATAATTTCTTACTATGTATTAAGTCACATTAATAAAAGTAATTTTTGGGTGCCTGGGTGGCTCAGTCAGTTAAGTGTCCGATTTCGGCTCAGGTCATGATCTCACGGTTTGTGAGTTCGAGGCCTGTGTCAGACTCTGTGCTGACAGCTCAGAGCCTGGAGCCTGCTTTCGATTCTGTGTCTCATTCTCACTCTGCCCCTCCCCCACTTCTTCTGTGTCTCTCAAAAATAAATAAATGTAAAAAAAAAATTACGTAAAAACAAGTGAAAGTAACTGTGGAATAAAAAATAAGCTGTTCATGTGAATAACAGATGGCAATCTAAATAACTATTTCAATATTTTTTAAAACTGTTGAATGTGTAATACAGGTATTATGTTTCATACAGTCAAATTTAAAATCTAGAAGTCAACTCATGGATGTGATAAGTTTTGAACACTACTATTTGAACTTTCTTTTGCTCACAAGTTTTATTTGCTATCAATACCAAAGATAACTTAAGGAAAATGTTATCCCTTGAATGTTTTGCATAAAACACAGCTGAGTTCCTCTTTGTACTTTGGAAGTCTACATAAACACTCTTCATATCATTTCTTTTACCAGTTTTCTTCACTAAGATGAAAAAAAAAAAAAAGAAAAAGGTAATAAAACCTAATAACGCAAACATCAGTTTTAATAAAACACTCAAAACTTGTGGGACCACATAATATGTTTCACAACTGTTTCCCCCTTCTTGTTTTTTCTGTTCTCTTCTGATTTCCATCTCACATTCAGCTGAGCTCTATTTCATTTTTTACTTTTACTTCTTTTATCTTTGGCTTGAAAAGGTCCCAATGTAATTAAATCTAGGTTCTCATCTGAACCAGATCATTTATATTTATAACAATCTATACTCATTTTAGGTGTAAATTAGGTGAAGATATATCTATATACCTAGATATCCATATCTATCTAGATATCTATATCTATCTATAGTTAGATATAGATATAGATATAGATATAGATATAGATATAGATATAGATATAGATATATTTGGTCTTACCATTGGCAGAGATCAAAATTGGTAATCTTTGCAAATTTGTCCCTAAAAGCTTTATTTTTATCAAGTAAGGATAGTAAATAATAATATATATACTATATATACTATGCTATTTATAATATATAATACTATATTATATATTACTATATATATATATATATGTAAAATAAGGATAATAATCTATTTACTCAACTGAAGCTCCCTTCTTGTTCATCTTTGACTCATTGTCTATCTCTTTTCTCATTGTTTTTTTTTCAACTCTATAATCTTGAGGCCTGAGTTGGGCCATGGACTCCTAATTCTGTTCTATTCCTTTAATATTATGGGAGTCTCCTGCAATCAACTTTTACCTAGTTTACGTAGGGGGTCTATTTTTCCCAAGGCTGGTCAGTTCAGGATGAGTCTTTCACAGATCTTAAGTGGCTGAATGATGTAGTTGCGTTATTTTCTAACGGGGCAACGTCAGAGTTTAAATGTGGGGCTTGGAAAGAACACCAAGTACCCAAGTATCTGTGTCTTCCCATGACTTTCCCACATTGAACATGAGCATTCATCCTTAGGGCACAGATCCTCACAAGCTGAGTATTAATAGCCAAAGTTAAATCTCTGGTCATTTAATTCATATTTCCACACTCTGCCTCCTACCTGGGAAAAGATGCTTGTTTCTATCAAGTTCATTTTTAGAGTCAGAACATTTCACGCTGCTGGCACTATTACCATTGTAATCCTCTTGACGAGAGTGGAATTCTCCTTCAAAGATAGTTTGAGAAAAAAATTGGCATGTTCTTCGTTACTGAAATAGAAACACGGACATATTTTAGTATCTCATTTTTTTTAAATAATATTTAATCTCATGAGCATTGCTCTAAGTTAGATGATCATTGGGTTATAATCACATAGAATCCCATTTGTTGAAATTGTCTTCAAAGTAGTAACAAATCAGTAGGTTCATTCTGACAAGGGCAATTTATCTCTTTCAGGAGATTGGCAGGATATGATCATGAAACGGTTTTGTTTTTGTTTTTTTGTAAACAGATGTGTCACCGTATAACATTATTACAGTGCCATTCACTATTTCTCTATGCTATGCTTTTCATCACAGTGACTTATCGTTATGAGCATCACGTAAGGGTTAAATTTGCCTAATTGCTATGTTGTATACCTGAAACTAATAAAACATTGTATGTTAGCTATACTTCAGTAGGGAAAAAAGGCAGATATGGTGCTGTAAGCTAATTCCTTACTCCGTGTCTTTTGGGTCTCTGTCGTAGTTTGCTTGTTTTATCTAAGTTATTGAATATAGTGATGTAAACTTTTCATACTTCCTTCCTATCCCTTTCTCAATATCTGTAGAATTAGTAGGAAAGTAACCTCCCATTTCTGATACTGTTTTTCCTTTTATTTCTGATTAGTGTGGTTAGAGATTTATCAATTTTATTGATTCACTTAAAAAAGTCATCTTCTTGTTTCATTGATTTTCTTTATTTTTTTCTCTTCATTGCTTTATGCTCTAATATTTCCTTTAATTTGCTTATTTGAGGCTTGATTTCTTTTCTTTTCTTTTTTTTAATGTATTTATTTATTTTGAGAGAGAGCATGAGCGGGGAAGGGGCAGAGAGAGGAAGGGCAGAGAGAAAGAGGGCGGGGCAAAGAGAGAGGGTGGGGCAGAGAGAGGGAGAGAGAATAACAAGTAGGCTCTGTGCTGTTAGCACAGAGCCAGATACAAGGGGCTTGATCGCATGAGCCAGGAAATCATGACCTGAGCTGAAACCAAGAGTCAGATGCTTAACATACTGAGCTACCCAGACACTCCTTAATTTTTCTTATTTGTTTCTTAAGGAGAAAACAGTGTTGATTTATTGAATCATTTCTCTTTAATAGTATGACCATGTAGTGCTACAAATTTCCCTCTAATGTGTAGGTTGCATTCAACATATTTGATACGCTGTGTTTTTGTTTTAATTAAGATCAAAATAATTTCTATTTGCTATGACTTCAGATCACATTGAAATTTGAGCAAAACCTTGATCTTGACCTTCAAGTGTGTCTCCACTAGTCTTGCCATCTAAATTTCCAGATGTATTTTAGATACAGGTTTCAAGTTCCACTTAAAAAATCCTCTTAGTGATTTAAAGGACATTGCATTCCATCTGAACATCAAATTCAGACATAATCGAATTTCTTTACATATTGTTTCAATACACGTCCATCACTAAAGTTGTATCATGTATTGTGATAAAGATTATTTTATCATATTCTGCAAAGCACATTGAGAATCTCTAGACTTTATAAGTGATCTCATCTGATTGTGTTAAGGTTCACTCTTCGAAATGTGTTTGGTGGATATTGACAAGCATATAGTATCATCTATTGACACTTTTAGAATCATACACATAGTTTCATTCCCTTAAAAATTCTCTTTCTTAGCCTATTCAATTTCCCCTCTCCTCCAAAATCTTAATAGCCACTTAACATTGTAGTGTTTTGCCTTTTCCAGAATCTTATATAGGTGGAATTATAGAGTAGGTAGCTTCTTGGACTGACTTTATTCACCTAACAGTACACATTTAAAATGGTTGAATAAGTCATTTGTTAAATCACTAAATTACAGTTTGTTTATCCATTTACCTATTGAATGATATTTTGGTTGCTTCCCATTTGGGACAGTTGTGAAGAGAAGTTACCATAAATATTTAGATGCAGGTTGTTGTGTGGACACATTTCAAATCAGTTGAATGGATGCCTAGAACCGTGATGGATGGAGTATATACTAAAACAGTGTTTGGTTTGTAAAAAACTGCCAGTCTTCCAAAGTGACTATACTGTTGGGCATCTCCACAAGCAATGGATGAGAATTCCTATTACTCCACATCCTTACCCGTGTTGGGTAATATCCTTTTAATATTTTTTGTTATTTTGTTGGTTTTAACTGTTTTAATAGATGGGATACATCTTCACCAGTGTTTGGTAATATCCTTTTAATATTTTTGTTATTTTGTTGGCTTTAACTATTTTAGTAGGTGTTTAGTGGTATCTTCTTGCTTTAAATTTTAGGCGTTCTAGCACTATGTGTTGGAAAAGTATTATTTTATTAATGTTTATTTACTTAGAGAGAGAGAGAGAGAGGCTGTGAACGGAAGAAGGGCAGAGAGAGAGGGAGACACAGAATCTGAAGCAGGCTCCAGGCCCTGAGTTGTCAGCACAGAGCCCAACATGGGGCTTGAACTCACAAATCGTGAGATCATGACCTGAATCAAAGTCAAAGTTGGGCACTCAACCAACTGAGACATTCAGGAACCCCCTTTGTTATTTGTTTGAGGAACGCTGGACCACCATAAAAATATCACAAAAGGGCCTGGGAGTACATATACAATTCCTGTCAAAACTTGCTGCATCCTGCATTTGCCTTTAAAACCCCCAAGCCCTTTCCTCTGAGAGGGCTTGCATTTTTTGAAGGCCTTAACCTTCCATAGCCACTTTTGCCCAGCAAAACAATAAAGCTATTGTCCCTCTTTATCCCAAACTCTGTCTTTGCATTATGTTTTGGCTCCAAAGCATGGAGGTTGGTTTTTGATAAACACAGTAATGTGAGCATCAGCATCAGTGAAAATCAAAGCAGAATAATGCTTTGCTTTACCACTCTTAGGTCTTAATAACTCCAACAGCCTTAAATACATATGGCAGGAAAAAGATAATACCAATGTGACTGAACTATAATAGCATTTTTTTTACATTTTGACAAATATCTCATTGAAGATATATGCAATTTATTTTATTCTGCAAATGATACTATGAGGTTAGTATCAAAGTTATCTCCATTCAATATATGGGAAAATATGTTTTGAAAGTTAATGCAATTATTTCAATATGACATAGCTAATTAATAGTAGAGCTGCTTTAAGAATCTTTAAATGACCATTGTGTGTTCTCTGTAAGTTGTAAAGACAAAGTAGATAATTTTATTGGACCCAGAAAACATGTCAAGTGAGTATAATACAGCACAATACTTATAAAATTCTATAAAACCAAAGCTGAGTTTTTTTTTTTTCATGATGCAACTTTTGGCCAAAGTTCAATTAAATTCAAGTTCATTATACTCCTATTCCTAACAACTAATTATGTGGAAAAGTATTAAATACTATGGGCCTCGTAGAATTAGAATGAGAAATTAGACTGAGGAAAATACTTAGAACATTGAAATAATTAGAACACGTGTGAAAAAAAGTCAACGCTAATAATCATAGTCTACTTACTAGTGTGAATACTTTCATTTTTTAATCAAGAAATAGAAAAATATCAAACTCTTTACTGGAAGTCATGGTTCATATCCCTTTGGTGACATTAGAACAATTTCAGCAAACATTCCACAAACTACCATTCATTTTCTTTGTGGCATTTAAAGCAAAATATAAACGAGCGTTGAGAAAAGTTTTTTTTAAGTTTATTTATTTATTTTGAGATAGAGGGCACAAGCAGGAGAGGGGCAGAGAGACAAGGAGAGAGAGAGAGAATCCCAGGCAGGTTCCCCACTTTCAGCACATAGCCCAACGTGGGGCTCGAAACGACAAACCATGAGATCATGAGCTAAGCCGAAAACAAAAGTCAGATGCTTAGTTGACTGACTCCCCCAAATGCCCTTAGAATGAAGTTTTTAATGTAGAATTCAAACTTGAAGCACACAGCCTTAGGGTTTTCCAGATCTAATTCAGGTGTCTCCCCTTCTGTCACCCAGCATCTATGACAAATCTCACCTTCTCTCACTCTTCTCCTCCTAGTGCACATCACAGACTGCAAATTCCCACAGTCAACCCAACTGTTGGAAGTTTTTGGTCATCTCACGATTAACCTGAATGTTAAGAACCTGACAATTATTATTTACTAGGAGGAAAAAACAACTATATGTAATCGTAGTGACGCAAAGTATAGGTATGCTTTAGTGCAGCTGTGTAAATTTCAACCTACAGAACATTAATGGTTCTTTGAACATTACTGTTGTTTTTTAAATGCAACTCAGTCACTTTTAAAAATTTTAAATATAAAGTATACGGAAAAAATCAGGATGGATAATTTTGATGATTGAAATGTTATGATTTTTGTGTCACATCCATGAAAATATTTTCGACTGTGATTGTCTTCTGTAGATAGAAGCACTAACTCTGTCCTTGAAAATACGAAATAAAGCTGACAAGTGTACAAGTGGGAGCATATTTTAAAAATATAACAGCACTACTTTATTGAGTAATACTGAGTTGAAAAACTAAAATGGTTATTGTCACTGATATCTAAGATTCGGATGATTTGCAGTATCCCATAAATGTATGATGCTGTTTGTTCTATTTATAAAGTGTACCATCTGACTCCCTTTATTCATGATTTTTATATCTCTTATGGCCACCGTTTTATAAAACAATTTTTATGAAAGCTGTGTAAAGGTCTTTAACTTTTTTCCCCTATCATAAGCCCTTTAACGATGGCAACACATACATGGGGAAGAATCCTCAGTGAATAGTATAATTTTTCCTATTCAATATGTTATGGTAAATTCCCAGAAATGTATACACTAATTTTAAAAACTAAGTCATTTTATTCATCTTTTAATGTTTATTTTATTTTTGAGAGAGAGGAAGAACGTGAGTGGGGGAAGGTCAGAGAAGGAGACACAGTATCCAAAGCAGGCTCCAGACTCCGAGCTGTCAGCACAGAGCCTGCTGCGGGGCTCGAACCTACAAACTGTGACATGTTAGCCTGGGCTGAAATCGGATGCTTAACCAACTGAGCCACCCAGGTGCCCCTAAAACTAGTTTGTCTTCATATTTAAGCTTTTTTAATATGAAAGATACACATTGATTTTGGACATAAAACTGACAAAAATGGTTTTCTGTACCAAAAGAACGTCATTTTACATATAAATCTCTAATACAGTTTTTCTTGAATTCCCTTAAAATTCAGCCCCGATAAAGGAAGTTAAAGTCAAAGAAAAACATTGTGTAATAATGCAATTATTCTACTCCCTTCTTGTTTGTACACAATCCTTTTTTTTTTTTAATACAAAAGAGGAAAATTCTCAGCTTTTTTCACAAATACTGCAGTTACAGTCAAAAAAATAATAATAGAAGTGTCCTTGTTAAGAAAGCCTTCCCCTTCTAGAAAACAGTAACATCAAGAGACGAATTCAACTAGGGACCTCTAGGAGTTTAAGTAGCTCATACTCATTTTGGATCCTCTATTATAATAGATGCCTGCAATTGAGAATCAATCCCCCTATGGATGGAGAGCCTGACTGAAAAGGAAGTTAACAACAAAACCAACAAATTAAAAGTTTGGGAAAACATGTGGAAGGTTTTCTTTTAATCCATTCTCAGTCGAGAGTGTGTGTCACATATCTTAGGAGCAATGGAGGATCCTAGTTATGCTAATATGCTTTTTCTTATTATTCTCACACTCCAATGAAAATCAGGTTATTTCATCCTTTGAACCAATTACATAAATAAATTTGGAATAATAAAATCCATTTATGTTTGAATGGCAAAGAGTGTAAGAGAAAACATTGTCAGTTTCAAACTGATGGCTCCATTTTCTTTCACTTAAATGTGAGTCCATAGATAGCTATCATCATTAGCTGCCTTATGCAAGTTTTCTTTTAAGCAATGAAGAAAACATAATTAAAATCTTTGGAGAAATTAGTAAAGGATTTTGGGAGAATGCCGCCACAAAGATGTTTTCCTAGGTTGTGACTTCTGATGCAGGAGTTATGAAAACCACCTGTTAGCATCTGAGAGGGTGTGGGTTTTCTTTCATGTTTTAAGTAAGTGATGATATTTAAAGTCAGTTGCGAGTTTTGAAAAATGCTACCTCTTAGGCAACAAGAAAGTGCAAGACTTATATCCAAAAGATCAGTAATACGTAACCACGGTCTTCCTCCCAGAAAAACAGAAAAAAAAATCCCAACATCCACCCAATTGTCCACCTTACCATAATATTTCTATAACTGTAGTGCTTCATTACCTCTACTGAGGATGGAATTTCCGCCCTGTTTATGGTACATACTAAGTGTTAAAGAATGCTGTCTTTCTTTTGAGATTGAACCATATTATCAGGATTTTTTAATACATATTTTATAAGTTTATTTTGAGAGAGAGAAAGTATGAGTGGGGGAGGGGCAGAAGGAGAGGGAGGGAGAGAATCCCAAGCAGGTTCTGCACTATCAGCAGAGAGCCTGATGCGGGCTTAAGCTCACAAAACTTGAGATCATGACCTGAGCTGAAATCAAGAGCCAACCGATTAACTGACCGAGCCACCCAAGCACCCTAATACATGAGTACTTCTAACAGGAAACAATGAAAGTACAATATTAGAGCGGACATAGTATGATGTCACCCAAAGTATCTTGAATATTTTTAAATGTGAGTTAAGTTTTTGTTATATGACGTTCTCAAAGTATTCTGGGGAAGTTACACAATTGACTCGAGAAATAATGTAATGTAAACAAATCATCTCAGTGGAAAATGTAATTATTTGTGTATAAGTTTCCAAATATTTCTTTCCTGAATGCTATATGTTTCAGTTTTTGTCACAGTTCATTGAAGATTTAGTGAAGACTACTTTTATTTCAAATAAACAAATTTTGGATAATTACAAAGAATATTAAAATTCTATTTCATACATGTTGCCAAAAAAGGGAACTCTAGATGCTAATTACAGGATAGATCCTTTCCTCATAAGGATATCTACAAAAAAGAAACTTTAGATAATGACTTGGATTAGAAACAAAGAAAATATCTATTTGAATAAAAAGCACATGGTCGATGTTACTTGGATTTTTCTGTCAGTGAATGTCCCTCAATCTTTTTCATCCCATTAAACATATCAGTTGCCTAAGCATTTTATCAGGAATGCAAAATTCTCCCTCGAAGGAGATTGCAAATTTTCCAACATAGTGTGTCCCAGATCAGATTTGTCACAACTTTTTGTATACATCCCTGTAAATGAGTTTTGCAAAATGGCAGGAATCATTAAAGAATTGTAGACCTTTGAGGTGTGATTAAAATTCACTCAGTATGGGGGCTCCTGTGTGGCTTGGTCAGTTGAGCAACCCACTTTGGCTCAGGTTATGATCTCATGGTTCATAAGTTCATGCCCCGCGTCGAGCTCTCTGTTTCAGGTCATCTCTCTCCCTCTGTTTCCACCTTCCCTGCTGGTGCTCACCCTCTCTCAAGAATAAATAAACTTAAAAAAAAATTCACTCAGTGTGAACAAACCCTACGCTCTAAAGAATGGGCCGGGAATGCTATGAATCCTGGCACTCTTGTTAATAGCTACACAGATACAAAATCTGCTATAGCACGGACCGTGTTGTCAGTTTTACAACTCTGTTAAAATATTGCAGATAAATCATAAGAATTTCTTGGCCTCTTTAATAATTACACCTCTAGACATGTTAACATCAAATGATAGTGTGATTATTTGGGAATATGATATATGGTGCTCACTTAAATAAAATCCAACTTTAAATACAAAGAAATACAGACCACGCTTGAATAGATAGAAATGCATATTTTTATTTGTATATCAGTTTTTGTGTCAAAATACTTCTTTAGCATTCTAATTTACGTATTTTGGTGGTCTCCATTTCAGAGGTGTAGTATTACACTAAATTTATATTTAAGAGGTCATTTTCTGTTCCCAGAATGGCATAGAAAATTGGGGAAAGGGAATGATCTTGGCCATTCCATTATGCCGATTACTGAGATTTCATTGTTGACATGTGAGTAGCGTGTGGGAAGATGAGTAGCTTGACCTACTTAATGCTATAGATATGTTTATTTATATATGCAAATATAAATATATATATTAACATAAAAGGGTGATTGCATTCTTTTGAAAATTTTCCTTATATACCTATACCTGGAAATTGGCCACAAAAAGAATACAGGTATTAAAATCACATTTTTCATTATTTTCACTTGCAATGTTGACCCAGTACACTTTGAATTGTTTTTTCCTAAAGTACATAGACTTTTAATAAGCTGACTTCTCAAGTGATAAAATTTGGTTCATACCATAAAATAATAGTAGTATTAAAATCAACAGTGCCTTATGACTTCTATTAACTCGTGATTTTTGAAAATCTTTATTAAAATAAAAAAAGGAAACTATATGCCAAGGGTTATTACCTAATGTGGGACATTTCAGATGTTACTTAATAGTGACATTTCTTAAAAAATACTTTATCACTATTTTATACTATTTTTAAGTTTTATTTTAAGATATTAGAATAAATGATAGCTAAAATACACAACTGGTTTTCCTACTTCAACCATCTTTTGGACAATCTTTCCAACATTTGCCCTTCAATTTAAACTAATTAGAAAGTAAAAATAGAGGAGCATTTTAATGTTTATAAATATTTAAATGTTAAAATATTGATATACCTGACTTTCTAATTATTTAGAAATAAAGCGAGCCAGATATACACAATTATAATAAATTTGAGAAGATTAATCATAGTTTTATGGAGCCTTCCTGCTAGTTGAATGGAACATCATTAAAATATCTATCATGTTAAGTGTTTTCTTTAGCACTAAAAATAAATGAGACAGCAAAACATGAAAAGACAAACAAGAATCTTAAATGTATATTACTAAGTGAAACAAGCTAATCTGAAAAGACTGTATACTGTATGGTTCTAACAGTATGATATTTCAAAAAAGGTAAAACTATGGAAACTTAAATAGAAAATTTCAAAAGAAAAACTAGGAGGTACATGTTTTAATTTAGCTAATATAATATAAGGACCAGTAAATGAAAATGTTTGGAAATGTAATTCAAAAATTATATGGATAAAAGAAATACTGGAGAGTCATGATTGCCCATCTGTAGACTTTTCAGTTTGCTCTCAAGTCAGTGGGAAATTACTTGAAGATTTGGGGCAAGAGTACTATGGTAGATTTTGGCTTCCAGAATATTGATCTCATCATATTTAACATAAATGCATGAGATTACTATTTTAGGATAGTACATTGATAATGAGAAGACAAAAACACTTGATTAAGTTACCTTAGCCTGATCTATTTCATTGGTATCAATGAATACACTATTTTCTTTTTGTTCACATCCCCTCTATTGTGATTTCTTTTCTGGATTTAGAAAGTTAAGCTAGAGGGGTACCTGGGTGGCTCAGTTGGTTAAGCTTCCCGCTTCGGCACAGATTATGATCTCACAACTCTTGAGTTCGAGCCCTTCCTCAGGCTCTGTGCTGACAGCTCAGAGCCTGGAGTGTGCTTTGGATTTTGTGTCTCTCTTTCTCTCTGCCTCTCTTCCACTTTCTCTCTCTCTCCCTCAAAAATAAATAAATATTAAAAAAATAAAGAGAGTTAAGCTATAAGCTAAGCACAACAATTTCATTTGTTCAGGAATCTCAGGTTTTTTTGTTTTGTTTTGTTTTGTTTTGTTTTGTTTTGTTTTGTTTTGTTTTTGCTTCTCAACCTACAGTGATTTGACAGTCAACCTTACTTCTCCACTGAGACTACCCTCCTGTAGCCTCCAGCAATGTCTATTGCCTTCCCTTCAGGTAAACCCTTTAGGTGATGATTTGCATTGGCTCTTAAAAAATATTTGACAGGGGCACCTGGGTGGCTTACTTGGTTGAGTGTCAGACCTTGTCTCAGGTCATGATCTCATGGTTCCTGAGTTAGAGCTCCACATCGGACTCTGTGCTAACAGATCAGAGCCTGGAGCCTACTTCAGATTCTGTGTCTCCCTCTCTCACTTTGCTCCTACCCTGCTCGTGCTCTCTCTTTCTCTCGAAAATAATTAAACATTAAGAAAATTGAAAAATATATTTGACATTCTAGACCACATTATCCTTCCTATAGCAATTTTTTCTTGTGACTTTCTTCTTACTTAGTAATTACTCATTTTTAGAATTTTTTTGTAATCTTTGTTTTATATGGATGATAAATGTTGACTTTCCTTGTTTCCTGAATTTGTCCATCTCATGTTCTCATTTTTTATGTCGTTGTGCTGTGTGATTTTATTTTCTTTGATGTTTTCAATTATAATGAACATTTGATAATATGCAAATATTCAACATAGATGCTTTAGATACCACACCTCTATTTCCATAGCATTCCTGGATGATTTAGATTTCTCACTGACCCCAAAACCCTGCTCTCAAACCTTTAATTCTTCTATTCCTTTTCCATGTGAATCATATCCACACCATTCACTTACTAAGTTATAAATCAGTCTTTTCTTATATTAGTAAATCGGCTTCCTAAATTGGTAATCCAATTTAATTGGATCCCCACTCTGTAGACATCAAGATCTTTCTAAAATGCAAACCTGATATTATTACTTCTATGATTATTTATGTAATACTTTTGCCAAATTTAGCTCGACTTATTAAGCATCACTTATAATAGTGCTACATATGGTATGTAATAGTTGCAGTGGCATGCCGATGTACTAGTTATGATATAGGCTATGATACTGAATGAAATAGACCCCCCCAAAAAAACAAACAACAAACAAAAAATAGTTGAAAAAGAAGGGTATTTCATTTGGCTCTCTTCTGGTCCTTTTTTCAGGGAACTTGGTCTCTTTCATTATTCTGTTTAAAAATTTCTCAAAAGGTTTCTCTTATCTGCATAATTCAAGCAAGTTTCAGGAAGCTGCTCCTGCTCCAGATTGTGAAAAGTGAAGGAGGGAGCACCTGGGGGGGGCTCAGTCGGTAAAACATTGGACTCTTCGTTTTGGTTCAGGTCATGATCTCAGGGTTTGGGATTTCAAACCCCACTTCAAACCCCTGGAGAGCATGGAGCCTGCTTGGGTTCTATCACCCTCTCTCAGTCTCTCCTTTCTCTCTCTCTCTCCCTCCTTCTCTCTCAAAATAAATAAATAGACTTAAAAACAGGAAAGTGAAGGAAAGGAATTTTAGGGCCAACAACTTTGTGTTTAAGGAAATCACCTGAAATTCCTCATCATGCCTTTCACATCCCATCGTCCCAAACCTAGTGTCCAACCTACAGCTAAATGGAATGAAAGCAAGGGAATGGAGTTGTAAAGGGGAAGTCTGGCTAACAATTGGGAGATTTTCTATCTATAAGGAAATGGATATTGGCAGGCAGTCTCTACTGTACCATCAGGATCAGCTGATCCCTGTTATCCTCAGAGTTTGTGTTTCTGTCATTGTGATTCACATTGATTTCCCCTAATTATCTTTACCTTCTTGATATTTCATGTCGGTTATGCTGTTCTCTTCCTTAGGACAATCCTCTTGACTCTCAGCTTCCCTTACTTGTATTCAGGGAACACCAAATCATAGCATTTCAGAAGCAAACACTAAGGATTTTTGATTTATAATTTGCTTATATTTGTTGATTATTCAAAACTTTCTTTTTTTAATGTTTTTCCCTTTCTCAACATTGGTACTCTTAGTAGTCAATACTTTTACAAATTATCATCAGAATTAATGTTTGTGAATGACTTCTTTATGTTTTCCTCAAAGTCAATAAGAATTTTAGCCTGTATTTTTCAGCCTTGTATAGGGACCATGATGTTTTACATATATTCTTTGATCATCTCTTTTTCAGTTATTCTGGTAACTTCTGGAAAGCACAATTTTAAGATTAGATTTCTATTTTCTACCTTTCATAGGAATTGCAACACTTTGCCTTTTATCTCTATCACTTCCATTTGATTTTGTTGGATTTTCCTTTCAATTGTATTTCTTTCAGTTTATGAAGTTTTCTTCTTGAATCATAGTAAGATTCAAACAATTATTTTTTTTCTGAAAGATGTGCCTTCTTAGTTTTCTAGGAAAAATATTTCCAAAGCTATGCTCTTACGTTCATAAGCCAAACTAATATTTTCCCCCTTTTGTCAGCAGGAGTTTGTTCTCTATGCCTCAAATCAGAATTTCTCCCTCTCTTAAATTCAATCGAGGCAAGGTTTCTGCCATCCTAGTTTTTGCCAATAGATGGGGGTGGAGTTACTACTGGAACCTCTTTCTATCAACCTGATGTTCAAATTACCCTATTAAATATAAAGGGAATTAACAGTATGATGTCCATAAACTGTACCTCAATACTTGGTATCTAGAAAACATTGACTGTTACAGCTTTCTTTTACGCCCATCTACTCTCCTACGGTGCACCTCCTGGCAACCAAAAGAAATAGATTGTCTAAAACATTAAAATTCAGAGTCATCACTTTTATATAATTCTCTTCTATTTCCTAGTCTTGAACATGATCTTGTGTGTGTGTGTGTGTGTGTGTGTGTGTGTGTGTAATATCCCTTCCTGTGTAAAATGTTAATATCTACTCTTTTTCTCCTCCCAGCTACTCCTCGAGACATGCACATGCACTTATTTTTAATCTCTTACTTTCATACATGATGTGCATTCACTTACATACACGTACATTTCCCCTTCACGTCAATTTCTATTTGGATATTTGGAAAAACATTTGCAAATCAGAAAAAGTATTACTAAATGTATATCATGTGCTGACATCATTTAAGGTGTTTTTTAAATTTTATTTTTAAAAGTTTATGCATTGAGAGAGAGAATTAATATGAATATGAATATGAATGTGAGTGGGGGAGGGACAGAGAGAGAGGGAGAGAGAGAATCCCAAGTAGGTTCTGTGCTTTCAGTGCAGAATCCAACACGGGGCTTGATCTCACAAACTGACCTGAGCTGAAATCAAGAATCAGATCCTTAATTGGCTGAGCCACCCAGGCACTCCTGAAGGTATTTTAAGTACAAAAATAAAGATTTTAACAAAAGATCCATTATTTAATGTATCATGCATTCTAGAGGTCTGATACAGAAAATAAACATAGCAAAGAAAATGTAAGGTATGTTAGAAGGTAATGCACATCACAGAAACTGTAGACTAGGGCATCAAAATCTGAGGCTTGATAATTCTAAGGAGGTTGGTCTAATATATCTTCAGAAAGGCTAAACACAAAATGGAAAGAGAGAGGTATACATACAGATATATCTTTTTCCAGATGGAAAGGAAAGCCAATGCTAAGAAGTGATGTACATGAGAAACAGCAAGTAGGTCGGTTGGGCTCAGTGAGTTGAAGTGAACAGATGGAGGGAATAGAAGAGATGATGTCAGAAAGGAAAGGAGAGACTAAAATGCCTAGAGCCTTAGGTACTTTAAAGACTTTGATTTGATTTCTGAGTTCAGAGGTTTATACAAGGAGGAATCCAAATTTGATTTGTGGGTTCTAAGGATCCCCCTTGTATTGAGAATTAAACAACAAAGAACAGGGATGAGAGCAATGGAATTATTCAGAAGGCCACTGCAGTAATCTATACCATGGGTGATAACACTTGATACTCATATCAGGATGGAGTGAAAGAGGCAAATATTGGTAGGGGTCTTAATAAGATTTTGAAGGAAGACATTATATGATTCCCTAAAATATTGAATGAGATGTTATGAGAGAAGGTGTGTGAAGAATGCCCTAAGATTTTGAGACTAAATGACTAGAAGTTCAAAGAAGCTGTTGTAAGCTGAAATGGGGAAGATTGTGGGCAGAAAATAATTTGCAAGGAAAATCAGGAACATGCACTGGGGAACTCAGAATCTCGATAAAGCAGTCATTGTAGGTAAATAGGTGGATATATGGGTCAAGGTTAGGAGTGTCTTAGCTCAGACTACTATAACAAAAGACCACAGACTAGGCAACTTAGACAACAGAAATTGAGTTCTCACAGTTCTGGAGGCTAGAAGTCCAGGATTGTGGTGCCACTGTTCAGTTCTTGATGAAGACCCTCTACCTGTCTTATAGACTGTCACTTTCTCATTATGTTATGTGCACACGTGGCAGAGAGATTTATCTTATTTCTTTCTATATATTCCATATTCATATATATATATATTCTTCCATATATTCGTATATATTCTTGCATATATATATTCTTGCATATTTTATATATATATATATGTGTGTGTATATATATATATGTGTGTGTGTGTGTATATATATATACACACACACACATATATATATATTTCCAAATATTTTAACAATGAATAAGAGAAGGAGATTTGAAGTCAGTGGTAGAAAATTCCCAAAGATACTTCCCATTTTATGAACCACACCTCCTTGTATTTATGGTGCTGGCTAGTCCCCCCTTTTTGAATCTGGCTTGGGTTTTGA
The DNA here is from genome assembly GCF_018350195.1 of Panthera tigris. Lineage (NCBI taxonomy): Eukaryota > Metazoa > Chordata > Mammalia > Carnivora > Felidae > Panthera > Panthera tigris. Next base: position 221,345,260 of record NC_056660.1, read on the forward strand.
TTCATTTATAGCTAATAGAGTGTGGCCATAGTGATGGTGCATCAGATGCATTTCAAGCCTAGATGAGAAATATTATAGCTTCTGCTTAGATTTATTGTAGCAATTCCTCTGGAGGAAGCCAGTTGCCCTGAGAAGTTTGGCTAACTTGAGGCTGTTATGTCCCGTGTAATGTTGCCACAAGGAGAGAAGGGGATATCTTCACAGTCCCTAGTTGATCCAGCCATAGGAGCCTAGACTCCAAGCATATGAGTGGAAAAGACATTTTGCATATAAAACTCTATTAAGCCTTCAGGTGATGTCAGCCAGTCCTGTTGAGAGCTAACAGCAGCTGTATGAAAGACCTCAAATAACAACTATTTAGCTTGAGAGATATTAATCCATTTTTTACTACAGTGTTTTGAAGTGACTTGTTATATCCCCAAATCATCAGCATACAGATAATACAGAAATCCACACGTTGTCGTGCATTCTCCAAGGAAATGAATATCGGAAGATACAATAAGTGAGCTAGGTTCAGAGCCCCAAGTAATCTATCTTTAAGTTATGGAAGAAGACAGCTGGTAATACATTAGGAAGGCAGGTTAAAAATTTTCTTTTTGAATTATTATTTTGGGATGGAAAAATTGGTAGCCTTGAGTGGCAAAAGACTTAATTTAGACTTTAAAAAAAAAGTTTATTTATTATGAGAGAGAGAGAAAGAGAGCAGGAGGGCAGAGAAAGATGGAGAGAGAGAGAATCCCAAGAAGGCTCCGCACTGTCATCTCAGAGCCCGATGCAGCACTGGAACTCATGAATCATGAGATCATGACTTGAGCTGAAACCAAGAGTCAGACGCTTAACCAACTGAGCCACCCAGGCACCCCAAAAGACTTAATTTAATTGCTTTAAAGGAACAGTTTTTTAAAAAAATCATTTAAAGGGAAAATTAAAAAAAAATAGTTTTATAGAGAAGGAATAAAATTGAAGAGACCTTAATGAGGCTTCTAGGAAAATAGTTTTCATCAGATTTCGGGGAAGGAACAAGGAATGCTGAACTATGCAGAGATCCATCCACAAAGGTAAAATGCTATTAGTACCTCCACGGCTGAAGGAGCTAAGGGAAGAAAGAGTGTACTTTAAGGCCAGACATAGGTGAAATCATCAAAGAATCTCCAGCAAATCAGTACTAGTATGTAGAGAAAAGCAGGAGAAAAATACTCAGATCTCTCTCCTTCTACCCTCGGTATTTCATTTTACCTTTTGTTTCATTGCAAGGCAGCCTGAGAGATGGTGTCATCAGGGGCCAGGTTAACAGATGCAGAGCAGGCCAGGGGAGGCCGGGGTGTAGAGGGGTAGGGGATACAGAGGGACGAAAAACAAGCACATTAAAAAAAAAGAAGCAAAAAAAGAAAAAAAATTAAGGAAGTAAGACATGAGGATTACTGACAACAAACAAGATTCATACACTTTTCAAAAAGAAAAACTGATGCTGACCCTATATTACATCTAACTTGTTTTCAAAGCTTGAAGTTTTTAATATCTAATTTACAAATGTCATGAGACACAGTTTTCACATACTATTGTTTGATATTCTTTTCCCTGCTTTCTTATAACGGACATCAGTCATCACTGTACATGTTGCCACTTTGACAATTAAAACAGGTATGACAGAATGCATATATAAAACTACTGTTCAGTTTTCTTTTCTAATTCAAAAAATAGAAAAATGCCTAAGGGGAACAGGAAATTGTGTCTTTGTTCTAATAATACATTAGAATAGAAGGCAGGAAATAACTCTACCTAGGGAATCTAGGAATTTGGGTTATGGGCTAGGTAGAAGGTGAGAAGGAGAAGAAATATAGATCACTTATTTTAGGGAGGTGTTTTATGTTAAGTTTATTTATTCTGAGAGAGAGAGAGAGAGAGAGTGGGGGGTGGGCAGAGAGCAGGGGAGGGGCAGAGAGAGAGGAAGAAAGAGAATCCCAAGGGGGCTCTGCACTGTCAGCACCTAACCCAACCTGGGGCTTGATCTCATAAACCACAAGATAATGACATAAGCCAAAATCAAGGGTCAGATGTTTCACTGACTGAGCCACCCAGAAACCCCATAGGAAGGTGTTTTTATGACTGTGTATACATGTATTAAGCATATTGAAGACATAGCATTGCCTTTCATCCGAACACAGCACATCAGATGAATAGGGGAGGTGTGTTTATTGGGATTTTCCATTAATAGATTTAAATCGTAGTCTGGACTGCTCAGCACAAGCATGAAAAGTGCCCAAGAATTTGGTGAGTTTTATTGAACGGTTCTAGTGGATACACATGTAAGTACTCTTAGCCGTACGTGGAGCAGGGATCTTCACAATGATGATGAAGTCTGTCCCTGCTAGTTAACCCTATGTGTTTAACTCTCATGCATAAAGTGGATTTCTATTCGGTTTTGTTTTTTGATAGCACAGAAACCGACTATGCACTTATAAGAATGATCCCTGAGTTGGAAATAACTGGTATGTCCCCCAAAATAAAAAGCCGTATTTACTTGACTTTTTAAGAAAGAAGAAAACTTTCTTTAAAGAAATTTTAAGGAATTGGAAAAGACTAAGTGAACAAAAATGAGATTAATAAGAACAAAAGTATTTTTTGTGCCATACGTCTTTTAGCTTATTTTAAACTCTGAACTTATTGCATCTTTTAATAGTTTGCGTAAGACAAAGATTTTTAAAAATAGGCTGTTTTAAAAAGACTACCATTATAGGCCAATTTCCTTGAATTTATGAATTCTAAAATGCAAAATGTCGTGATGCACAGGTCTTTAATGGTTTCCTAAACTCCAAAGAGTTAAGAACATTATAAACATTAAATCACTTTGCTTGAGCTGAGGCATTTACTAATATTTAAATATTTGCTGTTAAGTATGAGAACAACTAGTTTTACTTAAGGGTGTAAATCTTGTGTTCTGTGAAAGAAAGACATTTCAAAAAAAATAGAAGCTAAAGAATTGATTTTGTTCATAGAAAAATGATATGCAGTTCCTCCAGTGTTTCATTTTCTGACACAAATTACAAGCTCTCCTCTCTTTAATGCATTGTGTAAAATGCAAAAAATATTTATGGACAATTTTCTTAATGTAAGCTTTTTAATTTGCAAAATTCTCAGATATAATTATATTTAGATGTTCTATGTTGTTTTTGTAAACTAATTGTTGCCAGAAACCTCAGTACTGAAACCTAATATTACATCTAATCCTTATTACTCATAGCAGTAAATAATTAGTAACTAAGGACTTTAAATAAGAAAATAATAAATTAAATATATAATTAAAAGTAAATTAATAATAAACACATCTTGGTCTCCCTTTTCTGGAAATATTTTTATTCATAAAAGCATATTCTTGAAAGAAAGCAGTTTTGAAACAAAATGCCACTAGAGGTGATGGAGACATTAAGATTATAATTTTGCCTGTTGTGAATAGATAATCAAGAAATATTATTATGCCAAATAGCACAAAAAAGATCAAGCTAATGCCTGGGGTTTTAGTGCACCTATAAGGTATAAAATTATTAGAGCTGAAAATGTTCGAGTCAAATTTGGATGTTATTTAATAATAGCAACATTTTTAAGTTGATTTTATTTGCTTAGAGAAAGTGAGAGAGAGAGAGGATCCCAGGCAGGCTCCATACTGTTGGCATGGACCCTGACCAGGGGCTCAGTCCCAGGAACTACGAGGTCATGACCTAAGCTGAAATTGTGTCAGATGCCCAACTGACTGAGCCACCCAGGCCCCCAATAAGAATAAATCATTAAGTTCCTTATGTTTTGCTAGAAATATATTCTTACCTGAAACAGAGTTGGCTGGCAATACTAAAAAGCAACATGGAAGGGAGAGAAAAAAATTGAAACATATAAAATACCACAGGTAATCATTATTTTCAAAGAAAGAAACTTTAGTTAATATATTCAGACATAGATTTTTTTCCCTTTTTCCAAAACTAGTTATTTCAGAACTGTCCATAGTCTCTCAAAAGTCACTTTGTAGGCTTTAAAAAACCCCTATGGAAATATTTTAATGTAAAGAAATGTTCACGGGACGCCTGGGTAGCTCAGTCGGTTAAGTGTACAACTTCAGCTCAGGTTGTGATCTCATGGTTTGTGAGTTCGAGTCCCGCACCAGGCTCTGTGCTGACAGCTCAGAGCCTGGAGCCTTCTTCAGATTCTGTGTCTCACTCTCTCTGCCCCTCCCCTGTTCATACTCATGCTCTCTCTCTCTCTCAAAGAATAAATAAACATTAAAAAATTAAAAAAAAGAAATATTAATGATGAATGCAACTTATCTATACAGTTTCCTCTTCGTTCTTGAGGAAGTATCAATTTTCCTTTTAACTGATTCTCTATTGATTATAGTCCTTTAACTTAAGTGCATACATTAAAACATAAAATGGGTTATATTATTAATTTTTCTGTCATGAGGTTTATCAGTTATTGCAAGTTGCTAAACATAATATATGATTTGATTTAGCTGTTTAATTAATGACCTTATTTTTTTTCCTAAATGCAATTAGATTTTTTTCATTTCTGTTTTTCCCATTTACTTAATAATTTCTGAACATAAATATTTACCCAGTAATTCTAAGTTACAAATATAATGCGATAATACTATTTTGACATAAATGGACCAAAACATTTCACCAGAAGAATCACTAATCTGTTGGAAATGATTTTTAGAGTCTTTGCAGTGCAAGGGGAACAGTTTTGAAAAAAAGACAAAGACTTCAAAAATAATGCACTATGAAGGATATGTGAACTGTAATGAATATGGAAATATCCACTAAATGAGGGAGAAATACTAGAAAAGATAGCCTGGCACCCTAATATCTTTTAAAAGTCTATATGCTAACGGATAATGTGAAAATTAACCCAACTGGTAAGAATTTCACTGTAGGGAATTTCATCCGTCTGATATTACTGGGAAAACAAAAGCAAACAAGCCTAACTTATAGCATCAAGATGAAACTCAAGGACATGGTGTATTGACAGCAGAATAGAAGGAGCCTAAGTATGTATCATTACGATGTGTCTTATTTAGACATCCATGTGATTGACACTGACAAAATGTTAGATGTAAAGGGAAATAACCAGACCATAAAATTGCAGAAATGGTTCCTTCATTTGATCAAGATTGAGGTAAAGAATTACTAATGTCTTACCAATTACTAATGAAGTAAAGAATTACTAATGAAGTAAAGAATTACTAATGTCTTAAACCCTGAAACTTTTACAACAAAGTGACTATTTTGCTAATACAGTGGAAAGTTACAAAAGTCATATGCATGCTGACTAAAAAGCATATGCTGATTTTAAAAGAACCGAAAGTGGCATATAGGCAAGATATACTTGTGACACATGTTTTACTTCCCTTGATTACAATCTCAGGGAATAATAATAAGGGAACGATGATGATGGTGACAATAATGGTACAAAATTAGAACTGGGCCTAAATAGAGAGTGCTGTCGTGCTTTCTAAGCAGGACCCTTTCCACAATATTATTTCCTACAATATATCCTTAAACTGGCTTTAATACTTTAAAACCAAAATCTTTCTTATATTTTCTATTTTTGTAACCGTGTTGTTCTCATAGGTATATTTGATAATGACGATCACAATTTCTCTACATAATGATCTTCCCATTACAGAATATAGTCATTCATTTATTTTATTATTATTATTATTATTATTATTATTATGGGAATTGTTCATTAAAATTCATTCTTCTATCGATTTTAAGACCTATCTTACAAGGACATCCAATGCAACATCCTTTAAAATGAGTTCATTAAATTTGGGTACCTGGGTGGCTCAGCAGGTTAAGTGTCAACTCTTGATTTTTGACGCAGGTCATGATCTCAGTTTGTGAGACTGAGCCCCGCAGGGGGCTCTGCACTGACAAGGAGGAGCCTGCTTGGGATTCTCTCTCCCTCTTTCTCTGCCCCTCCCCCACTCGAGCGGGTATGTGCTCTTTTTCTCTCTCTAAAAAAAATTAAAAATCATAAAAAAGGAGCTCATAAAATAGAAAAGTTTTGTAACATTTCAATCTTCTAAGAGTATTGCTAGGAAGGACGGTTAATTCTACTCACCCTTACAATTCCAAGTGTCCAGGGAAGACCAGTCAAAGTAGACGGTAAGACTACTGAATTAACATGAACATTGAGGCCAATCTATGGCGTTTTTTTTTTTTTTCCCCGATGCTTTCTTTTCCCCTAACACCTGCAAATCACAGGTGTCTGAAAGTAGTTGTGTCTTTCCCTTAGGTGTCCCCCAAGATGTAGACCTACATCTAAAGAAAATACCATATTTGCTTTGGGTATCCATCACACTATGCTCTCTCAAGCTTAATAGTTTACCCATAATAGTTAACCTGTTACTATTCATTGCTCTTCACTTGGCTGGTTGTGTTAGTTTCTCAATTTGGAAGGAAGGAAGGGTAAATAACTTGCAGTCTAAGGGCGACTGGGTGACTCAGTCGGTTAAGCAACCAACTTCGGCTCAAGTCATGATCTCACGGTTTGTGAGTTTGAGCCCTACATCGGCCCCTGTGCTGACAACTCAGAGCCTGGACCCTGCTTCGGATTCTGTGTCTCCCTCTCTCGCTGCCCCTTCCCCTCTTACACTCTGTCTCTCTCTCAAAAATAAACATTAAAAATTGAAAAAAGAAAAAAAAAAAGTTTTGGTCTCAACATTACAACCAAAACAAGTACTTTTGTTGGCACATGTATACACACACACACACACACACACACACACACACACTCACACACACACCAGAGAGAAATGTTATTCTTTCTTATTGCCATCTGTGTCAATAAACAATATTTTGTGTGGCTCAGATTTAGGACAAAAATGAGTTAAGTTAGAAGAAATGCCAGAGAAAGTGCAAGAAAGTAGGAGAATGGCATAAAGGAAAAACAGAAGAACAATCTAGATCCCAGCCGGAATTGTAATCCAAGAAGTCAAATGTCCTAGTTTGCTGATCTCTCATGAGAACTATAATCCATATTAGGTAGGGTATATTTTACTGGATGTCTGATTATTTTTAATGTAATTTCAAGGAGATAGGATGAACTAGTCTTTTTTGCCAGATTCGATTCTATTTAACATGAGAGTTGTGGGACTATTTGAACATAAAGATATTTCTGCTTGTTAGACCTAGTAAAACTCTTTTATCTTCTAAAGTAATGGAGTTAAAATATATGGCCCTCTCTTGGGTTTTCTTCCCTCTAAGAGTAGCCAGGGTTAAAAAGTCATTTCAAACCTAGCAAAAGTGTGACCCAGCCAGCAAGTTCATTTTAATAAACTTCCTTTTTTTACTTTTCATGGAACCAAAAGTGTATTTAATTTGGGATGCTGTTGACCACATAGGGGTGAAGTCAGGGAAAGGGCCACAAGCGTTATGTGTGCAATGCTCACCCTTAATCACCAGAGGAAAGAAAAGGTTAAAATGGTCACAGAGGAACACACGGCATGGATGGATTTCTGAAGCTATTTTCTGAAAACCCTATTTCTGGGAAAGAACTATTATAGGAAGGTGGAGCAGGAGATTTTCTTCACTTAGAGGAAAAGCTGACATTTGCCCCCGTAATTCAGTGTTGTGTCAATGTCCCTATGATGGTACAATTGTGTTATGAATCTTCTCCGCTTTAGATTGTGGGGCTAAATGGGAACATAATAGGAGGGAATTTGTTGTTGTTGTTGTTGATTTCTGTCTAATTTGCTTTGTTTTAGGATTGGTCATAGGCCAATACTGATTTCAGTGATATCTGCAAACTGAGGAAAGGAGGCAAATACAATCTCCTATATATTTTGGCAAATGTAGACTGGATTCAAATTTTTAATCGCTTCTGGTGTTTGGCAGTGTCCCACCTTCAGCCAGCCTTTAGTTAGTACTGACACAGTTCATGATCATTAGCCAATTAATTGAATAAATTACAATAAAAATGCACCCATTTCTTTTTCAACAATCCTTGAGAGCTAAGGATTGTTATCTATCACTGGGCTTTACTACCACTGAAATGAATAATATAAATAATCTAGATAACTATAAAAAAGGAAAATTCTTCCCCCCCCACCCCCAAGAAATTTATATCCTATTAGAAAATTAGAGAAGGACACTAAGGTCATAGTCATATGAGATTCGGATTTATTCATGAAATAAATAGTACTCTTTGAGGAAAAAAAATAATGAAAGTGTTTTTGTTTTGCCTTGGTGTGTGTGTGTGTGTGTGTGTGTGTGTGTGTGTGTGTGTGTTCTTCCTGGAATGCAATAGAAAACTTTTCGGTGTATGGGTATTTACAAGGATCCTCTCCGTGAGTAAACTCTAGTCAGACTCCTCTGAGCCTTCATCTTGACTGAGACTCCGCTTGGATTATATGGACAACCAAATAGTGAGTTGCTAACAGCACAAGTCTGTGTGCCTGAAATGACACTACCCTGCCTGAGAAAACTCAAGCCTGCCAAGTAATGTACTGTTTGTGCCGGCCAACAACTGATGCTAAGGACCCCAGTCTCCCGTTTATGAATGAATGTAAACTAATTTCAGTAACTGCTGGTTCGCAGATCCAGGTAGGTTTCAGATGGATCACACCCTCCTGCTGGATTTTGATCATTTTTCCCTTCCCTGACACCACTCGAGGCTCCACTGGGCCCTGTCCCCACTGCCTCAGTCTCTGTTTGCTTGTTTTTGTCTGTTATATAATTGACATGTAACCTTGTGTAAACTTAAGGTGTACAACCTGTTGATTACCATAGTAGCTTTAGTTTCATCTCTCACATTAGGTAACTATCATTTCCTTTTCATGGTGAGAACATTTAAGATCTGGGCTCTTAGGAATTTTGAGTTATAGACTAGAGTGCAGTTGACTATCATCACCGTGTTGTACGTTAAGGTCTCCAGAACATACTCCTCTTTCAGTTGCAAGTTTACCTTTCAGCAGAACTTCCCCAATTCCCCCACCCTCCAGGTCCTGGTAAGTACTGTTCTACTGTTTGATTTATTCTTTAAAATGCCCAGTCTTCTATGCATAAGTCGAAATGGAGCTCAGCTCTTTATTCACTGCTGGGGCACCTGGGTGGCCCAGTTGGTTAAGCGTTCAACTTCGGCTCAGGTCATGATGTCCTTCCCGGTGCATGAGTCTGAGCCCCCATTGGGCTCTGGGCTGACAGCTTGGAGCCTGGAGCCTGCTTCAGATTCTGTGTCTTCCTCTCTCTCTGACCCTCCCCCGCCTCTAAAAATAAATACACATTAAAAAATTAAGAAAAAATATCCAGTGCTCTTCCATGAGGAAGAATACTTCCTATTCCAAGGGTTTCAGGATTGCCATGTATCTTACTTAGCCAATTAACTATGAGCATGAATGTGACAATTCTGAAGAGAAATTTTAAGGGCTGGGGCAGAGTTTGTGATGAACTGATCTTATCTCTGTTTGAGAACCTAGCAGCATGGGTTCTTAAGTGAAGACAAGGTGAGATTGACCTAGGATAGAATGTAGGATAACATACCCTAGTTATTGTAAGAAAAAAGATTTGGGAGTTATTTGTTATGCTATAACCTAGCGCATCTTTGCCTGGGCACAGGCAGGACCATAAAGAGAATATGAATATACATATAGTAGGAGGGTTCTGAGATCACCGTCAGAAAATATTATCACTGAATGCAATGTAGTTAAATCAATAAAGCAAAAAGGGTAGATTTGTCTCCCTGTTTCTTCATTTAATTCATTTCAGTTTTATTTTTATTCTATTTTTTTAATTCATTCAACATGTGTTGAAATGTCTTCTAGGGAGTCCTCCTTAAACAAATTCAATTTCATTCCCCTTTACTGGATATAAAAATTTCTTCTATGATGTTCATCCTTCTAGGCAATTTATATAGATTTGCATAATAGGTACTCATGATATATTTGGTTATGTAAATTAAAATTACCTATTATTGATCTGACAAAACTTTCTTATGTTAATACATACATATCTATTATATTCATTTTAACTGCTCTATTGTATTCTATAGTAGGTTTACAATTCCATTTCAGTTTATTTAATTGTTCATATTGATGCACATCCATTTACCCCTAATTATTCACTATTATAATCAAAATTACAATGGGTATTCTTATGCTTTCTCCCTAAGCGAGTGTGTATGACAAGAACTGGTAATGGGATGGCCTGTTAATTCTTCCATTGTTTTCCTCTTTTCCTCCAAAATGACTATAGTGGTTTACACTTGCACAAGCAGAAAAGGCTATAGCTTATTGCACAGCTATTTTTTGAAACATGTAAGACTTTTATATCTTTATTATTTAACAAGCTTACAAGTACTGCCCTAATCCTGTTCTGGGCTCGCAGTCATCATGTTGATATTTCTAACTTCACCTACCACTCCTCCGCAGTTTTCTATTAAAGATTGGGTAGGGAAGATGGTTTCTGATAGCTGTAAGTTCTTCGCATCCTCCATAAAAGGGCAAAAATTAATAAAAAATAAAAGCAAATAGTGGAATTCATGAGAGCCTAGTATTTGCACAGGGAATTTGTTAGAGACCGCAGCATGGTGGTACTGGTGCTTGACAGACTATATGTATATATATGTGTATATACACATATATATACACATATATACATGTATACATATATATACATATACATACATATATACACATACATATTTATGCATACATATGCATATAAATGTATATACATATATATACATACATTTGCGTATACACACATATATACATATATGTATATATGTGTGTATATATATATATATGTATATATTCTGAACAGCTTATTTTAGGCCAAATTTGTGATTTTTTTTTCCCCGATATTGGGAGGAGGGGCTTTAACCTAACAACGGGATGTTTTGATCTTGGTGGCTCATTTCAGGTCAAAGAAGTTTTGTCCACAATTGATTGTCTCTTTATACAGAGGCGGAAACATAAATTAAGATACAGTGACCATAGGGATCTTAACAATCCAAGTGTCCCCAAAGGCAGGAAGGATCTCAAGGTACAGGATGTCACAGCTCATCACTCACACACAGTTTTTCCTGAACATGCTTGGCTGGTGCAAAATTTTATTACAAAAAAAATGAAAAAAAAAAAAAAAACAAAAAAACAAGGAGCCCTTATGTGCCTTTTGGTATCAGTGGGCAAAATGATATTTGATATTCTTAGAAAACAGCTGACTTTCTTACGTTACAGAGTAAAAGAGAGGTTCTTATTTTTAAAATATGCTTGCCAAACTAAGAGAATAAAGGGGAAGAAAGTGTCGTGTTAAGCTGCTATTAAAGCGAACATTATAGAAAGGACAGAAGATTTTGTTAGCATGTGGAAACCACCCTAAAAAGGCTGGTGATAGCTGTATCAAGTGACTACAGAAGATCTACACAAGTTTAAGATGAGGATCAGTATAAAAGAACTAAGGCAGTATTAAATGTCGTCAAGGTGATAGTTACTGCAGTTGTCAACATTAATATATTGCCTGGACTCTGAGTGATGCTGGAGAAATTATATAAGAAAGTCTCTTAAATAGGTCCAGATAGATGAAAGATAGTAAAGGGGGTTCAGGCAAGATAATTATAAAGTGTATGCCTGGCAGAATCAATGGAAAAAATGTTGTGTTGGTGTAATTATTAACAGAGAAAAAGGTATGCAAGATTTGGTTGAATAATGGATGCTTCCAGGAGCAACAGGAGGACTTGATTTCATATTTCTGTGATGAGAGGCACCAAAATATGAAATGTACAAGAAAATGCTAGAAAAACACATTTCTGGATTAGATAGAAAAGGTAAAAAGAAAGAAGTCCTTCAGTTCCAGCTACCTCTGAGACACCTGGGACACAAGCTCCAGAAACATCTATCACAGCCTCAGCTCAGCAACCTTTTGAGGACAATTCTACAATTGTGGCACAAAGAAATGTGAGGATAAGGATCCTTGGCTTTACAGAAATAGCAATCCATAGACAGGCAGTGGCCACATCACCGGGGGCACAAGACTCACATGTGTTATTTCAAGACATGGTGGGGCAGCGGGGATGTCACCAATTGGAGCCACTGTGGAACAGACCTGGGTGTCAGAAACTTAGAGTATAAGAGAATATAAAAATTGTGAAGTTTTCATAAGGGAAGATAGGAAAGTCCCTGAAGAAGGAGCTGGTGATAATACTAATTTAAAAAAATTTGCTAGATAGCAGATGACCCTTACTCAACTCAGAGAAAATAGTTTGCTGACACTGCCATTACTTTTTGGGTATAATATTTTCTTCAGTATCTATCTATCTATCTATCCATCTATCTATCATCTATCTATCATCTATCTATCCATGCATAATTGTATTTCTCAGAGATAAGCCCACCACATGCAACACTATCATTACCAGAATCAGAATTCACTGGATGTATCCTTTGCTATTATCAAGAGTCTGGCTGACATGGATGAGAATAGGAATATTGAAATGTTGAGGTTTCAATACATTCTCGTTCCATTTCTGGGGAGAATATATCTGATTGGCAGAAAATAACAGGAAAGACTCTGGGAGACTAGAAGGTGCATTTTCAAATTGAAGAGGCAGGATTCACAATTTTTTACAATGTAAGATTGTATGGGGGATTTCTTCATTTCTTCCAAAATGTTAAGACATGTTCAGATATTAAGATGGAGAAAAGCAAACACATCAACACAAAAAACCTAATTACCTAGTCAGATAGTAATTTCATGGATGTCGTGACTTGACAACTCACCAATTCAACCTTTCCACTTAATTTCATCTGTTGTAACCCAGATGTTCCATATAATAAATAGTGCTTTAGTACAGTTATAAATACCCCTAGGCTTCGACCATCGCCTTGAGGAATGTATTTATGAAATTTACCTGTATTTCTTTTTGTAAGCTATTCAACACGACTGGAAGAATTCCTTCACCTCACAGTTCTTAAATATTTTATGTCCTGCAAACTGGTCTGTGAGAGTGGTCAGTCTCCTAGATCTTTGCTGTCATTACACCTTTTTCCGGGTGATCACAGGTTATAGCTTTTTTTTTTATTTTTATTCCACTGCAGACCAGCGTGCTTGAATATCATCCAGTAAGACTAGCAGAATTTAAAATGCCTTCATCAGTGTTCCTTGTATTAAAAATTGAGACATAATTGACATACAACATTAGTTTCAGGTATACAATGTAATGATTTGATGTTTGTATATATTGGGAAGTGATCTTGACAGTATATCCAGTTAACATCCATCACCATTCCTAAAGATTCTTACTTTTTTTTGTGAGGAGAACCGTTAAGATTTCTCTTCGCAACTTTGAAATATACAATACAGTATCATTTACTATATTTGCCACGGTGCACATTACATCTCTAGGACTTATATTCTAACTGGAAGTTTGTACCTTTTGACTCCCTTCACCCATTTCAAACCCCTTTCCCCCACCCCCTGACAACCATTAATCTATTTTCTGTATCTATGAACTTGGTAAAATGTTTTCATCTTTAATATGGCCAATCAATAATGGATTGTTTCCATTTCCCTGAATGATTGCCCACAATTCCTTCTATTAACAATGTTTGAAGTAGTTGACATTTATTTGAAAGGCACAGAAAACGATTAGGTGATCTAAGCACAGAGCGGTTGGTTAGCTCATGGAAATTTACAGGATGCTGGATGCAGAAGAACAGAGGCTACCTACAAGCAGAAGCTGCCGTCAAAACCACACTACAGAAACAGCAGAGACCCTACTTCTTATGAAAAAACGAACAAATGAACGAATACACAGCTACTCATTGGTGCCTCCTTGGGTAGTCTCAAGCTATAGATGCTTTTTCTCCTAGAAAACACACGTTGCTAACACAGCTGCCCCAGCCAACAGAATGTGTTCTCCGCTTACTCTGCATCCTTCTCACTAGTTCCTACTTCATGGGTGTTTCCAGTGAGTTGTGGTTATGTGGCCTGTCCATACTCTAAGTGAGGCGCTACGTGTGTTAGTCAGCTTTCCTTCAGATTGTGCTGCAACAGACACATACTCTTAATCTCTCGCGATGAAATAGATCCTATTTCACACTCCTGTTTTATGTTATCTGAGACTCTACTTGTCCTCACTTCAGGACCCCAGGGTGAAGAGCAGAATGGTGTGATGTCTGTGAAACCCTCTGCTCTGACATTTGTTAATGTGTTAATGGAACAGGAAATTGAACTCTTGCCTTACAAACTCTTGCGCTTAAAATAACTTGGCAAAAGTCAAAGATATAACAATCCTCTTGTAGTGAATGCAGTGGATAATCGAAGCACTAATAAAGCCTACTAAATTATTGTTTTCCCTCTACAGTGTGTTGTGGGCCTCCTCAGTCCTTTTTTGGTAGAAACACCAAACATAGGAAAAGGTTTAAGATCGGTGGCAGGACATTATGATAGTTAGTCACTATAGTTTCTGTGACACATTCCTTTAATAATGCATAGTGTTTCAACTTAATTTGGCCTCCTTTTAATACCTCTAGGAGTATTAGTCACAAAGGCATCATCTCCAGAGGACAGCAGGCTCATCATTTCTACCTATTCAGACAATACATTAATAGGCATGATGGAGGTTACATACTAAGGGCCCTATCCTATTCCCCTTAGAAAAATTTCATATTTAGAATTTTTATGGAAGTACCCCCATGGATTTGGCAAAAGGTTCTCTAGTGCTACAAAAGATGTCTAATTAGAGGCAGATTAGATATGATCTGATTAAAAATGGGGTCTAAATATAGCCCATGCTTGTGACTGAAATTAAGATAATATACTGTTTGAAAAACTGGCAGAATTTCTGAATAGACTCTCAGAATAACCGGGATCAGATGAATACTATTAATTGTTTGGGGAATAATTATATACTTTGTTGAAATTTAGCAATACACTCCAAGAAACAAAATATTTAAGAAACTAACTGAGTATTCTTTAGAGGAAATTCAGTAAAATTCCATCAAAGTTGGTTCTACCCAAGGAAAGAGTTTATCCCTGTAGGGATGATACAGATTAACCTTCATATTTCCCCATTGATGTGATACAGAAGAGAGGTTAAGATGCCCAGACAAATTACTGGCCAGGATAACTTTTGTCTAGATTGGGAAACTGCGAAATGAGTAAGATAGGCAATTTTAACAGTAAAATTGTTTTTTTTTTAATTATTATTGTGTTGATGAAATTGTAAAATTCTATTTTGAAGTTTCCCCTTACAATTCAATAACACAACCATAAAACCCATTGTTCTAGAAAAAAAAAAGAAACAGATGAAGTTTGTTCTAAAACAAGTTTGAAACAGGAAGAGATTGATAATTATGAAAAAAAAAAGATAGTAAAATACCCTGAAAAAATCTCAAGGTCAGTGTTTTGTTTTTTGGTTTTTTTTTTTTCTTTCCAATGGAAGACAGGATAATATAGGATTATTTGCTTTAAAATATATTAACATGTAAAGTAAAGAGCAGGTAACTTAAACAACAATGAAGTGGTCACCAAAAGGCAATTAAGCAGAATGAAAAGGAGGCCAAGAGATATTTAAATGAAAAAAAAAAAGTGTCTTTATAAAGTAATGGGAAAACACGGGAACATTCAATACTTGTAGTTGAATAAACTTGTTCACTACTTGGGGAAAAATTCAAATGGGAAAAATTATGTAGAAAGTCAGAAGGATAACAACAACAACAACAAAAAAAACAAACAAAAGCTGACCTTATCAGCCAGGATCCTGCCAGGTGATAGAAACCACATCAGTAAATGGAACGCAAATTTTCATTAAAAAAAAAAAAAATGTATGTGTATATTTCAGTAAAAAGTTGACAGAACTTCATGGAATACAGAAGTGGGAATTTCACAGGATAATTACTAGCTCTAAGGCTGATGGAAAGCGAAGAAGGATAGCACTAGGAATTTAAAGCTACAGAACCAGTTCAACATTTTCAGCCATTTGAGGAGAAGGAAAAGTCCCAGTTGGTCTGTAAGAAGTCCACTGCCTGATGATGGACCTAACTGTAGGATATGAACGACAGCAGGTTTGAGGGACTACCCACTCCTAGCTGATGGAGAACCTTACTTGTAAGCACCAACCGCAGTTATCTGTCAGGGTCACTGGAAAGAAAACCACCAAGTCCCCACCTATCCCAGCTGAGTCTCTGGCTACTGTGTGGAAAAACAGCCCATTTCAAGGAGGAAAGAAGAAAAAAAATAGTGTTTTCTTTCTCTCTGATCTTACAGTGTCCTTTCAGCACCCTCTGTTGGCAAATCCAAACATCAAGGCAGCTGATTAAGGGAGAAAATTCTAGAGTCCATCTTAAATATTTCTATATTTTCTTACAAGTTCATAAGTTTGAAATTATTTGAAAAATAAACACTTGGGTTTATTTTCATAAATTGTCTAATGAGTGTGTGAACAGATGTTCAATCACTTATAAAAGAATGAAAATCTAAGATATTATTTATGATTGCCATTTAAAAAAAAATAATTCTATTACAGAGTTTATTGTGAGCCCAGGGAAAAATGAGATTGCACATAGAGCTATTTAGAATCAAAATGGCACATAAATTTAAAAACAAAATTTAAAGTATAACTACTATCCGAATCTGCCGTTCTACATTTAGGAATATATCCCAAAGAGTCACACATGTGTGCAAAAATATAAGGAAAAAATTCACTAGAAATGCTTTGCAATATCTAACAGTAGAAGATAACCTAAATATGTATCAAGTAAGAATATTAAGTAGAATATGAAATATATATGCTCTGGAATACTATGAATATAGCCAATGACGTCCATGTATTAACAAGCAAGGAAGGAAGTCAACAAAAAGACATGAAAATGACTAGCTGAATAAAAATAAAGCAAGCACATTGTCACTGTAAAAATTATGGATATATGTCAAGTAAGGTTTAGAAGAATCCACTCTGGTTAATTAAAATGGTTACATACAGAGATCAACGGGAGCCCTGCCTTTTTACTTTACAACTGGTTATACTGTGATTCTCATTTATTATATTTCAAATATTAAGCTATAATGCAATAAAAAGAATACGTATACTTAAGACACTCATATAGTAACAGCATGCAAAACTACTGGATGAAATTATAAAGTTTAAATGTATTACATTAAATATGTAAATATCATATTTAAAAATTTTAAATGTATGTTTATTTTTTAGAGAGAGAGTGAGTATGAGCAGGGAAGGGGCAGAGAGAGAGGGAGACACAAAATCCGAAGCAGGTTCCAGGCTCTGAGCTGTCATCACAGAGCCCAATGAGAGGCTTGAACTCAAAAACCATGAGATCATGATCTAGCCAAAGTCAAATGCTCAAATGACTGAACCACCCAGGAGGCCCTATAAATATCATATTTTAAACAAAATAGATTTGTGAATATTTTTTATCCCGTTTATTTACATAAGAATCACTTTGCAGTAATAATAAAATAGGGTGAAGGTCACGTCAATAGTCAAAAATGACCCCAAAATTGATTAATAGAGTTTAATACATGTGTTTACTATCAACAGAAAATGCAGTTCTGTTTTATGTATTTAGCTATAATAATATAATAATAGGTTTAAAAAAATCTGTGTAGGGGCGCCTGGGTGGCTCAGTCGGTTAAACGGCCGACTTCGGGTCAGGTCATGATCTCACGGTCCGTGAGTTCGAGCCCCGTGTCGGGCTCTGTGCTGACAGCTCAGAGCCTGGAGCCTGTCTCGGATTCTGTGTCTCCCTCTCTCTGACCCTCCCCTGTTCATGCTCTGTCTCTCCCTGTCTCAAAAATAAATAAAACATTAAAAAAATTTAAAAAAATCTGTGTAAACCCATAATAGTTAATATTGATCTAATTTTAAGATTGGGAGGTGATGCTTCAGATTCTGTGTCTCCCTCTCTCTCTGCTCCTCCCAGGCTCATGCTCTGTCTCTCAAAGTCAAAATAAATATTTTTTAAAAAATTAATTAAAAACAAGATTGGGAGGTAAAACGTGGCTGATATAAAATTGATGTTCATATGAGTCACCTTGTAAACATCGATATAGAACTTTTTATATAATGCCAAAAACACAAAAAACAAAATGCTACAGTCTCACAGAAGTAAACTTAAAAAAGTAATACATTTAGACTGTGAATTATAAAATCCAGTACAATTTCACTTTGCACAACATTTTTAATGGAATCTCTTCCCAAACTTCATTAGGAAATAGAATTAACCTCATTACACATTTTATGAGGAAAAAGCAAGCATGCAAAGTTGATTGAGTGAAAATGAAAATAAACAGGAAAGGATCTGTTGTTTTGTAGTGAATTGATTGTTAATCATTTCTCCAGCTTTCCATGAATGAATGGTTTTGGATTCTGCATTCCTCCTGTACATTTTCGTATTTCTACTCTCTAATTTCCACTCACTTTTTTCTTCACACTGTCTTTCCAACCTTTTTGAATTTATTTTATTTTGTTTTTAATTTTTAAAATTAATTTGTTTTCAAGTTAGTTAAACGTTTTTTTTAATGTTATTTATTTTTGAGACAGAGACAGAGCATGAACAGGGGAGGGGCAGAGAGAGAGGGAGACACAGAACCTGAAGCAGGCTCCAGGCTCTGAGCTGTCAGCACAGAGCCCGACACGGGGCTTGAACTCACAGACCCTGAGATCGTGAGCTGAGCTGAAGTGGGATGCTTAACCGACTGAGCCACCCAGGTGCCCCTGTTTTCAAGTTAGTTCACATACAGTGTGGTCTTGGCTCCAGGACTAGAAGCCAGTGATTATTCATCTCTTACTTAAGACACCCCGTGCTCATCCCCACAAGTGCCCTCCTTAATGTCATCCATTTAAGCCACTCTTCTACCCTGACTCCTCCAGTAAACCTCAGTTTGTCTTCTGTATTTAAAAGTCTCCTATGATTTGCCTCCCTCTCAGTTTTTATCTTATTTTTCCTTCCCTTGCCTGTGTTTATATGTTGAGTTTCCTTCCAATTTTGCCTTTGTTTATTTTGTAACCATTGCCTTTACACTGTTCCACATTCAGTCTTCACAGCTGGTTTAACTTTTGTTGCTACCCTCTCTCCCCCAACTGGTTTCATTGGTTTAGTTTTGCTCACAGTTTAGACTTACTCCTGCTCACAGGACAGCCATGAGCCACAGGGGATTATGTTTGCATTTAAGGGAAATAACTCCCCACATTTCAAATTTTAAGTGCCACCTATGACTTCTGGCTACTATATAGGACAGTATAAATTTTTGAAAGTTTCCAACATTGCAGGAAATTCTCTGCAACTGAACTGGTGTATATCTTTGGTTGGCATTATTTTTGCTAAATTTAGGCTTTCCCTTTGCTTAAGGCTCTGTCCTGGTTTTCTGTTGCCTTATCTTACATTTTAATCACAGGAAGCAATATGCTACAAAGAGAAGAGTGAGGTTTGAGAAGAGAAAACACTAACTGTGGATTTATACTGAATTTATAAATTGGAGGTGATGGGAATTAATTTTTAAAATTTTTAAAATGTTTATTAACTTTTGAGAGAGGAACAGAGAGACAGAGTGAGAGCGGAGGAGGGGCAGAGAGAGAGGGAGACAGAACCTGAAGCAGGCTCCAGGTTCTGAGCTGTCAGCACAGAGCCTGATGCGGGGCTCGAACTCAAGAACTGTGAGATCATGACCTGAGCTGAAGTCGGATGCTTAACCAACGGAGCCTCAGGCACCCCAGGAATTTATTTTTAAACGTAATTGTGATAATTACTTGAAATATGCCATATAATGCGCTAGTATTTCTTCTGTCCCTTTTCTACATTTGACATTCTAGTCCTTTTAAAGCCATTGAAATGACTAATATTTACGGCATCTTGGAAAAATGACCAGATGCCTAAATATCACTCACTTACAATATCAATGCATCTTCCATTTTCAAAATAGAAACCACTTTTAAGTGTAACAATATATGTATTGTGTATAATACATGTGCCATTATTATGCATCGAATTATTATGCATCAGGATAGTTAAGAAAATACTTTTGCCACAATATTAAGTAAAAGCTTTGACATACAGTGACAGATCTTGTATTTTAATCGTGACACCATAACAAAAAACATGGAAGAGGAAAAAGTCTAAGGAAAATAAGCTGCTGCAATTATATGTCTTCCTTCTTTAGTTCATTCACGCTATTCCACACTTTTCAAATATTCCTCACATGAACATATCACTTTCATCCTAAAAACGAAAACAAGCAAAAGCCAAAGCCTTTTATTGACTCAATGTTATATGGATAAAGCATATGAAAGCAGATACTATAATATTTAAAGCTCAGAATTTGCAGTGATATAAACCTTTTTTTCAATGATAGAAACCTGTATTCCCTTGATTGCACAGTCCTGGATCTATGGACTCAATCAAGCTATCTAAGGCTCTTTAACCCCTTCTTAACTCTGAAATTATAGTATTTATTATATGAAGCCATTTATTGGTTACGAAGACATTCCGGGGGCACCTGGGTGGTCCCGTCCTTTAAGCATCCGACTTCAGCTGAGGTCATGATCTTGTGGTCCAGTTCGTGGATTAGAGGCCCGCATCGGGCTCTGGGCTGACAGCTTGGAGCCTGGAGCCTGCTTCAGATTCTGTCTCTCTGTCTATCTCTCTATCTTAAAAATAAAAAAAAAAAAGACATTAAAAATATTTTAAGAAGAAATATGTACCTAACATATCACTTGGAACAAAACAGTCATTTTAAGAAATATTAGCTAACAGCCACATTACAGCCAGTCTCTTTTATGGGGCATCTCAATCGAATTGTCATTATGTATAAGTTTAGTTTTCTTATAACTTTTTGTGAATTGTTGGTACCCAACACATATTAATAATAAATAAAAACCTTTTAAAAGCATAACTGACTCAATAAAGCTCAATTGATTTATTCTAATTTTGAAATGGCAATCAGGGCAGCTCAAATTTCAGCTGGCATTTGACATTACCATATCAATTGTAACTCTAAAGTTACTTTTACATTGATTATAAACATTTACAAAATGCCCCCTGGGGCACCTGGGTGGCTCAGTCAGTTAAGTGGCTCAGGTCATGATCTCGCGGTCCATGAGTTCGAGCCCCGCGTCGGGCTCTGTGCTGACAGCTCAGAGCCTGGAGCCTGTTTGGGATTCTGTGTCTCCCTCTTTCTGACCCTCCCCTGTTCATGCTCTGTCTCTCTCTGTCTCAAAAATAAAACATTAATTTTTTTTTAAATGGTCCTTTACAAATCAAATATTTATTTGAGTTATCATTGAAATTTAGGTCTAATGAACCTAATGGAAGAACAGTGCTACCGAAAGTAAATTTTTGCAATGGAGAATCTAGAAATCCTTTCTTTATGAGAAAAACATCAAGAGAGCTGTGTTGATGAAGTTTGGAGATCAGTGAATCAAACATCATGTAAGAAGGAGGAAATAAAATACTCTTCTTGTCCAGTATTAATACTCTGTATCTAGTCTTTTGTTAACATGTAGGACAAAGTTGAACCAAGTACTTATTATAGATACGTAGAAATAAAACCAATTCTTTCTCATGAATATCTATTGATCTACTTATAACGTGTGCATATGTATTTATATATATTATATATTCATGAATATATGTGAAAAACTATAGAACAAACAGATGACATGATAATACCTGAAATTATCAATTGAACTTAAATTTAGAGGCTCTTGAAGTTCAAAAGACAAATGTGGCAACTTCTATTTCAAATAGGTGAGGTTTCAGGGGGTAGAATTATAATTTAATAGCAGAACATTATTTTAACTTTCTAGAGCATGAAAAAATATAACGT
Source organism: Panthera tigris (assembly GCF_018350195.1). Taxonomy (NCBI): domain Eukaryota; kingdom Metazoa; phylum Chordata; class Mammalia; order Carnivora; family Felidae; genus Panthera; species Panthera tigris. The sequence goes on from NC_056660.1 coordinate 221,367,093, forward strand.
TTATTCACTTTTGAGAGACACAGATAGAGCATGAGTGGGGGAGGGGTAGAGAGAGCGCGACGCAGAATCCGAAGCAGGCTCCAGGCTCTGAGCTGTCAGCCCAGAGTCCAACACAGGACTTGAACCCAGGAACCCTGAGATCATGACCTAAGCTGAAGTTGGATACTCAACCGACTCAGCCACCCAGGTACCCCTAGAGCATTTTGTTAAATCTCATATCCTTGCATGTTATATAAATAATGCAGTCCAGTCCCTCTAAGAGTAATTTTGACCCTTAATGAATCCTTATTGAAAACGACTTTCGTCCTATTCCAAGTGAAATCCTGTTTAATATGTTTGGGAGAACAAAACACAAACACAGCCCTGAAATGATGCATTCATCGGTTTTATGGTTGTTGGAGAGGGTTAGCGAGGATCGTGGCAGAGTTGTAGGAAATCTGGAAGATTTGGGGAGATTATCTGATATTTTTGAATAAATAAAAACTCACAACTTAAAATATCAGTTTCTATTGCTTATTCCTCAACAGAACTTGCAAAATCATGCCCATCAGTCCTAGACTCATTATAATATTTTCTAACCAGTGAAACAGGATTTTTTCTTACACTTTTAAAATCTAACATGTGATCATCTCTCCCACCATCACTCCTTGGATTTTTTTTTTTTTTTCAACTTTTTTTTTTTTTTTATTTTTTTATTTTTGGGACAGAGAGAGGCAGAGCATGAACGGGGGAGGGGCAGAGAGAGAGGGAGACACAGAATCGGAAACAGGCTCCAGGCTCCGAGCCGTCAGCCCAGAGCCTGACGCGGGGCTCGAACTCACGGACCGCGAGATCGTGACCTGGCTGAAGTCGGACGCTCAACCGACTGCGCCACCCAGGCGCCCGAATTTTTAAATTAGTAATGGTGGTAATAACAAAGATTACTTGTACTATATATATTCAATGTACCTGGCCTTTTACTCCCTGTTTTCTCTGAACTTTACTGAATATAAGCATATGAAGTAGATACGAGTATTACTCATCTTTTGCTAAGTTATGTGCAATTCACACTATCTTCAGTATCTTGGTGGCTGACCAAATATTCTTCTCTCTTGTTCATGCTATGTCCTGTGTGTGGCTCTATCTATTACAACTTCTTAATTCTGAGACTCAGGTTTATGGGTCAATTTCTACCTGAGACACGGCTTCCTTATGCAAAAGTGGGGTAGGTGAAGGCAAAACTTCATGATCTTCAGAGTTTCTGCTATGGAGTGGTACATGTCAGTCCATTTACATTTGATTGGCCAAAGACAACTGACCTGCTTACTCCTGATGTCAGTGGAGTAGAGGTGTGTATTCCTTAAGTGTAGAGGGACATGGCAGTCACTATGACACTAGGAGGTATTGTATGAGTCTCTGGTGGAAAAGAAAAATAAAAGAATAATCAAATAGAGAGGCGCCTGGGTGGCTCAGTCAGTTAGGCGTCTGACTTCAGCTCAGGTCATGATCTCATGGCTCGTGAGTTCAAGCCCTGCGTCAAGCTCTGTGCTGACAGCTCAGAGCCTGGAGCCTTCTTTGGTTCCTGCGTCTCCCTCTCTCTCCGCCCCTCCCCCACCCCCATTCTGTCTCTCCATCTCTCAGAAATGAATAAATGTTAAAAAAAAAAAAAAAGGAGAAGGATAGCATTGACCACAGGCACTTTTCCTGTTTCACTGAGAGAAGATAAATAATTTGATCAATGCTATACAGTTAGTCAGGGGTGTAGCTGGAGTTCACCTCAAGCAATGTCATTCCAAAGTCTGCTTTATGATATCCTACACTAGTTTGTGCCATGGCACTTTGTTATTCAAATATACATAATCTTATATCCCAGAGACAAGACCCTGATTACTTACTACATTTGCATTTAACTAATAAGCGAGCAGAAAGGATCTTGCCTTCTGCTGGTTCAGATTTCCTAAGTGATTCAAACTGAATGTTCAATTATGATAAGCAGAGAGTATGGCCAGGCATATCGGTAAGAAAGTATCTGAATTTCAAAATACATACAGTATTTTATATATCTGGAAGTATCATTCCAAAAATCAAATTACAACAGCATCACTCCCGAGAAGCAAGTAATGGAGACTCATTTGGTCCTTCGAAGAAACTTGTAGTCTAATGAGCTAAAATACAAGGGACTGGCAATTCCTGCAGCATAGTATATCTAATTGCTACATTTTGTATTAGTTTATTGCTTCAAATCAGCAGGTTGTCTTGCAATAACCTACTTAACAGAAAACATTAAATGTATGCATTAATGTTCTAGCTGTGGCTTTTACCAGAGGGCAATGAAGTGCCATGTGTTTTAAATATAAATAGAATATTTCATTTTATAATTCAATAATCTAGGTCTTTAGTGATAATCACATGATAAACCATTTACTGAATGCCTGAAAATAGAATGTAAATAAGTGTAAGTTCCCCAGTGAGAAAGCACCATTATTCTAAAGAAGTCTACGTATCATGTACCAATAGGGAAATCAGACAATAGAAATTGTACATGTCTTAATATCCCTGATAACTTGATAATTATGAGCAATTGATTATTCTGTAGTTATTTTAATGATTAAGGTAAGAACATGCTTTAACAGGAAGGGGGAACTTTTGAAATCTAAAGGGTAGTGATAGCAAAATTTTTAGGAGGGACACCTGAGTGGCTCAGTCGGCTGAGCATCCGGTGGTTCTGCTCAGGTCATGATCTTGTGTCCATGGGTTCAAGCCCCACATCAGGCTCTGTGCTGACAGCTCAGAGCCTGGGGCCTGCTTTCGATTCTGTGTCTCCCTCTATCTCTGTCCCTGCCTGCTCGTGCTCTGTCTCACTTCTGTCTTTCATAAAATAAAAATTTTTAAAAATATAAACAAAATTTTTATGACATTAATTAACATGAAACTACTTTTTGGCAAGCCGCAATATGCAAATACGTGTAGTGGGTTGAATAACGCCCTTCAAAGATATCAGGTCCTCACATCTCTAGACCTGTAAATGTCTACTTAGGGAAAAATGGTGAAGGATCTCAGGTGGTAGGTCCTAAACACAATCTCACTTATCTTTACAAGAGGGAGGCAGAAGGAGATTTGAATATACACAGAGGAGAAGGCCTTGCAAAGCTAGGGCTGAGAGACTGGAGGCATGTGGCAAAGCCAACGAATGCTGACTGCCTCTAGAACGTGGAAGAGGCAAGCAACAAATGTTCCTTTAGAGCCTTTGGACGAGTAAAGCCCTGTCAACACCTTGATTCTGGCTCAGTGACACTGATGTTGGAATTCTGGCCTCCAGAACTATGATATAATAAACTTGTGTTCTTCTAAGCCACTAGGCTTGTAGTTTGATATACAAGCCATTGGAAACTGATATAGATTTTGATATAGGGATGTGGGATATTGTGTAATACTTGCCTGAAAATGTTGAAGGGCTTTGCAATTGAATAATGGGTAAAGGAAGGAAGAATCTTAAGCGACATGGTAAAAAAAAATCCTTAGATTTGCATAATCACGTTGTTGGTAGAAATGTGAATTAAAGATGTTTCTGACGGTGCTCAGAAGGAAATAAGGAGCGTATCACTGGGCACTGAAGGAAATGCAGTATTTGCTACATAGCAGCAGAAAACTTAGCTAAGTTGTGCCTTCTGGTGGTTTGGAGAAGCAGAACTTGCAAACAAGGAACCTGGCTATTTAGCTGAAAATACTTCCAATTAAAGCTTTGAAGGTGTAGCCAGCTTGTAGCAAAAACAACCAGAGATAAATGAAGGAAGAAACTGTGAGGCGAGGAAGATCCATCACTTGCTAATTGAGAAACTCAGCCTATTGCAATGATGACAAAATGTGATACAATCAGGGTAAACGTTAGGGAAGCATGATTTGGAGAGAAAGGCCTAGAGTGTGGCTGGGCACCCTTTAACAGTGCTGAAGAGATTACACACATGACACAGAAATTCACTCAGCTACCTCAGGGGAAGCCTGGAATAGAGATGGGATTCTCCAGAGAGGGTCTGTGGCAGATGCTATCTCTAAAGGCATGAAAACCTGTGATATTTCTGAGCAAACCGCAAGGTTTTTGAGAAATAGTAGGCCACCATAAACACTGCCACCTTGGACGGGAATGGATAGGCCCAGGACAAAATGAAGAAAGGCCTTTCAACTACCAAAACTCCACGGGAGGGAAATCGTGTGATAACACTACCGAGCAGCACACATATGTGACCCCTCAAGTCAAAGGAAAGTGATTCTGAGGGCGGGAACCTGGGCCCAGAGGCCATAGCGATGGGCTCAGAAGAAGGGGCATAAGCCCCAAGCATAGTGGTGGAGGATGGAACTGTGGTGCAGACAGTAGAGTCTTGAGCCACAGAACATCATTCCCAGGCCTTAAAACCTGATAGAATCTGTCTTGATGTTTCTTTAAATTTCTTGGAATTTATGACTCCTTTCTTCATTTCCCTTTTGGAATGGAAATGACTATAATTACACTATGTCGGTCCCGTAACGGTATGTTCGCAACCAATACCTTTGTAAGTTTCAAAGGTATATCAAAGCCAATTTTGCCTCAGAATGGATCATACCCAGGGTCTTATACACTTGATTTAAATGTGTCAGATGATGAGATTTGGGATTTTTATTTCTTTTTTAATGTTGATTTTTGAGAGAGAGAGAGAGAGAGAAAGAGTGTGGGGGAGAGACAGAGAAGGAGGGAGACAGAGGGTCTGAAGTGGGCTCCGTGGTGACAGCAGAGAACTTGATGTGCGGCTCGGACTCAGGAAATGTGAGATCGTGACCTGAGCCAAAGTCAGATGGTTAACTGGCTGAGCCACCCAGGGACCCCAAGGTTTGGGATTTTTCAACAGATGGTATTTAGATGACATTTTACACTCGTGTAGATGAATGTGTGGAGATGTTGGATGGGGTAAATATATTTCGCAGATGTTATAGTCATGAATCCTTGAGGGCCAGAAAGAGCCTTATAATAGGCTGGACAGTGTCCCCCAGATATAGGAACCTAATCCCTTGAGCATATACCCATGACATGTATGTTATCTTATTTGAGAAACAAAGGCCTTTGTGAAGTCTTTTCAGAACTGACCGAAATAAACACTTGGTGATAAGATCATTATCCAGGATTATCTGGGTGATGCCTGAATGCAGTTACATACACCTCTGGAAGATGGAGCTGGGGAAGATTCCACACAGACACAAAGAAGGCAGTGTGACCGTGGAGGGTTGCATGGTGCAGACCAAGGAATGCCAGCAGCAGCAGAACCCAGAAGAGGCAAAGGACACTTTCTGCTCTAACCCTTTAGAGTGATTGCAAAACCGCCAACATACATTGATTTTAGCCCCATGATACTGATGTCCAACCTTTGGTCTCCAAAACTTTGAGAGAATAAGTGTTTATTGTTCAAGCTACCAAGTTGGTGGTAAATTTGTTACCGTTATCATATGAGATTCATACAGTATGAAAGATGCTATCTGCTATCTGAATTCTATTAATATTTTTTAAAGAAACAAGATATTATATAAATTGCCCAAATTTTATCTAACGGTATGAATATATCATTTTTCTAATTACCTGCACCTATTTCATTAGTAAAATCAAATGTCCATCTGAATAAAAGGCTTCATCGTAGAATATGGACTTCATTATGAAATTTTAAAGAAGAAGGAAAAAATAGAGTAGGTAAAGGATTTGAATGAATGTAGTTTTATCATTTGGGGCATAATGCATCTTTTTACATGACAGCCAGTGTCTTTTCAAGTCCATTTTTCCCTGTCTACCTCATGACGGTTGGGAGGATAAAATGTACACTGCAAATATAGAGAGCAAATATACATTAAAGTAGTTTCAGTCCTAAAGTGACGTGTAAATACTATTGTATTGGTACATCTCTAGAGTCTGGTAGAATAACCCATCACCTGCATCCCTGCAACCCTCCCCAAATGTCGCTTACTTTTCCAGTCTTTGATTTCAGTGAGAACTATCCAGAACTCTATAGTGAGTTTTCAAACTGAACACACCTGCAAATGTTTACAAGCTGAAATTATATTCTTTCTTATGGGGTAGTGTTCGTGTCTTGAAGTCAGACACTCCCAAAATTTATATTTTCATCTCTGGTGATTATATGTGAAGATGATTATATGCATGATGATGACTGTGGTGTGTGTGTTTGTGTGTGTGTGTGTGTGTGTGCGTGTGCATGTGTGTGTGTATGAAGAGTGTGCAGTGTACTGCAGGTTATAGCCCTGGGATAGGATGACTTTTACAAAGGCTTTTAAAAATCTCATACTTGGGGCTCCTGGGTGGCTTAGTCAGTTAAGCCCCTGACTTCAGCTCACAGTTCCTGAGTTCAAGCCCCACATCGGGCTGTGTGCTAACAGCTCAGAGCCTGGAGCCTGCTTCAGATTCTGTGTCTCCCTCTCTTTTTGCCCCTTCCCTGATCGTGCTCTGTCTCTGTCTCTCAAAAATAAATAAACATTAAAAAAATTGAAAATCTCTTACTCATATGTTTTAAGCTAATCTCTAATGCCGATGATGTATATTCAACTTGTCCATTAGTCTTGTATAGTGCAAATAATACAAAATATGTTTTTATTTACCTTGTCCCATAGTTATTTTTCTAAAGACCTGTACATATCTAAAGACTTCACGCTTCCCTTACTCTTACTATAAATAAATCAAGATTTCACATTTTAAAGGTCTTTAGTGGGACATCTAAAACTCCCAACTTTATAATGTCCCTGTAGCTTCATTTCCTACTCAAGTCACATAGAATATGCCATTTCCTGAGGTAATTGGTCTTTTACAGCTCCGTGCGTTGGAAGGTTTGCTTTCTATTTCTGAAATAAATTTACTCTTATCTTTGTATAAACCTTCACATCCTTCAAGTTGAAAAATTAACATTCTATATGTAAGTTCTCGTCCCACCAGGAAAATTTAGCTGTGCTGCGTGCTGTTTGTCATCAGCCCTTTATACATCTTCATTATAGGATTTACTATGTAATAGTACCGTATAATTCAGTGGCTGCTTCAGTAGACAAAACTGCTCAAGGAACGTATCTTTGATAAATTAATTATGTTGCTAATGTGTGATAATCAAATGTCTGTCTTTGGAATAATACAATTTATATAATTAAATGTACACATTTCAGAAAAATGATACAAGGTGAAAGAAAGTATTTTGCAGGGAAAAATCATTGTAGATAAAAAAAAAAAGATACAAACATGGAGCCATAAATTAAAATTTGATTTTTACAATTTTTTAGAAGGTTCTGTTTTCCTTCAAAAAAAAATCTAACAAGACAAATCTAGTTTTATCCATAGACATCATTTTAACTTGAATAACCCCAAGTGAGGTTTTTCTAATTCAGCTGCAACACAAATTCTTTTCACGAAATTAAAGCATTCTCTACTTAAGACATTTACTTTTTTTTTTGACTTGAAGTGAAATAGTACTTAATAAAACCTAGTATTATTTATATTTAGAAGCCAAGGGAGTAAGCAAAAATTGTTATAATAATTAATTAGCTTGACTCTACCTAGTACCTTTTAGTAGTAGATGGTTTATTTCATAGCGATTAACTATGCTAGAATAACAACTACTATTTATATTATCATTAACTTGCATTGTTTTATTTTTTAATTAAAAACATTTTAAGGTTTTATTTATATTCCAGGTAGTTAACATACAGTGTAATAATAGTTTCAGGAAGACACATATTTTCTTAGCATTCAGAAGAATATTAGAAAATGATCAAATCCAAGGGGTGCCTGGGTGGCTCAGTCGGTTAAGGGGCCAACTTCGGCTCAGGTCAGGATCTTGCAATTGGTGAGTTTGAGCCCCTCATCGGGCTTTGTGCTGACAGCTCAGAGCCTGGAGCCTGTTTCACATTCTGTGTCCCCCTCTCTCTGCCCCTTCCCCGCTCATGCTCTGTCTCTCAAAAATGAATAAATGTTTAAAAAAAAAAAAAGATCAAATCCCTAATTTAAAGGGAGAAAAACTGAGATATAGTAGAATTGTCAATGGGTGTGCAGATTAAAATACAAAGAAATGTACCCTGTATAATCTATCCTGTGTTTTACTTCTTAAGATAATTTGTGTTGGTAACAAACTTCCTTCCAATCAGTTTGACGTGCTGTGCAAACATTTTCTTAATATTATTTAAAACATCTCTAATAATTTCGGGTGAGAAGTGTTAACTATGTTGTAGAAAATTGGCATGGGATAGTCTTCTATTATAACTTTCTTTTTTGACGATGGTTCCCTAAAGATTATCGGTTAACAGTAGTAAGAGAGGCTTTAAATAAGAGTGTGTATATGCATTCAGTATTTGGGATTATTTTGTGAAGTATAAGGCCATCATTCTTGTTTTCCTGATAGATGGTGAGATTTAAAATATGATTTTCAACATGGAATTTAAGACCTATTTTTTAAACCCACATACGAAGGCAGAAATGTCAAGGTTTTTGAAGTCAGTGAGAAGAGAATGATGGTGTTTGCTTCCAGTAAGACACAGCCTCCTGGAACAAATTGGGAGTCCTGCATGTTTCTTATTCAGCAAAGCAACCCCAGGCGTAGAGGTTCTGGTCAATGTTTTTTTAACTACCTCTCAAGGGAAATATCAGAAAGGTCACACAGGAAAGAACTGTTTCTCAATCCCCACATTACATCCAACAGCCTGATTGGTCCGGAAACTGGAGAATATATAGAGATAAAGATCACAGAACACATACAATATTGCCTTCGGAAGTAACCCAGGAAGGGAAAAGTATCAGGAAACCGAGTGGTTAAAAGTGTTAGAGCATTGAAATAGGATATGCTCACCTGATACTATTTCCCAACAAGGCACTGATTCACATTTTAAAGCTTATTTATTTTTGAGACAGGGAGAGAGGATCTGAAGCAGGCTCCACACTGACAGCAGAGAGCCCAACGTGAGACTTGAACTCAATAACCGTGAGATCATGACCTGAGTTGAAGTTGGAAGCTTAACCGACTGAGCTCCCCAGGTGGTCCTGATTCATATTTTAAATGAAAGTAGAAAGATTGCACATCTTACAAAATTCTAATTTATGGCAAACACAGTCATGGTGCACTATAGGTATACATTATTTTTTTTCTCTAATTCATAATAAGATGCACACTGAAGTCACAGAAATAATGCTAAAATTCAGAATTTTTGAAAGCTTGGGAAGTGAACCATGTTTCAAATCTCACTGAAGTACTTACTATATATTTGATTTTTCTACCAGATGAAGATTAATAATTCTTACGTAAGTAAATTTTATTTGGATTAAATGCAAATACATAAGGAGCAAATTAGAAACACTCTCTTTATCTCAATTAGCTCTGAAGTAGAAATTTAGGCCAGCAAGAATTCTCCTAAGCCTTGTTTCAGTTCTAGGTGTGAATAGGTTGCATTTAACTATTATCTACACAACAACCGGCAGCATTTTATGTATAGGCTCAATTTGACATATTTAAAATTAAGTTTATTTATTACATGCCCTTATAGTAAGTCAGCAAAGAATTGAAAAAATAAAGTTGACTATAAGAGGCATAACAAAGAGAAGTTGCAAACCCAATCATATGATGACATAAACTCAAAAATGTGCAATCGTATATACAACCTTAATGATATGAGGGAAGCTTCACAATTGATTGATAATTCAAAATAGGCAGACTGAAATTTTATGTACATAACGTCTTCCAATTTATTTTAGAATACACTGACACTTCGTCTATATTCTATGTTGTTTCAGGGCATGGACAAAATATTAAATAAGTTAATACACTATAGATATCTTAATTGCTGACATACCTAACTTTCATTACTTTGTACCTCAATAGTCCCCAGTGTAAAACTGCAAGTTTTTTTCTTGCCCCACCCTTCCCTTTTTAATCTTGGGAAATTTTGAGGGCTTTATAATATCACTCTTCTGAAACAGAGCCCATCTCCTGTTGGACTTTCTATTGTAGCTGTGCTATTCAGAACCTGGATACTGTTGTTCCATTAAACTTGTTTCCTATACGTTTCTCCATTTTCTGCCTGTCATTGTCAAGGTGCACAGCTCTGGGCTTTCAGCAACATCAACCCAGAGATGATTCTGCTGCCCTTACTTCTGAGCAATCTACAAGGAAAATAATAAAACATTTAACTACAGAAAAAAGATAACATGGCTCCATGATGAAAAATATCAGTAAGACATCAAAAACTAAACAATAAGGTGAAGGACAGAGAAAAGAGGTGTTTAGGCTCGTTTTTCCCCTTTTTTTTTCTTTCTAGGGCATTGTAGGTAGCATAGGTAGCAATTCTGGATTAATTTTTATTTACTTCTATGTCTTAGAAGTAAATAATTTTTATTTACTTCTATGTCTTAGAAGTAAATAATTTTTATTTACTTCTATGTCTTCTATGTCTTTCTGAACTTATTCTATAAGATGTCTCCCCTGCTCTGTTAACTACTAATATCCCTGCTCCCTGCTCTATTTTTTTAATTCATTTTTTATGATTTCTTTTTAGCTTTCTCTTCTAGGAGTTGTTCATGTATCTGCTTAGGTTAGTGGTCAGCCAATGACTGGGCGGAAGCTGTGCATGAACAGGACACGTATGGAAGTCTTTGGCCACAGTCAGTGGTTTGCGTGTGGGTTTTGTAGAACATTCAAGGATCAGCAGGATCTAAATTGTGTTTCCAATTTAGCTTTCCTCTTTCCATTCACTCATTTCTTTCCCGTGTGTGCCTGATTACTTAGTCAGGAGAGATGTGTGGAGAGCTTTTATAATTTTTTTTTTTTTTGAGGGAGGGGGAATAAAGAAAATCTCTGGCAGTCTCCATACCCAGTGCAGAGCCTGATGCGAGGCTCAATTTCACCACCATGATCATGACCTGAGCCCAAATCAAGAGTTTGATGCTTAACTGACTGAGCCACCCAAATGCCCCTTAAAACCTTCATATCTCTCTTCATTTCCATGATTTCCCATTAAATTTTTGGCTGGTCTGCTTTCCCAAACAGAACCTTAAACTCAGGCTATAGAAGATTTAGATTTTTTCCTTTAAGTTCCAACTAAGTTTGTTACTTTTACTGACCATGCCATTGGGCATGGGTGAGATTTTGCCCTTGTCTCTTTTTTTTAGTTAAAAAATATATATTTATTTATTCTGGAGAGAGAGAGACAGAGCATAAGCAAGGGAGGGGCAGAGGGAGAGGTAGACACAGAATCCAAAGCAGGTCCCAGGCTCCAAGTTGTCAGCACAGAGCAGATTCCGGGCTCCAACTCATGAACCGTGAGATCATGACCTAAGCAGAAGTCGGATGCTCAACCAACTGAGCCACCCAGGTACCCTTGCCTTTCTTTCTTAAAGAAGTCCGCCCTCTAAACAAACAGAGCTGCTGTGTTGCACTCCCAACCCTGACCTAACAAATCCACTACTGATGGTGGAAAAGGTAATTATGAGGCATTTTGCAAAACTTTGAAGTACTTGCTAATAAAACCATACCATATTAAAATTAACGTCATGCAAACAAAGTTATGCTAAGAGAACGTGTATAGTTCTAAATGCTTATATTTGAAAAGGTAATCCTTAAAATTTATAATATGTATTTCTATTTTAGAAAGCTAGAAATAAATGGGGAACAAATGGAAAACAAGTATGCACGAAGAAGGAAGTACATCTTACAGCCAAACAATAATGTTGAATTAGATGCCAAATGAAAAACACAAAACTATTAAGAGCCAAAGTTATTTTTCTGAGTAAACTAATAAATTGAATAGTTCTCAAAAATGACTGGAGATTTCATAATATCATTAAATCATGCCAAAATTAAAGTAAGGAGATACAGAAGTGACTTGAGTTTTTTCATGGCTACTCGTGGATCAGAAGTTGAGGATGAAGTGTAGAATTGAAGCTAAATATCTGGAATAATTTATTTCTATTTTCTAGGATAATTGGAAAAAAATAACCAAGGCAATTAAAATGTAGACAACAGATTATAGAGTGACTACTTGATTAGTGTCCATCAAATGGTTTTAATATAAATGTTTCATCTTATTTGCTGTGAATCTTATGATGGGTTTAGTTCATTAAATTCAAAAAAGAAGGAGGCCAAGAAATGAGTGAAAGCTAACTAGTTTAGCATAAGGGGAAATAATTGGAATTCAACGAAGCCGAATATCCCTGCATATAAAGTTATGCCTTAAACGTAAATTAAACTAATTAGCTAGAAAGAGTTAATGCAGCTTCCAAAGACACTGTTCTTTAATAGCAAAGAACAGTTTATGAACTGAGTGAATCTGGGTCATAAAGCCTAAGTGCCTTAATATAGTCTAACCCACACCTCTTTTTTTACAGTTTTGGATCTTGAGGCATGGAAAGTAATAGTTTCCAACGTTTATACTAGTGGTTGGTAATATCATTCACCCAACTCAGTGTCCATTCTACTATAGCATAACATTTTAAAGCCTGTTTAATAACATTTACTTAATGTATTTCAAATGTAAACGTCTTTAATATATAGCTTAATATGTAATATTCCGATGTTAAAATTACATTGGCTTTTGCAGTCACTTGTGCTACATTGTACATGTTGCATTTATACATGTTGAGTTCTCATTTTTGATATCAGGTAGAAAATCCACGCTTTTATTGGTGTGTGTAATATTTACCTTTATATGAAGAAGTAAGAGTAGAACAGAAATATATTTTCCTGAACTCTACTTGAAACTTATTAAATAATTGGGGCGCCTGGGTGGCTCGGTCGGTTGGGCATCCGACTTCGGCTCAGGTCACGATCTCGCGGTCTGTGAGTTCGAGCCCCGAGTCGGGCTATGTGCTGACAGCTCAGAGCCTGGAGCCTGTTTCAGATTCTGTGTCTCCCTCTCTCTCCGACCTTCCCCCATTCATGCTCTGTCTCTCTCTCTGTCTCAAAAATGAATAAACGTTAAAAAAATTTATAAAAAAAACCTTATTAAATAATATCATAAATTTTAAAAGATTTTGTATAATTGATTGATTTGTTTTAAAAGTTTTTTTTTTTAAGTTAATGAAATAGAATCTATTTATATTATTTAATTTCCCATACTGGAAGCCTGGCTAATTCTAAAACATACATAGAAACATGGTGACTGCCGCAATATAAACACTCTCTAATTACAGTAATCATGTATTCTTGGAAATTATTTTCTGAATGTGAGTCTCTATAAACAAAATTATGATTGTGTGAAGGCTGCTGCTCTACTTATGTTCTAACTTTCCATTAATGCATAAATTAAGGTCAATCTTTTACCTGTAGGTTTATGATTATTTTGTTAATTGTATCAGGTATTTATGCCATACATAAGTTTCCTTGATATTTTGCTAGGCCCTGAAGATATAATGAAGGCAAATATAGCTTCGTCCTTCAAGGATTTATACTCTAGTGTGTATTATTTTATTTTCTGAATTCCTATTAGACCTATGCCATCTATGTATTCCATTGTCTATGTCTTACATCTACCAAAAGATTGTATGCATTTTCAGCAGAGTGATGACGTGTATGGCCTTTATTATGTTGAGGTACATTACATCTACACACACTTGGTTGAGAGTTTTTATCATGAATAGATATTGAATTTCTCAATTGCTTTTTCTCCCATCAGTTGAGATGATCATATACTTTTTATCCTTCATTTTGTTAATCTGGCATATCACACTGACTACCCTTTTATCCTTGGAATAATTCCCACTTGATCATGGTGAATGATCCTTTTAATGTATTTTAGAGTTTATTTTGCTAATATTGTGTTGAGGATTTTTGTATCTATGTTTGTCAGGGATATCAGTCTGTAATTTTCTTTTGTGGTGGTGACCTAATCTTGTTTTGGTATCAGGGTAATGCTGGTCTCATAAAATGTATCCGGAAGCATTCTGTCCTTTTCAATTTTTTTGGAAGAATTTGAGAAGGATAGGTATTAAATCTTTGGGGCGCCTGGGTGGCTCAGTCGGTTAAGCGTCCGACTTCGGCTCAGGTAATGATCTCGCGGTTCGTGAGTTCAAGCCCTGCGTCGGGCTTGTGTTGACAGCTCAGAACCTGGAGCCTGTTTCAGATTCTGTATCTCCCTCTCTCTCTCTGACCCTCCCCCGTTCATGCTCTGTCTCTCTCTGTCTCAAAAATAAATAAACGTTAAAATTTTTTTTTTTAAATCTTTGACTGGCAGGATTCACCTGTGAAGCAGTCTGGTCCTGGAGTTTTGTCTATTGGAGGTTTTTGATTACTAATTTAATTTCCTTACGAGAAATCTCTCTACTTAGATTTTCTATTTCTTCATTATGCAGTCTTGGAAGATGGTATAGCTACTCCAGCTTTCTTTTGGTTTCCATTTGTATAAAACATCTTTTCTGTCTCTTTATTCTCAGTCTGTGTGTGTTCTTAGATCTGAAGCAGGTCTCTTGCAGACAGCCAATAGATGGGTTACTATTATTATTCCTTTATCCATTCACTCATTCTATATTTTTGGTTGGAGAATTTAGTCCATTTATATATAACTTATTGATATGTATGTACTTATTGCCATATGGTTGTTTTGAAATATCTCTATGTTCCTATTATTTTTCTCTAGCTTTTGTCTCTTTTATCTGATGATTTTCTGTAGTATTATGCTTCGATTTCTTTCTCATTATCTTTTGTATATCTACTATAGCTCTGTGTGTGTGTGTGTGTGTGTGTGTGAGTGAGTGTATGGTTACTATGAGGCTCACATGTAGCAATGCATTCTAAATCTCTAGATTTTCCTTTCCTCCCCAATGTTTCATGCTTTTGAAGCCACATTTTACATGTTTTTATATATCCTGCCACTTAGTCAAAGCTGCAAGACAAGCAAATAGGTCTTTTTCACAGGAAGATTGGTGTTGTGTTTTGGTTTGCTCTCTGTGAAGTGCCTTGGGGGTGAGAGCCTGAAGAGAACTGTATCTTTGATTGTTTGGACTTGTGGAGTCCAGAAATGCAACACCCCTCAGACACCAAAGTGGATGCTCAATGGCTGTCCCCTGTGTGTGCTGTGTACAGCCTTGGTGGGGCATCAAGAGGCATGAGGATGGGGTGCACCCCTCCACCCCTGTCTCTAGCATTTTGATAGAGAATGCAGAAATGGTGCTCACTAGCACTGGTGCTAGCAAGGTAGAGGGAGAATCCAAAAATGGTGGCTCTCGGTGCCTCAGCCCCTGAAAAAGTTCTTATGGGCTCCTGCCCTCCAGCAGGTACTTTATGATTAGCAAATGAATCTCCTTTCCATATGATCTAGGCCTTTTTCAAATTGTTGCTTTTGGTGTGGTTCCCAAGGTGAGTGTATCTGCACATGGACCCTTTAAGAGAGGAATTTCTGTTCCCTACAGCCCCAGAATTCTCCCTGATAAAAGCTCTATTGATTTGAAACCCAGATATTTTGGTAGCTTGCCTCTCTGATTCAGGGTTCAAAGTTTGGTGTGCCTTATGTGGGGCACAAATTCTTCACTCCTCATAAGGAAGTTATGTATTTCCAAGATCCCTCCAGACTGTGGGTCACTGCATCCTGGTTGGGGATTTTGGTGAGACTCTCACCAAAGCCACCACTCTTTGGCTCTCCTAAGTGTATCCCAATGAAGCTCTTTTATCTTTTGGGGAGGAGAAGATTGCAGCTAGTTTTCAGGTCTTTTACAGAGGGAATTGTTGTATGCATAATGTAGCTTTGTTTTGTCTAGTGATGGATGTGAATTCAGGATTTCCCTATGCTGCCATCTTGAACCACCTACAGTAAGTCTTTTGCCTTTAAGATCATTGTGTTGAATTTTTATAAAGCTACGCTAGCTTTTCCAGATTCTGTGATTGGAATATACCTAGAATTTAATACTAATAATAAAAATAATAAAATTGTCAAATCTTAAATCAAAATAAAAATATTACCCTAAAATATTTTGGGAAAAAATGGAAACTAAGGCCATATTTGCAGAATGCTATATAAATAATTAAGCTATAATACAGATATTTATGTATCTAAAATACATAAATCAAAATCTTTGTTATGTTCATATGATAGTCTTAACACGATGATTCTTAGTCTTAAATACAAAGCAAAATAAACTATTGGAAAACTGGAAGATCAATCAACCTCAATGTAAAAATTAACAAACTATCAAAGTAAATAAAAAATTAACATGTAAATATAATCAGTAATAAATGATTATAAATCATCATTTTAGAATTTAAAAATAAACAGATACAAATGATATTAAAAGAATATGGAGTGTGTATATAAAACTATAAATTATTTTAATATATACATTTGCAGGGTAGAACATATTTCTTTATTAGTATACTTTTTATTTAATAAAAATACAAATCAAATGTTTTGTGGATTTCATTACACCATGTTCCGAAAAGATAGTTGGGATTATTGGTACCTCTTTTAAGATTTTTAAAGGTTTACAGCAGTTAATGACTAATTTTTTCAATATAGGGGCACTTAAAAAGATATGTATATATTTGCTTAGAGACATTAAATGTATTTTCCAGTTCTCTTTTTCTCCTTCCATTATTTTATTGTAGTGTTCTGATACAGATCACTTACTGAGTCTTTTATTTACTCTGTGTCTTTTTCCTTTTATTGGAACATTTTAACTTTCCATCTGGATTTTGCTGTTATTAAAATTGTTTAGTATGTAAACATCATGTCAGTTACATCCACATTATAGTCTCAACTATATGACATTTGAAAATTGGAATGTTTTGTGTTAAAAATGTTTTCTTCTTAAATCATCATTATATGCAATTCATAATCTGCCTCTCCATTCTTGAGTTTTTTCTGGCTTACTTTTACTCATCCCTTTTCTTTCTTCTATATGTCCATACACGGAATATCTAAATACCAAATTGCTCTTTCATTCTATTAAATGGATGTATCCCATTAAAATTATTTCTTTAAGATGTATATTTGATAACATTGTTATTGTGCTATTTTATTCTTTTTTTCTTGGATTGTCACTTTTGATATATCCTTTATATTCTAATTTTGGTGGAATATTCATATTCTATCTTTGAGCATGTGTTCTGTATTTTCTTCCTATTTCTTTTTATCTCACATCCCACTCATTATGGTTCACTGTGTCTATTCCCATCAGTCCTTCATTTCTCAGGAGAGTTACTGGTCTGTTCCACTTTTCTGTGCTCTGATGGGTTTAGAAAGTGGGCTCAGCTGGGCTGCTGGTAATATAAATTGTTGGATTTGCTCTCCACATTTTTTTCAGTTATTGAATTGAAAGCACTGTGCAAGGATTTATTCTATTCGATAAAAGAGTGCTGGATAATCCTTCAATTCAGGATGGACTCCTGAGCCTTTGCCAATGCTAGAGGCAATTTGATATTTATATCCTCCCATTGCCAACATGTAGCCAGAAACTGCTCTTCTCTTCACATTCACTAAAGGAGACACAGATGGGGGGGGGGAAATACTATTTTTGGTTTCATTGATAACAGAAGACAATTACATGGAGCTTTTGGGACATTTTTGCTTTAATGCCATATTCTCATTAAGATTTGCTACTATTTTTGTTTGTGTAGTATTGTTTTATGTTTTGTATTATCAATATACCTGTATAAGTTTATTAGAGAAGATAGAATAAGCTATATTATGAAAGACATGCTTCCAAACATCAGTGTATCAGCAGAGCAAAGCATTATTTCCTGTTCATATCACAGCCCGGCCCAGGCCAGCGCTTCTCCACTGATAACTTGGGAACCAGGACATTCCATTCTGTAGCTGTAGATCCGGAACACCCAGACTCCATGGTCCCTGCTGAAGGTCAAAGAGAGACAAGCGTATGTGATATAAAACACTTGCACCTTGGGTCGAATCACATACGCCTGAATTCTACTAGTCAGAATTCAATCACATGATTTCCGACCAAACTACAAGAAAGATTCAGAAGGTCAGATTTCTGTGTACCCAAGAAGATAGTGGTTTGAATATGTCTTATAATCTTTGACGGAGCATTTGGGTCACCAAAGCATTCTACTTTCACGCATACAACATTCTTACCCCCTCCCTGGGAGAAACCATATAAAGTCCCATCTGGTCACTGATTATTGTTCAGAGTCTATGTCTCAAGGTACGATCAAATCCAGATGTGTCTCCTTTTAGTCTATAGACGTACAAATTTAAAAGGCAAATTATCTTTCCCCCTCCAGCACTAACACCCAATATGCAGTGATGGGGAAGGCACAGTACATATACGACAGCTTCTCCCATCAGGAAAGGCAAAGAATAGGAGGCATATAATACCAACTGGAAAACAACAATTTAAATCTCACCGAAAAGAGATTTTAATAAAGTTTTCTGGCATACACACTTGGTTGTGAGAGAATCATCTTGATAAAACTCTGATTCTGTTCACTAGAAGGAACCTCTTGTCCACTGTTGTGAACTCGGTGTCTGACCTCCGAGAATTCCCTGTTCGTTACTCTCCCTCATCATACCTAATCTGAGAATGGAGACCATGCACTCCTTGGGGAACTGTAATGAACCTTTCCTCCCCTAAAGGAAGTTTGGGCTCAATGCTTTAAAACAAATCTTGAAGATTTAAAGTAAATACTTTAGTTCTCTATGAACTAATGTTTTCTATGATAAGCCTGCAAAAACCTAATAAACTTCTGATCTATTTCTGCCATCTAAAATTTCTTCCTGGGCACAGACATCAAGTATATTTTACTTTCCTGCTTTCTGAACCCTTGACTCTTTAATTTTCTTGCTAGCTTCTGGCAAAACACTAACGGCTATTTGGAAAAAAAAAATCTTAGATATCAGGGGGGACATCTTTAATTTGATATTTTTTATAGACCACTTTATTAAATCAAAATTATTTTACTGGCTTCTTTTCATAAAATATTTATAAAACAATATTTCAGAAACATTCTACTCCACTCTTGGAAAGCCTGGAATTTCTAAGGTATCTCTTATCCTTCTTCTCAGATCTTTAAAAAAAAATTTCCAATGACTACAAGCACATTTTTCTTCTTTAAGTCTCTAACTCTACTAAGCATATAGTCTGCCTCCAAATTTATAGCAGTTGGTTTGTATATTTTCAGTCTTTTACATCTGTTATCTTGTAGTTGTTTCCTTGTTGTCTGGTCATGAGAAATGATGCTTTGAGATGTATTTTAATAGTGCGGTGACCTACCTCTGTATAAATTTATATAGATCAGAAATTTTATGGATTATAATGGACTAAAAATAAGTATATTTTTAGTATAAATTTATATAGATCAGAAATTTTATGGATTATAATGGACTAAAAATAAGTAAGAACATATAGGAATTGAACAATAAGTAAACTGGTGTGTGTGTGTGTGTGTGTGTGTGTGTGTGTGTGTGTGTCTTTGTGTGTGCATGCACTCATGATTATAGGAAAAAAGACCTTTTGAACAGTGAAGAAAAACTTTTCTTCCCATATGTTTATGGAATATATAACATTATTAATCCCTTCTTTGGAAAAGTGCCTTTTCATGTCTTCAGCCCATTTCTTCACTGGATTATTTGTGTTTTGGATGTTGAGTTTGGTAAGTTCTTTATAGATTTTGGATACTAACCCTTTACCCAGTATCTCATTTGCAAATATCTTCTCCCCTTCCATCTGTTGCTTTTTAGTTTTGCTGACTGTTTCCTTTGATTTTTTTTTTATCTTAATGATGTCCCAATAGTTCATTCTTGCTTTTATTTTCCTTGCGTCCGGAGACAAGTAAGAATTTGCTGTGGCTCAGGTCAAAGAGGTTGCTGCCTGTTTTCTCCTGTAGAATTTTGATGGTTTCCTGTGTCACATTTAGGTCTGTGGAAAGTGAGAAACTCAACAGATGAACATAGGGGAAGGGACGCAAAAATAAGATAGAAACAGAGAGGGAGGCAAACCATAAGGGAGTCTTAAATACAGAACAAACTGAGGGTTGCTGGAGGGGAGGATGGATGCTGGGATGGTTTAAATGGGTGATGGGCATTAAGGAGGGCACTTTTCAAGATGAGCACTGAGTTCTATACCTGAATCCAAGAATGCACGGCATGTTATTTAACTTGAATTTAAAGTAAAAAATAAAATAAAATAAAAATAATAAAATAACTAAATCATTGATCCCATATTTGACCACAAAGAAAATTCTGATATGTCTGTACTGTTTCACTTTTTGCAATTATCATGTATTACTTCCATTATGCAAACAACACCAAAATAAAGAAAAAAAAAATAAAGAAAAGATTAGACTAGACTAGACTTTCCTATGGTAATAAACTATCAAGTCTCAGGGTCTTAATTGAATAAATTTTTCTTTAACTACCTCACATTTTTCACAGCTTCTCTCTTACAGGATTATTCTGTGACTTCTCCTTTCTTGCAGCTATGGCTTCTAAGTCAGTGCTTCAAGGAAGCGTGGAAGGGAAAAGAGAGCAGAAGCAGCCTATTGAATATTCTTTAAATGCCCACTGGAAAGTGGCTGGCTTCACCTTTTTTTACATTCCATTTTACAAAAATTAGTTGCATGGCTTCCAAACTGACTTCAAAAGAGGTTTGGGAATGTGATTTTTCTATGTTCCCAAGAGAATGCTATGGTGAGTTCTCTGCCATACCTATGTATTGTTATAGTCAATTATTGTTGGATGATCATAATAATTTTCATGACTTTTTATGCTTTAACCTAAGCCAATGGAAAAAAAAAAGTACTATACATTAAAAAAAACTGTTCTAAAAAATAAATATTAAAAACAAAATTTAAAAAGGTGGGGGCGCCTGGGTGGCTCAGTTGGTTGGGCTTCTGACTTTGGCTCAGGTCATGATCTCACGATTCATGAGTTCGAGCCCCGCAATGGGCTCCGTGCTGACAGCTCAGAGCCTGGAGCCTGCTTCGGATTCTGTGTCTCCCTCTCTCTCTGCTCCTCCCCACTTGTGCCCTGTCTCTCTCTCTCTTTCTCAAAAATAAATTAACATTAAAAAAGATTTAAAAACTCTTTGGTGCTCACTGTTCTTCCATATATGAGCAGACACGTTTCCTATTATCGAAGTAAATTACATATCTGTATCACTAGAACAACTACCCATATCTCCTAACTCTGTATCCCCTTAAATATGTGTGTTTTCATCATTTCCTTTCTTTCTTTCCTCTTTTTTTTTCCTGCACAGTCACTGCCTTTCAAAAAATAGGGCCAGCATATAGATTTCATAGTAGGGAAAATGCATAAAGCTATAACTTTGCAAATTCTAAATAAACACTGACCTATGTTAGAGAATATATATGAAATATGAAGTAGAACAAAAATTGAAAACAGAATTATATCACTTATGTCTCTGATAAAATCTTGTCCATTTTTTACTCCTTATGACAATTCCAAATATAACTGTATTATTCTGCTGTTCATTGATGATTAAAAAAAAACACAGGATTTATCCAGTTTTACTTTTATCACTTATTTTCTTTAATTGTCCTAAAAAACATTGTTATGGGTGATAGGGACCTATTTCAATGATAGTCCTTTTTTTCTTTTTCTTTTCTTTTTTTTTAAATTGAACCAGCTGTTTAAAAAAAAAAAAATATGCTTTCCCTAACTAATTAAGCCTGGCCAGTTCAGAAGTGTGGTCACCTTAATTAGGTATCTGAGGTAACGGCCTCTTCTCATTGTTAGTTCCAAGATAGTCCACAGCTTGCACGACTTGTTAGCTAATTAAAAAAAAAAAAAAAAAACCCAAAAAACTTCTATATCTGCAAGAATTGTCACTTTTCTTCTTGTCTTTGAGATTCTTTCTGAAGATATTCACATAGTAAAGGACAGTAAGATTCTTTGAATGCCAGTGCATATATTTCCTAAAACTTTATTCTACCAACAAAAATCTTATCACTTCTCTAATGATCTTATCACATAACGTAACACATTAAACTTTAAAACAAGATTGATTAGACCTATTTTTAATATTTTGAGGAACCTGCACACTGTTTTCCAGAGCGGCTGCACCAGTTTGCATTCCCACCAACAGCGCAAGAGGGTTTTACCCAAGGGATACAGGAGTGCTGATGCATAGGGGCACTTGTACCCCAATGTTTATAGCAGCACTTTCAACAATAGCCAAATTATGGAAAGAGCCTAAATGTCCATCAAGTGATGAATGGATAAAGAAATTGTGGTTTATATATACAATGGAATACTACTCGGCAATGAGAAAGAATGAAATATGGCCTTTTGTAGCAATGTGGATAGAACTGGAGGGTATTATGCTAAGTGAAATAAGTCAGTCAGAGAAAGACAGATACCATATGTTTTCACTCACATGTGGATCTTGAGTAACTTAACAGAAGACCGTGGAGGAATGGAAGTGGAAAAAAAAAAAGAGAGGGAGGGTGGCAAACCATAAGAGACTCTTAAAGACTGAGAATAAACTGAGGTTTGATGGGGGGTCAGAGGGAGGGGAAAGTGGGTGATGGGCATTGAGGAGGGCACCTGTTCGGATGAGCACTGGGTGTTGTATGGAAACCAATTTGACAATAAATTTCATATTAAAAAAAACAAGATTGGTTATTGTCATATACTTAATGACAACATCTTTATACAAACTTTTACTGTCTGTTGGATGTCAATGTGAGAGAGAAAAAGATCATCTTCGTTTTTGAATCTAGAATATAAGTCTCCTAGGTAACTATAATCAAAATACGAGAAAACTGCTTATCTTTTGGACAGAATGTAAAAGCAATAGCAAGATATTACTTTTCCTGGCGATGAAGTTTTTATACACAAACAATACTCTGTGTGTTGCCATTCTAATTAAAATGATAAAGGCTGGGCACCTGAGTGGCTCAGTCATTAGGCATCTGACTTCAGCTCAGGTCATGATCTCGCGGTCCGTGAGTTTGAGCCCTGTGTCCAGCTCTGTGCTGACAGCTCCGAGCCTGAAGCTTGCATTGGATTCTGTATCTCCCTCTCTCTCTCTACCCTTCTCCCACTCAAGTTCTCTTTCTCTCATTGTCTCAAAAATAAGCATTAAAAAAAAATGAAAAAAAAATGATAAGAGCCATAACTATTAATTTGACTTGACGATCATAGCTAGGCTGGTAAATAAGGTTTGTTTATCCATATTATTACCAGTTATTGACATATATGTATAAGTTTATCTGAATAATATTCAAATAATCCAGATTCAACTTAGAACTTAAACATATCCTCCCAATGCCAGTGACACGTTGGAATCTCATTTGGAGAGGGTATCAACAAAATATCATTTAAATTAGGCATTTTATGTCATTTTCAGGCATGGAAATTTTTAAAAATACTACCTCTGTGCTTTTTAGGTAACCCTAGGGAAATTCTCTGCTTAGCTATTTTATAATTTCATAATAAACTCCTTTAGAGTTTGCTGAAACTTCTTTCAATTATATTATTTTGAAGCAGTACAAACACTTTCTTTCAAGTTTTAAAATGTGACTACATGATAATTCTGGGTCAGTAGTATAATTTGTAAAGCCCTGTGTAAAATGAAAATCTGAAGCCCCTTCAAAGAGTAGAAAAACACCAAGAAAAAATGCCATTAAAGGTATAAAAATATATTTCTTGTACAGTTTCTCAGCCTATAATGGTGATTTTTATTTGCTAGTTAAGATCATTATAAATAAAGACAAGATTATTTACATTTATTAGCAAGAGTTTTGCCATTCATCTCGTACAGTACAAATCATTTTAATTTTTTAACGCTTATTTATTTTTGAGAGCGAGAGAAAGAGCATGAGTGGGAGGGGGCAGAGAGAGAGGGAGAGACAGAATGTGAAGCAGGCTTCAGGCTCTGAGCTGTCAGCACAGAGTCCGACGCGGGGCTCAAACCCATAAACTGGGAGATCATGACCTGAGCCAAAGTGAGACATTTAACTGACTGAGCCACTCAGGCGCCCAATACAGTACAAATCATTTTAAATGGAATGAGTTAACTATAAGAAGAGGGACACTGCCCATAACTATCTCAGCTGTTTATATTTGACTTCTTGGCAAATGAACATTCTATCAGCAAGTTCTTTTTTTTTTTTTTTAATTTTAACGTTTATTTATTTTTGAGAGAGAGAGAGACAGAGCACGCGTGGGGGAGGGGCAGAGAGAGAGGGTGACACAGAATCCAAAGCAGGCTCCAGGCTCTGAGCTGTCAGCACAGAGCTGAACGCAGGGCTCGAACCCGTAAACTGCGAGATCATGATCTGAGCCAAAGCTAGACGCTTAACCCACTGAGCCACCCAAGCAACCCTCTACCAGCACTTTCTACATTTGATTTACTGATGAGTTAGGAAAGAATGAAGGGAATAGAAACTAAGCAGAGGGCCATTTCTGAGTGTCTTCGATGCCATGTCACAGTTTGCATATCCCTGAATGGAGGAATTAAAACATCAATTGTGACAAATTATTTACATCCTAGTATGAATGAATTTGCTCTTTCTAATAGAATCTCATAGGAGTGGAAGTGGTGAGAGTAACCGTAGTGAGAATAGCATTGAATTCCTCTAAGAGTTTAGAAAACAAAAGGAGGGAAGGTAAAGGTTGACAGATATTTCCTAAGGCCAGTCTTGTTCAGCACTTCATCTCTGAAGAATATTTCTAAAGCAGTAAGTTGATAGTAAATGGTTTTATGAATATGTTCCTTTTACTTTGGTAATTTTGGTTTTTAACTAATAGTGTAGAGGGCACGGATCTCTTCCAATATCCTTGGTCTACAGAAATGGATTGTGTATCTGAACTTAAAATCAGTTTCAGACACCATTTTCCGCATATGGAGCCATTTACTATTAATTAATTTAGTGTCTCATCAGCTTTCTTTGGTTTTCTGAAGGAATTCTGGAGAAAACATGTTCTGAGATAGGAAGGAATCTGTCCTCGTGGCATTATTTTTCCTCTCTGACATCCTTCTTCCGGATTGATGTTCATTCACGTGTCCATGCCGGGCACTGCTGATTTTCTCTCTCATCTCCTCTTTAGGCCTGTGGTCTCTGTGCCTTATCTCTGCCACCTCCAATTACATTAAAAGTATTCTGCGGTATCTGTTTGGGGCGACTGGAAAAACATGTGACCTTGTCTCAGACATCTCTGGCCAGGCAAACCATGTAGACACTCATTCTATCACGTCGACGCAAGGAACTAGTCCATTCCCCAGATTTATTCTGGGGTCCGGGGAACACATACTCTGCTCTTTAGATGTCCACTTACCTAGTTCTGACAGAGGACATTCTCCGCAAATCCACCAACACTGTAGACTCTTGCCTCTTCCCTGTACATTTTTCTGGTGGTATCTAGTCTTGGGCAGAAAACATCTTTCATAAACATGCCTTTTCTGTATCTTTTACTTTAAGTGAAAATTTAGGATTATAAAAGTCAGAGCCCCCAAATTGACTATTTCCATGGACTTCCTTCTGTTGAACCTCATTACCTCCTTCCCTAGGGCCATGGATGTGATACACAGAGAGAAAAATGCAAAGACTACAAAGTATAGTGTACATGAAGGAAGAAAACAATTGCTATCTAAAAATATTTATGTACGCCATAATTGCTTTGGGGCATAGCTCTCAGAAACCGATGGAATGGAAAAAAAAAGAATCCTTTGTTTTCTTTCATTTTTTGTAAAGCAATCAGATAGAAGTGAGAGAAATTCTGCCAGGAAAGTGACCAAATCCTTCTCTTTGCGTGGAGAAAAAATATGTGTGAAAGGTCTTCAGAGATAACAACATTTTCCTAAATTCAAAAAGTAAATATGGTATAGGTCATTATGTGAAACCTATATTGTGGAAAGTAATGGACACAATAAAAGCGTATTTCTAAAGACAGATTTCTGTCACCTAACTTCAGTTTCATTTTTTCAAATTCATTATGTTTATTATAGAATTATTCAATATAATGCAGAAATTCTAACATAAAATTACCTATAATAGTCTTACAGTTAATACACACGTCACATATAACCTGAAGCAGGATAAAAGTCCACACAGTGCCTTAACCTCTAGCTTGGTGCCTGGAATGGTTCTCTGGCCACCTCTAAGTATGAATGATCTCTTTCTCTCTCTCCCCAGTACCTTCTCTGCCTTATCACTGTGAATTAGATCAAGGAAGAACCTCTAGCAGAAAGTCAGCCCTCAACTATTTAGAGAGTACGGAGACATTCGGCATCTCAGCAACAGACCAATGTGTTTTGCAGTTATTTTAACAGTTTCCTCCCTATACTTTCTTCTTCTAACATAGAGAATTAATCTTTTAAATCTAGTGTATCCTCTATGTCCCTAAAAGTTTTTGGATGGGCCCTTGTTTTCATGTTTCTGGACTACATGCATAAAACTTAACTGGTTTCTCTGTTGCTATTCTTTTCTTTCTTCCCTCTGTCTTTATTATAGTGACTTAGGCTATCTTCTGAGAACTGTTCATTACTCAAGGGAATAGCCGACTCACAAAAATCCTGGTGGCTCTTTGTTGCTTACTGAATAGACTACATCAAACAAAGACCTCACGGCACAGAATCACTCGGAGAGACTTGATCCTAGGTATATCAAAATGTTGGAGTTTATTAATTGATTCATCATGGATCTTAATAGAGAAGCATGCATGAAAGATGGAATGAAGTTTAGGCTTTGGTGTGTAAATGGCAATGTTCACTCTGGTATGTCTTTTCTGTCCCATCAGCACTGGCATACGGGGATGGAATCTGTGAATCCGCATGGTTTTAAACAGCATCCACGAGGAGAGATTACCGAAGGTGAAATTGTTGGGTTGCGCCACGGTTCAATTTGTGCAGGCTCCTATAGTAAAAACTACGGAGAGTTATGGAGAAAAGTGGAAAGTTGTTTCAAGGAAAAACTTGAAGCTATAGTTACACAATTTAAATCGGAAACAGACATTTACGTGCAAGAGATAAGTAACACATATTTGAAGGAATTATGTCCACTTCACCAGATGATGGGAAACAGGTATTTTCTCTCTAATAAAGGTTCCAAATTTCCATCTCTTTCTATCTTCTGGCATGAACTTTTTCCACGGATGTAAAAACCAACAAACAAATAAACAAACCCATATTGACTTATGTAGAAAATATATCTCTTCTTTGGGAAGACTAAAAATAATTGGTTTATGATATACAGGAGATTTTACGTAAACTCTACCACTACATAACCACTGTGAATTTTATGCAACTGTAAATACAAGCTAAGTTTTATTTTCACCCAAGTTATCAAAACTACAGGTCCTTACTGAATCCTAGAAGTTTTCTGAAGGTGAGTTCAATTTTCTTGCTTTTTACCTCCCTGTAAACTACACATTCTACCATAGGTCATGCTCAACATGGCCATAAAACAGCTATAATTTTTTATCACTGCTAGTTTCAGAATATTACTATTTCAGCTTTCTCTTTGTTTTTTTTCCATCCTTCTGAGCATTAAAGACTTTTTAAAATTTATTATTATTATTGTTATTATTATTATTACTAATACTACTACTAGTATTGTTTTGGTAATTCTTGGTCCTGGTTAAAACATTATTTTGGTTTCCTTCTTGTTTCATCCCAAATCCTCCTTTGTTTTGCACTCCAAATATTTCAATAATCCTGAGTTTTCAACCTCAATTGAAAGGGGACATTTCAAAAATTAGGCAGATTAATTTAGATTATTGTACACTCAAACGATTTTCATCTCTACTCCCTTTTTAGTTTCTTTCACAATAGTTCCCTCAAGGATCTTCCAGCACTTAAAGCTCTTCTACCTCACAAATCTTCATTGATTTGAAGATCGAATTAAACACTCCACCCCGCCACTCTAGACACTGTGTTTCAAAGGTGTCTCCCATTCTCAGTAACAGTATTGCTCATCTAATTGTATTCTGAGGTTTTAGTTATGTATGAATTTCTTTAGGATGCAAACCTGGGCATGTTTTTTCTCAATCCACATTATCCACCAGTCGGAAGAGTAGATCTTTGTCAATCATTATGAATTATGGGATTATTATTTTAACTTCAAGGGCATTTTCATACAGTGACTTAAGGATCACTGCAAAATCTATATAGTTATTGTGAACTGATTTGATGCCTCAAGTTGTTAAACACTTAAAGAAGATATTGTCTTAAATGTCCCTTGATTTAACAGAAGCAATGGTTTCAGGTGATTATCTGAGAATTAGAATTTCCTTGTCTCTATGAGCTGTATCTTACCCTGCCCCCATCTCCAGGCAGCTACTGGTGTGTGTGTGTGTGTATGTATATCTCACACCATACACACACACACATATTACATATATACCCATTACATATATACCCATTACAGTATAAAACTATATATATATATATATATATATATATATATATATATATATCCCCATTACAAAGTGGGTTGCTGTTTCAATAATTTTATAAAAGTGGAATATTATAGCATGTAATCTTGTGTGTACAATTTCTCTCAGCATAATGATTCTAAAAATCTTCCATGCTGTTGCACGTAGGTAATTTTATTTTATTTTTAATTACTGAGTACTTTCCTCTTCCTATGATTCATTTTAAGGTTTTGTCTATTGTAAATCAAGTTACTACAGATACTTTTCTCTAAGTCTTTGCATGAATATGTATTTTTCATCTGTCTTAGCATGAATATGTATTTTCCATCTGTATTTTTCATACTTTGGAGTAGAATGTCAAAACTTTAGAGTAGGTTAATATTTAAACCTTTGGCAAAGAGGTAATGCTTACATCTACCACCCTGTCCCTTCCAACCCCCGTCAAGCAGTATATGAAAGTTAGAGTTGTTCTTCAACATTGTTAACATATAGTATTGTCAGTCTGTTAATTTGGTATGTATAAAGGTTATCAAATAATAGATCATTGTTTTAATTTGAATTTGTTCGATAAATAATGCTTTCATATATATTTGTCCATTTATGTAACTCATTTTGTGAAATATCTGTTTAGATGTCTAATTGGTCAAGAAGTATTGTGGCTTCTTCTCATTTCTTCGGTCATAATAGTTCTTTTCACATTGGGGATATAAAATTTTGCCAGATA
Source organism: Panthera tigris (assembly GCF_018350195.1). Classification (NCBI taxonomy): domain Eukaryota; kingdom Metazoa; phylum Chordata; class Mammalia; order Carnivora; family Felidae; genus Panthera; species Panthera tigris. The sequence goes on from NC_056660.1 coordinate 221,396,134, forward strand.
ATAGGTTCTGTGAATATTTTTACTGATTCTGTGGATTGTTTTTTTTTTATTTTCATAACTATGTACTTTAAAAATAATATGAAATTGCAATTTATCAATTTTTGTGGGGTTTTTTTTGTTATTTATAAAATCATTATATACCTGATCATCAAAACTATTTTATCATATAGTTTCTTCTAGGAGATTTATATTTTTACATTTTACCATTGGGCATATAATTCATTTCTAGTTAACTTTTCTGCTTGGTGTTAGAATTTTTTTTATTTTTTAATTTTTTGTTTTACATAAGAATATGCAGTTATTCCTGAACCACTTGTTGAACACACTTTTCTCTCCTCATAGAATTGACTCAATAAATCTGTGTCCATCAGTTTTTAGACTACTTTTCTATTTTATTGATCGAAATGTCAAACCTTATGACAACAGCTATTGTCTCAGTAACTTTACAGTAAACCTTAAAATCAAGCACTGTATTTTCACAAACAAAACTGTGAGGTTTTTAAAATTGGTTTTGGTCATTCTAAGCCATCTGTATTTCCATATAAAATGTATAATCAGTTTATTAATGGAAAATGGCAATCTTTATCATTTGCAGTCTTTCCAATTCTTGAAGGTCTCTATTTAGGTATTCTTTAATTACTGTCAGCATTTTTTATAGCGTTCAGTAGAGAAGTCAACACAAATTTTGATAAATTATTTCTAAGAGTTTTATGTGTGTTTTTGTTACTATTATAAATAGAATTAAAAATCATTTTCAACTAGTTTGTGGCTGGTATATATAAGCACTAATGATATGGTTCTTTGATTTCTGAAATCTTGCAAAATTAAGATATTCTTTTTTTGAAGTCTTTTGAGAAGAAGGCTTAACTACTTCTCTAGATAGTCACATCACCTGCAAATAGGTGCATTTTTCTTAACTTTCTGCCATCTATGTCTACATCTTCTTTTTTCACTATAATTACTATTATCAGTAGCATAATCATAAATATAAACATGACAGAAAGCATTCTTGTTCTGTTCTTGCTTTCAAAGGATAAACATTCAGTAATTTTATATTAGTATGATTTCTGATATATATTACATATACCATAAGGGCTACTTAAATGTTAATTCTGTATCATAGTACTTTTCGAATTTTGTTCACCGCCTTTAGGAGTTTTCTACTGGTTATTTTAGGTTGTCAAACATTATGTGATCTCTAAATAGGAATATTTTTATCTCTTTTCTGTATTGTATATTAGTCACTTACTTTTGTAAAATAGCACTGGCTAATAATTCTACCCAAATATGAAGATACTTTGTATGTTTGTAATGTTCTTAAATTCCTTAGTTAGTAAGATGTTGAAGTACACATATGCACATTCTTATATACATATGCTTTAAGAAAATATATAGCAATTCATTTGTACAGAATTTTAAGCCATGTATGATAGGGACTGGATTTTCTTAAGTATGCTCATTGCAGCTATTAATTTAAATGTATTACTTTCTACAATTACCTCTATCATTATTATTAAAAGTTTGGATGGATGTACATATATTACACATTCTTCTAACATAATATATATTAACAATTTTTAATTATATATAAAATTGCTCAATAATATTGTGGTTTTTGTGACAATATTTTTTTTTAGGTTTTAAGAGTCCATATTTAACACGCTTTGTGAAATAACTTTGTAAGTTTTTAATTTTTTCTCTATACTCTGAGATAATTTCAGTTGCACGGAAATCATCATATTTTTACAGGTTTAGTATGATTTCTTTGTGAAACAATCTGGAAGAAAGTATTTTGTGGGAGCTCTTTAATTATGTAATTAATGAATTGCAAGTAGCTTGTTTAGAGTCTTTCTCTTCTGAAGTCAATTTAGTGAATTACATTTTTTCAATTTTCCAAAAAGTTTTAAAATCCAATTAACTGAGCTTTACAAATTTATTTGAAAAGAGGTTTATAAAGGTTTTAAAACTTCATGCAATTGTGTCTTTTTAAATTCTGGATTAGATAATATAGTACTTAGAGCTTTGTTTCATTTCACAAAAAACTAGCTATTTAAATGTATTTTTAGTCATTACATTCTACTTCCTAAATTGATTAATTTTTGCTTTTGTGTTCTTACTGCCACCTTTGTGTTGACATTGTTTTTCTCATATTTTTTGAGATGTGTTCTAATTAATTTTTTAGCATTTTATATTTATTTAATGATGTATTATTCCAATTTTAACTGCCCTAAAAATTTGCCATATGTCATAATTTTAAAGAAATTTTCAAGTTCTATTTTTGCCCATTGATCAAAAAGTGTCCTGTGTTAAAAACATTACAATGTTAGGTATAATTTTCTTTTTTTGTTTTTAATTTGGGGGAACATATTTATATTGAGATATTTTAGTATTATTTAAGACCGTTGATGAATATAGCTTTTGAGATCTGTTGTATATTTCCTTGAGGCAAATGCTTTCTTAACTCTATAAATATACCTCCATGTCAACATATGGCGATATGTATTTTAGAATATAGTGTTTCACTGGAAAGGAAAGGTTATCATTCATTATGAGAAAACTATATAAAATATAAAAAGAAACTCCTGTTCTCTCATAAATAGATATATTAGACATTATCTCAATGTGAGTGAACATCAAATCATAGAAGGTATTCATTTTGCATATTCTAATGTGGAAGGACTGGATTCATATACTGAATTCTTTATTCATAAATTTATAACACAATAAATTTCATATAAATAAATAAAGGAAAGGAAAAAAATATAACACAACAATTGCTCAATAGGAAACAAGTAATGTATTTATCTAAACAGACAGTAATGCAAATATGCCATCATCTTTCTACTTTTTTTTTGTATGTTACCTTTCCATAAAATCATTTTTATTTTTAATTAGGTAAAAATGAAACAAACTTTAAATAAATACATACATACATACATATGATGTGGCCATTTTTTTTAACGTTTATTTATTTTTTGAGAGGCAGAGACAGAGCATGAACAGGGGAGGGGACAGAGAGAGAGGGAGTCACAGATTCCGAAGCAGGTTCCAGGCTCTGAGATGTCAGCACAGAGCCCACGCAAGTCCAAACCCATGAACAGATCCAAAGTCGGAACCAACCGGAGCCGAAGTCAGATGCCTAACCAACTGAGCCATCCAGGCACCCCTCATGTGGCCTGTTTCTAATTAAGACTTAAACTTCCCGAAATGGTACTTTACATACATTACATGGCCAAAACTAAATGCCTGACATAAGAATGTGTTGGCAAGGATATGAAACAACTGAAATTCTCCTAAACCCCTGGTGGAATGATAAAGAGTCAACCATTTTATAAAATTCTTCAACTGTCTCTTAAAATATTAAATGTACTTCTACCATAGGACCCAACATTTGCATGCCCAGGTATTTAGCCAAGAGAAATAAAAGCATGTCCACAAAAATGATGCATACAAAGATCCACAGTGACTTTATTCATAATGGTACAACTTAAGTACTCATCAAGGGTTGAATGGTTAAGCAAAATAAATTATAGCCCTATAAATGGGATAGTAGCAAACAAAAAAGAATGAACCATTCATGCATACAGTGACATGAGTGAATCTTAAAATAATTTTGCTTAGTGAAAGAAGTCAGACAAGAATACAGGAATTTGTATCAGAAAAAAAAAATAGTAAAACAAGAGCAGACTACTCTATGGTGATGTCAGTGGTTGCTTGGGCAAGGATTGGAGGAAGGAGGGATGTACTACAAAGGGGTGTGAGAACATTTGGGGGGCATTGAAAGTGTTCTGTATCTTTTTTTTTTATTTTTAAAAATTTTTTAACGTTATTTATTTTTGAGACAGAGAGAGACAGAGCATGAACAGGGGAGGGTCAGAGAGAGAGAGAGAGAGACAGAATCTAAAACAGGCTCCAGGCTCTGAGCTGTCAGCACAGAGCCCGATGCGGGGCTTGAACTCATGGACCGCGAAATCATGACCTGAGCCGAAGTCGGCCGCTTAACCGACTCAGCCACCCAGGCGCCCCAAAAGTGTTCTGTATCTTGAATGTGGAACTACCTACAATATGTCAAGTCCAGCTTCTCTTTTTATGATTTCTCTCATTTCACATGACTTGTATAATTATAATGAGCCCTTCCTCATTAGGAAGGATTCTCAATTTACATTGAATAGGCGTTACATGTGTCGCACGTGTCACAACTCAAGGTTTTGAGTGGACTATCCTTATTGCACTACAATGTAAAAATCCTCTACCCTTCTCTCTATAATCTTGCTAAAAAGGTAACTTTCAGCTGAATGCTTGCCAACCTCCATGAAAGCATCTTCCCATTATCATAACGCTTCTGAAGAATCCAGCTAACTCTCATGAACACAGGTTCATTTCAAGCAATAAATTCTTGATAATCTGATTCAATAGCTTCCATTCTAATTTGATCAGATCCTCCAAAGTCAGCTCTAGTTAATATAATACAAGTGATAATTATTATAATTTTTACACTTTTACTACTTCCTAAGCCAACTCAACATGAATGCATTTAGAGATTTAGAAAAATAAATACGTAATGGTTGATCACAGTTACACATGTGAACTACTTCTTATGGATCTTTCAATATGAGCAGTGGAAATTCTTTTAATTTAGGTGTTGCTTACCCACAGCAGGTCATATAGAAGCCTCTCCTTTCTGAGTCTAGGGTCATGGCATCATATTAAGACACATTATGTGGGGCCTTTGGTTCGTTAATGGTATTGTCTGCATAATGTGCATATTGAACTGGCCACTGGATGGGTGAGTTTTCAGAAGAATTCTATGGTTATCACAGTTGTAGAAACCCAGGGAAAACAGAATCAGAGATAATCAAGCTGAATTATTCTGTTGTGAAGATTCAAGATATCCACAGTAGCCTTTGGTATTATATTGGTATGTGAATGTTTCCGCTTTATTCTGTCATCTCAGTCTCACATACAAGGAACAAGCAGTAAAAGTTAATGTATGAATGAACTGAATGAAACATAATAGAGAACTATATGGCCTGTGGCGAATCAGAGAACTGATGCTTTTTTAATGACATTCATATTTATTGTTTCTATCAAAACTGTGTAGATTGGATTCAGTCCACAGTGTGCCAGGTTGCAAACTCTGTTATACTGCTGTAATGAGAAATAAAAAAATCTAATTCTGTCACAAATGTACACTGCATTAGGTAAACAGTACCTTCTCCTCAATCCCCACAAGTAATTATAGTGAACAACTGACTCTCTACGGTCTGATTTTGTTCCCAGTCTGAAAGTCAGCACAATGATTTATTATTATTATTATTATTATTAGATTAATATATTCATTTGTGGTTAATTTAAAATTTCTATCATCTATTGTCTAACTATCACAAAGTAACTGTGATATGGTAGAATACTAAAGGATGAAAACGTTGTAATGATTTGTTATTTAACTGTGGTAGGAACATGAGACCTGCCAAACTCGGTATTACCCTCTTCTTCTCTCCTTCCTTCCTTCCTTCCTTCCTTCCTTCCTTCTTTTTCTCCTTCCCAAAGGACCTCCTCCCATTTCTTTCAGCCCAGATATTAATGCAGAGGAAAGGGTGGATTTGCTATTGATTCTTTGTCTACTTTAAAAAAAAATATGTTCTGTACTGTGGTTCTTCTAACCCTCCTCTGACCTTGCGTTTGCCTCTTGAAATGTTGAAGATACCAGAAACCTGGTGCTATTCTGTGTCTGATTTTAGAGGATTAAAGGGGGCTACAGGTAAGGACCTAAGTTGTTAGTTTAGAAGTGGAGTAACTGTGTCTGAATCATTATAGAGGTCATGATTGAACTTACTATGCTGTTCCTGTTAAATTTACATTTATTCTTAGTTCTGAAAATGAAAACACATTTATTAAAAAACAGGAGCGAAAGCCAAACCAAATTTAAAAAACACATGGGATGTATCACTTAAAAATAAGCAGTACAATATTATTAGCTATAGGCACAATGCTGTACAGCAGAAATTTGGAACTTATTCATCTTGCGTAACTGAAGCTTTATACTCATCGAATAGTAACTCCCTATTTCCCCCTACCCTAGCCCCTGACAGCACCCTTCTATTCTCTGGTTCTGAGAGTTTGACTATTTTAAATACCTTATGGAGGGGAATCATGCAATATTTGTCCTTCTGTGACTGGCTTATTTCACTTAGCATAATGTCACCGGGTTGATCCCCATGTTGTTGTATATGGCAGAATTTCCTTATATTTTATAGCAAAAAATTAATAGAAAATACAGTAATATTCCATTGCATGTATATACCAAATGTTCTTTAACCCTCCATGGAAATTTGGGTTGTTTCCGTACCTTTGCTATTGGGAATAAAATGCTTCAATAAGCATGAGGGTATAAATATCCCTTCAAGATTTTGATTTCAATATTTTGGATATACACCCATACGTGGAAATGTTAGATTATAAAATTGTTCTATTTTTAATTTTCAAAATGATTATTTATTTATTTTGAGAAAGTGAGAGGGGGAGACAGGAGAGAGAGAGGATCCCAAGCAGGCTCCATGCTGTCAGTGCAGAGTCCAAAACGAGGCTTGAACTCACAAACCATGAGATCATGACCTGAGCCGAAATCAAGAGTCAGATGCTTAATTGACTGGGCCACCCAGGCACCCCTTTAGTTTTAGTTTTTAAGGAATCCTCATACTGTTTTCCTTAAGGGATGCACCGATTTACAGTTCTTGAAGAGTGTACAAGGTGTTCCTTTCCTTCCTTCACATTCTTGTCAACACTCATTATCTTTTGTTTTCTTGGTAATGGCCATCTTGAGAGATGTGAGATACCTCTTTGTGATTTTGATTTATGTTTCCCTGATGATTAGTGATATTGTACATCTTTTCTAATATCTATTGACCATTTGTGTGTCCTTCTTGGAGAAACATCTAATCAAGTTTTTTACTCATTTTTAATTATTTATTTGTGTGTTTGCTATTGAGCTGTAGGAGTTCCTTATATATTTTGGGTTTTATCCTCTTGTATCAGATAATTGTTTTGCAAACATTTTCTCCCATTCTGCAGTTTGTCCTTCAGCTGTGCAGATTGTTTCCTTTGCTGTCGAGAAGCACTTATACTTTAATATAGTCCCGCTTTTTTTCTGATTTTTTTTTTCATTTTTAATGCTTTTCCACTTGTATTTTGTCTGTGTTTTTGATGTCCTATCTAAAAAATCATTGCCAAAATCATTGTCAGAATTGTTTTTTTTAATTTTTTTGTTTATTTTTGAGAGAGACAGACAGAGCATGAGCAGGGGAAGGGCAGAGGGAGAGGGAGATGCAGAATACAAAGCTGGCTCCAGGCTCCAACCTGCCAGCACAGAGCCCGACGTGGAGCTTGAACTAGGAACCATGAGATCATGACCTGAGCTGAAGTTGGACACCCAACCAACTGAACCACCCAGGTGCCCTGAGAAGATTTTCCCCCTGTTTCTTTTATGAGTTTCAGGGTTTCCGGTATTACATTCATAAATCTTTAATTCATTCTAAGTTTATTTTTATGTATGGTGCGAGATAAGGGTCCAGGTTTATTCTTCAGCAGGTGGATATGTCCTTTCCCCAATGCCATTTGGTGAAAAGGCTATCCTTTCCCCACTGTGTACTCTTGATGCCCTTGTTGAAGATCAGTTGGGCACATATACATGGGTTATTTTGGGCTCACTATTCTCTTGGTCAATATGTCTATTTTTTTGCCAGTATTCTGCCGTTTTAATTATGGTAGCTTTGTAATATATCTTGAAATCAAGAAGTGTGATGCTTCCAATTTTGTTGTTCCTTCTCAAGATTGCCTTGCCTGTTCTGGGTCTTTTCTGGTTCTAAATGAATTTTAGGATTGGAAAAAAAAAATGGACAAAGGACTCAAACAGTTATTTCTCCATAGAAGACATAGAAAATCCAACAGGTATATGAAAATATGCTCTAAAACATTAATTATTAGAGAAGTGCAGATCTAAACTACACTGAAACATCACCTGACACCTGTTAGGATGACTATTATAAGAAAGGGTTAATCGTTGAAGAGGATGTGGAGAAATTAGAACCCTTGAACACTATTGCTGAGAATGTAAAATGGTACAGCAGCTCTGAAAAACATTATGGAGTTACTTAAAAAAATTAAAAATAGAACTTCAGCATGATCCAGCAGTCCCACTTCTGGATGAATCCTTCATATTCAAAAGTATTGAAATCATGACCCTGAGAGTTACTTCAAGCACTCGCATGTTCATTGCAGCATTATTCACAGTAGTAAGATGTGGAAAAAACCCAAGATGAATGGATAAAGTTGTGGTAGACTCCTACAATGGATTATAATTTGGCTTTGGGGGAATAAAAAGGAAATTCTGCCATTTGTGACAACATAGATGTATCTTAAGCCAGTCACAGAACACACACTGCCTGATTCCAGTTATATGAGGCAGCTAAACTAATCACATTGACAGAGAAATACAATGCAGAGAATACAACTGTATTTGCCAGTGACTGAGGGGTGGGGGATATGGGGAATCGTTCAATATGTATATAGTTTCTGTTATGCTAGATGAGTACTTTCTAGGTATCTGCTTTATGACATATGGTTTAGGGTTAAAATACAGTATTTGTTAAGGGAGTGAATTCCTTGTTAAGTGTTCTTACCACCGAAAAAACAGACAAAATCAGAGATTCGAGGACACTTTGGGGCTGTTGTTTATGTCTATTACCTTGATACTGGTGATGATACCATGGTGTTTCCATTTGTCCCATCTCATCAAATTGTACACATTTGGGTGCCTCTGTGGCTAAGTCGGTTAAGGTCTGACTTTGGCTCAGGTTGTGATCTTGTGGTTCATAAGTTTGAGCCCTGCATAGGCTCTGTGCTGACAGCTCAGAGCTTGGAGCCTGCTTCAGATTCTGTGTCTCCCTCTCTTTCTGCTCCTTCCCTGCTTGCTCTCAGTGTCTCTCTCTCTCTCTCTCTCTCTCTCAAAAATAATAAACAACAAAAAATTATAAAAATTGAATGAACATTGAAAAAATCATTTTTAATTGTACACATTAAATATGTACACTTCCTTGTATGTTAATTATACCTAATAAAGCTGTTAAAATAATTACCTAAGAAGATTTATTTATCATATTTTAATACCATATATACAAGCAAAAGAGCTTGATATAGTCCAGGCTACAGACAAATTTTAATCTATTAAAAACAGTTTTACTTTTCTTCCTTAAATATGTGTTATTTTGAGAAAATGGAATTGGAATTATAATCAACAGCCTCCAATTATATTTGAATTCCACCTTCTAAAAACAAGTAAACTTTGTTTTAGGACAAATATATCTTTACTTCTCAGAAGTATGTGTTTGTCTTATTTTTAGCTGTAATAAAATAGCTTTGTTTAATTGCCTTGAGCCTTACAAATTTCAAGAAAAACATTGTCATTCACGCTGTGCTCTTTCTCTTAAAGTAATTCAAAACTGACTGAGTATTTTGGCAATCTATTCATTATATTGGACAATAAAGCACATGGGTTAACATTTTAAAATGTCAAACACTTTTGCTTAATTGAGCTAGTTTCTTCCAAGATGTTAGTATGCAATATCGATAAATGGGAAATACAATTTTGACCTTCCAAATGGTCAAATTAACATTTAAAATGAATCTATACATATTGAGACACAACTTACTTTTTTGGAAACATTACATTACTTATCAATTCATGGAAGATTAAATTATCATATTGAGAGGGCAAAATAAAAATAAAAAGACTACTCATTTTGCACTTCAATATTGAAATACGAATTTCTAAATTACTTTGCAACATAGAGTCATATTCCTAAGTTGCCATAAAAGAATGTTTAATCAATATGTCATTTAAAAATAGTGACTGATTTGTTAATAATAAACAGTTATATGGCATTTATTATTGTCAGTCACTGCTGTAAGTACTTTAGCAACATTAATTTATTTTCTCATCTTACTACAACTCTTTGTAGTTATAGTAACTATATAGCTATTGCCATATTTAGATGTGGAAACTGATGTGCACAAAATTTAAATATGTCTTAGCCGAATGCATAGCTAGAAAACGATAGAACCGAGTTTTACCCTTATGTCTTGGCCACATTGAATAGTCATGCGTATATGCATTTTAGCACAATAAACCACCAATAAACTCTGCCAATAAACTCACACATAAACACACAGATAGCATGTATAGAATCATAGGTATAGATTTATATGTGTGTATGAGTGTGTATGGCACAAATATCGTGTTTGTGATGCCAAAATCCCTTTCACGTGATTCAATTACCCAATCCAAGTAATTTTTCTTCTTTATTTCTATCCTTAATCCTCCTAAACAGAATCAATTCATCCTTTGCCTATTTCTTGCTCTTACTACTACACAACAGATAGGCTTTAATTTTATAATTGTTCACCATGTTGTCTCCCCAGTATCTCTCCTAAATTTCCAAAATATCTCAGGTGCAGAGGTGAGAAGTGAATAAAAATGAGGTTGTGGTCATTCTAGTTGAGCCAAAATCTTGTTTAATGCCAAAGTCACTTCTGGATTTTTCAGCCAGGTAAAGGTATACATTCTTTTTATATTTTAACACAACTATAATTGGATATTCTGTTTTTTTATCATAAACATTTGCTAGCAGTTACATTGTATTTCTTTATTAATGGGAATTGTCCATTATAGTGCAAACCATACTGCAAGAATATTTCTCTCATCATTGCCTCTAATAATTCATGACCAACTGCAGTTCTTATGCATATCTTAGTTAAGTAGATACCATTCATCAGTAGAGACATGGAAATAATATTTTATACAGTATCCTTTTATAACCCACTGTACTTAGTAAACCAAAAAAAAAAAAAAAATGAAGGCTTAATCCCAAAACTTCTAAAATCTCATACTTCCTTAGTTTACATCAAGCTTAGTATTACAAGCTTAGTATTAATAGATATAGGTGTATGTTTTTTCTTTTCTTTTTTTTTTAATTTCAAAAGTGAATTGCAATTAATACATTTTTAAAATTCTTTGAAATGCAACTTATTTTCTGTCCCTGAGGATTTGCACATAGCTTTTGTGGTGGGAAGAATATGAGGGAACATTGGAATGTCTATTGTCTGAGTCAGAGAGAAAATGAATTCTCCCCACTCTGCAAATGTTTTCTGTGGTCCCTGGGATAGAATACCCTTCCTCTCTCCACTGAGATAGATGCTGGTGTGTGTGTGTGTGCGTGTGTGTGTGTGTGTGTTTAAAGAGTATTACTGCCCTGTCACTTTCCCTGTCACTTTTCAATATAACACTTATCTCAAGCAAATGTGCATATATTCGATCCAAACATAAGAAGAGTTTCAAATGTACTATAAATACCTTATATCCTCTCTCTGCTCAGTAATATAAACAGCAGATAATCATGGACTTTAGTCATACAAATGAATTGTAATTTAGACAAAGAAATGCAGAAACTACTTGTACGGCATTAATCATGATGGAATTAGTCATTAATAAAATACCTTTAGTAAGAAATAAAAAAAAATTCAGGGATGGTTTTGCTAAGTATAATCCTTTTGATTTTAATAAGAAATGTTCATTTACTCATATTTTGTTCTCCAATTAAACTTGTCATGCTGTAGGAATAATTGAGAGTTAGTAGAAACTGAAGAAAATCTTGGAAATTATATATTTTACTGATTTGGGTTCATGTAATTTTCTTATATAATTAATATATGCTCTTTTACTATAGAATAATCAAATGCCCTTTAAATGCCTCCTCAAATAATACATTACATGTCTAACATTTTATTTTTGCAGAGACATAATTGAATAAATATAAAAACCAGATTCTCAGGAGTAGAATTTAGTGATTCATCACTTACATATAGCACCCTGTGCTCATGACAAGTGCCCTCCTTAATACCCAACACCCATTTAACCCCTCAATATGGACACATTTGAATGTAATTTTCAAGATTTGTAGACCTATTTTCTTAGAAATAATTCTTATTTTCAAGTGAATGGGCATATTAAATTGCATGACTCTAGTCATTAGGCAGTTTTTGCATACCTGAGGTTTGATTCAAAAAACTAACAGAGGTACTGATTTCGTACATCTCTATTTGTATATTTAATTCCCATAGACTGTATTGTACAAGTGCTGATTACCTAAAAGTACCTATGCATCATAATGTATGTTATCTATTCTGATGTCTAAACAATGACACAAATATTGAGAATGGTGCTTGAAAGTGTCCTACTGGAGAAATTACAAACAAGTATCTGAGTAGTTTCTCATCTTACATAGAGTGATTTAACATTAAAGTAGATTTGTGTGAGTCATGATGATGAGGTTCCTGAAAGACTAAATGTCATTTCAAAGTGTTGAAAAATGTAATAGAATCTACTTTATTGTATTCTTTGAAGTATGTATTTTATATTGCATATTTTATAAGCAAAATATTTATATTTTGGTAAATTGTAAATAATTTGACTTATCTTTCTTGTCTTTAATTCTACTGGGGGAAAAATTGACAAGGCGCAGGATCCATCATTAAGAGGCAAGTTTCTCCTGCTTATCTTCCATTCTGTGTATTTTCCAGACAGATAAGAAAAGGCAATAACTTACCTGGACTGGATGTTAGCAAATGTAATTACTTTATAAATATAGTCAGGATACTATTTTAGAATGTCAAAAATTGTGTATTGTATAATCTCAGAATTTTAGCTGATAGCTGAGGACAATGGGAGAAGAATATACCCAGTTTCTAATGACCAAATAGTAATTTTTATAGATGGAAAATCTATCCAGAATTTTTAACCCCTTAATATGTCTATATAACATAATAGTAAACATTTCAAAGATATATTTATGAAAGAAGGAAAGAATGTGTTGCAGCAACATGCACCTTCCAAATTGGATAAATTCTCTTCTCCTTTAAACTAAATTAGTTGCAGAAGAGAATTACTAACAGAAATTGGGATTTACTGTAAGAGAGGCCAAGTGGCATCTCATGATCCAGATTGATAATTGGTGACTTGAAATAGCTTTGAAATTTTCTATGCAGTAATAGTGCAATGGAGATTCAGATAGCTCTTGTTTATCGGTTGATTTTCTTTTGTTTGCTTATGAGCTGCCTTGATTGCTATCAGTAAACATTACAAAAAGAGGTGGGGAAAACAATAGCGACAGCAATGTTTGTTTGGAATGTTTCTAATATATGAACCATAAAAGGAAGCTTCCAAAAGAGTCTATAAAACTCCCAACCGGGAAGTCTTTTAAGACAAAACCATTTGGCTTCTTTGAATTAGATTACTGAATAAGCAAGTCTTCTGAGGTTCCATCTTAAATCTGGTTAGGATGGGGAACATTTGAGATTTTAATCATTGATGGAAAACTCCTTGCTATGCTAATTAAGTAATTAATTAAAGACAGCCTAAGATTAGTGTACTCTTTCTAAGATAAATCAGAGTCCATCTACACGTGCTGTGTATGGAATCCAGTATTGTATTATTGTATGGACATTGATTATTCAGTTATCTGTAACTGACAAATACAAGTTATTGAAAGTAATTTGAAATTGATTACATGCAAATGCACTAGGCAATGGAAGGTATGAAAGCAGAAGGGCCCCCCACATTTATGGCTTCCCAGAGCTGAGGTGATCCACCTTTGAGCATACACATCTTAGTGCAGAGACTCAAGTTTCCCTCCAGGCTTCCATTATACATGTTTATTCCCATTCTTGTACCTTTTAGCTAAACAAATTGCTGCTCAGTGAATCGTATTTTGTCTTATGAATGTGATCGTGAATTGATGTCCAAGGCCACTCTACTGGTCCCGCAGAGCTGGTAAAACATCTATTCACTGTACCCTAGTTCTACTCTTGACTACTTTCTTGGTATTCTCAATACAATACTTCAACGGATCCTTTTAAAATATATTGCCATGCCACGCATTAGCTCCAAATTCTTGTTTCCTACCTCCACAAAAAATCAAAAAGCAACATCTTCATGGGGGCCAGAAAGGCATTAAATCCTCTGACCCTCCTTCACTCACCTCTTTCCTACTCTTCTCTCTCACACCATTTGTGTCACATGGGCCTCAGCATTGTTTGTAGGGCACATCTCACTCATTCCTGCCTCAGGGATTTGCTGTTGCTTATTCTTTTGCCTAAATTGTCCTTGTCCCAGAGACTCACAGTTTTCTTCTTCATATCTTTCACATCTTTGCATGAAAATCCCTTTTAAGGGGACATCCCTATCCTTCCCTTTAAAAATTGAACCACCTCCCCCAACACTTAACTTGTCTTCTGTTTTATTCTCTGTGACATTTTCCACCGTATTGTATATGTTATTATTTTATATGTCTTATTACTTACTAAGTAATATCTTCCTTTTATATCTAAAATATTTTAGCTACATTACTGAGTAGTCTGGCTAGATTTATGTTTGGTTCTCTTCTCAGTATATCACCTTGTTACCCGTGCAAAAATAAGTCATTGCAGGAAATTGCTAAGCTTACTTTCCCCAAAATATCCGTGAGAAAAATATACTTTACTTAAATACGTGTTGCTTATACCGATGACTGGTTTAAAAATTGAAGTTATAATCATGGTTCTAATAAGATTGTATCATATTCAGTTGAGGACAATGAAATAGAGGTGTAAAGAAGCTCTGAGTTGAGAAAAATAACCAGAGAAAGAATGTGAAAATATCATTAGGTTGGGAAGAAAATCTTAAAAATTTAAATGTGTGCTTGGAGATAATTTAAAGCAAGGATTGATCTGGTCTTACTGGGTTTCGCTGATGACATTCATACCAAACAGTAGAATCAAAAGTGTTCAGTGATGTAGTAAATTCTTATAAAGATACACATGGCGTCTTCCTTACATCTGTATCTGAGACGGATTATTGATTTTTTTCTTTTATTTTTCATCTTTATAAAATGAGAAGAGTGAAGTAGACAGGGACAAAGAATTGTGGGAATGCTAACAGAAAGACAGCAAGAACTCAGTACACGATTGTTTGATTGCAAAACTGATTAATTATTAGAAGAAACAACTAAATAAAGCATTTACTGATTCTATGCCAGAGTTTGCTATGAGTTAGAAACATAAATGCTCCAAGTAATATGTATCTCTTATATATACATCATATAGTATATACCATATATATAATTCATGTGGATACATATGTATGAAATTGAATGGTAGAAGCGAAATAATATGGAAAAAACAGCATCCATGTGAAAATCCCCAAACTATTGATACCCTCAATCTATTCCAAAGGAAATACGAAAAACAAAACATATTCTGTTTAGAGCATTTTCAATGAACTCCTATATGCTTATGCTGTAACTTATCCCTATTCACACTCTTTCAGTTACAGGCTTAGATTTTAATCAATACGTATAAACTACATCATATCTGGATAGTGTCCGTGTTCAGTGGTAGAGAAACAAAGCTACTTGTTTTTTATGAAATGTACAGAATAGACAAATATATAGACACGTAAGGTAAATTAGTGGGTGCCTAGGATCGCAAGACTGGAGGAATTGGGAAATGTTTGCTAATGGCTATGGCATTTCCTTCTGGAAATTATGAAAGTGTTCTAAAATTAGCATAAGGATTACACACACTTATAAATATAATAATTGAACTGTATGCTTTAAATTGGTGAACTGTATTATGCATGAATTAGATCTATGTAATTATATTGTGTAATATGAATCATATCTAGATAAAGCTGTTATATACTATTTTTAAGCTCCACTGTATCCCAATTTCTTTGAAAAGTTAAGCCCCTGGCTCACATTTCCTTCTTCTTCCTTTTTTGTAACCCTCATTCACATACACACGACACTCTGATTTTATAATTCCTTAATCTTTTCAAGTACAATGCTTTTAATTTTTGTTTCTGAAATGACTTAGCCAAGACAGTAAGTTTGTAATTTCTATAAATTGAGGATTTCAAAATTTGGATCCTCTGGCCTTTTTTGTAAAAAACATATACCAACATGTTTTCTTTTTTCACTGAAATTGTTTCTTTTCTTTTTTTCTCTCTTTTCTTTCTTTCTTAAAATTTAATATTTATATTTAATATTTATCTCATTTTAAAATTTTTAATGTTTATTTATTTTGAGAGGGAGAGAGACAGGGGAAAAGCAGAGAAGGGGCAGAGCGAGAGGGAGAGGGAGAGGAGAGAGAGAGAGGGACAGAGAGAGAGGAAGAGAGAGAGAGAGAGAGAGAGAAACCCAAGCAGGCTCCATTCAGTCAGCACAGTCCCACATAGGGCTCAATCTCACAAACTGCAGGAAGAGAGAGAGAGAGAGAGAGAGAGAGAGAGAGAGAGAGAGAGAGAATCCCAAGCAGGCTCCATTCAGTCAGCACAGTCCCACATAGGGCTCAATCTCACAAACTGCAAGATCATAACCTGAGCTGAAATCAAGAGCCAGAGGTTCAACCAGCTGAGCCACCCAGATGCCCCAATATTTACCTTATTTTTCAGAAAGAAGCAGAGTGCTAATGCCTAAGAACAATACAAGAAAGAAACTTCTAGTAAGAGAAAGAGAGGGGAATAGAAAGAGAAAGTAGTAAAGGAAGGGTGGATGGGAGAAGAATGAGGAAAAAAAACCTTTTTCCTGGCTTTTTTCCTTAAGTGAAAACCTTTTAGGGACCAAGAAATGGTAAATATGTTATATATGTTTGTATGGCCTTCCAATTAATGAGACTTGTTTCTTTATTTTCCAAGAATAACCTGGAGTTATTGCATGCGCATTATGGCAGAGTTATATAATAAATACTTCATGGCTGATATTGAGAGATGGCTAACCAAAGTATCTAGTCAAGTTCTTAACATAAAAGTGATGGGAAAACCAAAGAGTTTTAGGAGCTGTATGAAGTTTAAGGGAAGAAAACAAGGATCTCCAGGGACCACAAACAAAAGAGAGCCATTACTACCATGGAGTTTAAGTCTCAAGGAAGAGAAACTTGTGACAAAATCCAGGAGGCAACTGGTAATGTAAAGATGGAGTTTCCAAGAGGGGCTGTTGCTATAGAAGGGTGTAGCCACTGGCAAAATATTGCCTAGGTTGAGAAGGAGAGGCAGAGTGTAAACTCCCTTTTCTTTTTTCTTTTTCTTTTTCTTTTTTTTTTAAATTTTATCTATTTTTTTAAGTAATATCTACATCCAATATGGGGCTCAAACTCATGACCCTGAGATCAAGTATTACATGCCTCCCAACTGAGCCAGCCAGAAACCCTTAAACTCCCCTGCTTCTTACGGGCTGACCTCTCAATGCATCTCATTGACCGATCACAGATTGAAAATACATAGAAAGAGAATGCAGGGACGAAGTTTTTAGATGTAACCCTCTATGGAAATAGATCATGGCACATCGGTACAGAATCTACAGAACACATGAAAGACTGAAACCAGTGGCCCCACTCACCCTGACAACATATGAAATACATTCCTCATAGGGAGTAAACAGCAAAGCAACTAGTTAAGTAGAAAAGTCCTGGGGTAAGAATAAGAAAATCACAGTTGGCGATTGCATGCAGGTAGGTGTGGACCTCAGGTATTATATATGGGTAGAGACATTAAAAAAAAAGAGAAAAAGACAGGGACACCTGGGTGGCTCAATCAGCTAAGTGTCTGACCTCGGCTCAGGTCATGATCTCAGGGTTCATGAGTTTGAGCCCCACATTAGGCTCTGTGCTGACAGCTCAGAGCCTGGAGCCTGCTTCAGATTCTGTGTTTCCCTCTCTCCTCTCCCCTGTTCGCACTTTTTCTGTCTCTCTCAAAAATAACTAAACATTTAAAAAAAAGAAAAAGAACAAGAGCAAGTAGAATGGATTCTGGACATCTAGTGACCAGGTCGTAGTATCAACTTAGATCTTAGACTAATGGAGTACCAAAGAGCAACATAGAGACCCAGGATTCTATGTAGTTACATAATCTGTCCCCAGATGCCTTCTTTTGGAGATAAATGGGAAGAATTTGCCTCCATAGAAGTCTGAGCTCTGATTGTGTAAATATTAACCACGCCCACGCCCCACACATACACCAACACAAACAGAGGCCATTTTAAACCAGAATATATATTTTCAATATGTATTTAAGGTTTTTCCTGCCTTTAGAGGAGTGGGGTGTATGCAGGAGGAAATCATTCACAGACTGTTAAGAATGATGTTTTTGGCACCTGTTTTTCTGCATTTTTTAAATTTTTTTAAATGTTTATTTATTTTTGAGACAGAGAGAGACAGAGCATGAGCAGGGGAGGGGCAGAGAGAGAGGGAGACACAGAATCCGAAGCAGGCTCCAGGCTCTGAGCTGTCAGCACAGAGCCCGATGCGGGGCTCGAACTCACGGACCCGGAGATCATGACCTGGGCTGAAGTCGGACGCTCAACCGACTGAGCCACCCAGGCGCCCCTGATTTTCTGCATTTGAACAATTTAATGATTAATTTTCCCTATCACATACAGTTGCCAGTCTATTTACCCATATATAAATTTCCCTTTTATTTAATATTTTTTAATGTTTATTTTTGAAAGAGAGACAGAGGGTGAGCAGGGGAGAAGCAGAGAGAGAGGGAAACACAGAATCCGAAGTAGGCTCCCGGCTCTGAGCTGTCAGCACTGAGCCCAACACGGGGTTCAAACCCACGATCCATGAGATCATGACCTGAGCCGAAGTCAGACGCTCAACCGACTGACCCACCCAAGCACCCTTAGAAATTTCCCCTTTTATCAGCCTATTGTTTTGAGTTAGTTATCCTATACCTGTTTTAATTTGTCTCTGCTACCAAATCCTAAATCGCCCACCACATGACACATTGCCTTAACACCTCTGCCTAAAATACTTTTCCTTTTATCCCATGTTCTTTGTTCTTCCTTTTGTTTTGTTTTTTTTGTTTTGTTTGAACTGTTTGCCTATGCCTTGCCATGACTTTACCCTTCTAAGATCTAACAGTATCAGAGGTGCTAGTCCACCATAGTCTCTTTTTCCAGATAATTCCTCATTTTAAATCGGCCCATAAATCTCACTGTTTAGTAAAGTCACTCTCTTTAGCCTGAAGTGATCTCCTCAAATATTCTGTGTTAAATATGAAGTCTGTGCACCACCTAATTCCATTTTGCCATAGTGAGAGTAAAGTTACACGGAGGCTCCAGTGTCGGTGACTTACTCCACTCATAACTTAGTCGGTAACAGAGCAAGAAATGCCATCTGGCTGTGTGTCTGAGAACAAGTCCAATGCCTTTTCCACTAGGCAACGCTGACTTTTTTTTTTTTACAAGAATATTATAGATAATGCATATGCATTTTAATTCAGTTACTTTCTTAAATAGTTTTCTACTTTGGAAATGAAGAAAGCTCCCACTGTATTGTACAAGTTTTAATTTTTACATTTTAATAGACACAGATAAAAACAAAATGTTTGCATATATATATATATATATATATATATATATATATATATATACACACATGTATATGCCCCAAATTATTTCATTGTCATCAATATCTCAAGTTGCTTTGCAATTTTAGATAAAGACTCAATTTGATGTTAAGTTTCCAAAAGCTTTAAGAATGTGATATGCATCTGTCCCTTTCTATAATATTATATTAGCGTGAAGCATGAAATAACACTGTTTCTCAATGAAATGTACTCTGAAATGAATTTATTGATCTATAGTTGAATTTCTGTCCGTAACAGTTCGATATTCTTATTCTTTTATTGGAAACTGGATGGCAGCATTTCTCAACATATATTCAGTGAAAAATTGCTATATTGCTGGGTTCTAACTGGAGGTCCTAATTACATTGGTTTTTGATGAGACCAGAGAATTTGCATTTCAAACAAGTTGTCTGATATAAGCTATACTGCTAATGCAGGCTCTATGAACTACTACTGGAAAGGTAGCTATAAAATACATGATTACTCCTCTAAATAATAAAAAAAAAGTAGCTGTGGTGATTTTCCTTATTGAATTGTCTAAAGAATAGTATCTTTTAAAAATTTTTTTTGATGTTTATTTATTTTTGAGAGAGAGAGAGAGTGTGAGCGAGGGAGGAACACAGAGAGAGGGTGACACAGAATCCAAAGCAGGCTCCAGGCTCTGAGCTGTCAGCACAGAGCCCCACATGGGGCTTGAACCCACAAACTGTGAACTCATGACCTGAGCCGAAGTCGGCTGCTTAACCAACTGATCCACCCAGGAGCCCCTAAAGAATAATTTCTTATATTGATACATGTGATTTTAGGAAAATAGTAATTTGAATTGTCTAGATTTTATTATTAAATCAATTTTTTAGTAGATGAATCTATCACTAAAGGTATAAATATAGATATGTAAATGTTATATTTATGTATACATAAGCATACATAAAGTCACATATATAAAAAATCTATATATATGACTGTGTATGTGCATCACTTTAAAAAGTATTATAAACTGGGGCACCTGGGTGGCTCAGTTGGATAGGCCTCCGACTTCGGCTCAGGTCATGGCCTCACAGTTCGTGGGTTCAAGCCCTGCATCAGGCTCTGAGCTCACAGCTCTGTGAGCTCAGAGCCTGGATCCTGCTTCTGATTCTGTGTATCCCTCTCTCTCTCTCTCTCTCTGCCCCTCTCCCACTCGTACTCTGTCTCTCTCTAAAAATAAGTAAACAATTGAAAAAATATATATAGACACTTTCAAGGAATATTTTCTGATGCAATGATATAAACTTAGATTAAAAATGTAAATTAAAGAAAAATACATTGGATATGACACAGAGTATCAGCTTGATTTTGAGTTCCTTGATATCAGTGGCACTGTCTCTACTTTCTCCTAGAATATTTCTCAAGGGTACAATTCTTCCATCGTTACTAGAAAAAGTTATATTTGCTCCTATGGTACCAGCATCTTCTATTTTCCTTTGGAACCTAATTATCCCTCACTATATACAGACATGTTGGGGCAATTAGTTAAATTTATATACTCCCCAGACCAGGTGAGAGAAAAAAATAACTTTTTGTTTTTCTTAGTTCACTTTCTGTTTTTAGAACATGATTGCGTCCCTGAAAAAATGAGGGGATGGTACAGAGATTTCTCGTAGATTTCCCTCTACCCACAAATATAGAGCCTTCTTCATTATCAACAGCCCCTACTAGTGATGTGTTTGTTATATTTGATAAACCTATATTTACATATCGTAATCACCCAAATGCATAGTTTACACTATAGTTCACTCTTTCTGTTGTATATTCTATGGAATTGGACAAAGGTATGTATAATGGTATGCGTCCATAATTATGGTATCATGCAGAGTATTTTCACTGCCCTAAAAATCCCCTATTCTATGCCCATATATCCTTTCCACCACTGAGCCCTTGGCGACCATGATCTTTTTATTGTAGCATAGTTTTGCCTTGTCCACAATGTCATGTATAGTTGGAATCATACAATATGTAGCCGTTTAGGACTGATTTCCTAATAAGTAATATTAATTTAAGTTTCCTCTATGTCTTTTTATAGCCAGAGAGCTCATTTCTTAGTGCTGAATAATATCTCATTTCCTGAACATACCACAGTTTATTTATCCAGTCACCTACTAAAGAATATCTTGGTTGTTCTAAGTTTAGGCAATTATAAATACAACTACTTTAAACATCCATTAATAGGTTCTTGGGTATACGAAGGTTTTCAACTGCTTTGGGTAAAGTACCTAGGAGAGTGATTGATGGATTATAGGGTAAGAGTATGTTTAGTTTTGTAGGAAATCTCCCAAAGGTCTTTAGGAATGTCTGTACCATTTTGCATTTCGCCAGCAATGAATGAGTTTGTTTCGCTCCACACCCTTGCCAGCATTTTTTGTTGTTTGTGTTCCACATTTGGGCCCTTTTAATAGGTGTGTGTTGGTAAAAATGTATTGTCGTTTATAGAGCCATCACCATAATCTATCTCCAGAACTTTTCCATCATTCCAAAGTGAAACTTTGTACCCATCCAAGAATAATTCTTTAATCCTCTCTCCTCTAATCCTCTTTCCCAATCCTTGACAGCCATAATTCTTTCTTTCTCTATACATTTAACTATCAGATATTGCATAGAAATGGAATCATACAATATTTGTACTTTTGCATCTATCATTTCACTTAACAGAATGTCTTGAAGGCTCATCCACATTGTATCATGTATCAGAATTTGATTCCCTTTTAAGGCTGAATTATACTCCATTGTATGCATATACTATCTTTGTTTATCCATTTATCCACTACTGGGCATTTGGGATGTTTCCACCTTTTTGGCTATTGTAAATGATGCTGCTACAAACATCGGTGAACGATCATCTGTTAGAGTTCTTATTTTCAATTTTTTTTTTTGGTATATCTAGAACTGGGATTTACCTTCTAAATTTTCTAATTCTAATATTTTCTCTTCAAGTCACAAAATTCTGAAATAAATGTCAGAACAAATTAATCTTGAAGTATCTTTTCATTTTTGTTTCCTTTGGCTGATTTAGAAATATTAAATAATAAATTTGAAGCTATTTAGACACTAGGTACAGAGAACTCTCAAAGAAATTACAGTAGAGTTCTATTATATTTTATTTTTCCTCATCAGGCTGCATAAGAAATTTAATTGAGGTGATTTAAGTATGGAAGGTGTTGTTTTTTTTTTTTTAAGGCATTGGTGTTAACATATTTTCTTTATAAAAAAATCATGACAGTTAATGAATGTTGATGTACTATATTTGTCCATGTAGAATAAGGACAATGCCAATGATTCTAAAACATTGTCTACATATGATATTTCAACTTGTCTTTTTTTCCTGAATGTATCTATTGTACATAAAATACTATATTGGCTATTGTTCAGTAAATAAAATGGTTCAATTATAGCCAAACTTTTGAGAAATTTTAAGAAGAGCAGACTCTCAATAAAAGTTTCCTTTTCAAGTTATTTTTATTAAATTTCTTTTATGTTCTTTGTCCTATTGCAGAGGGTCAAACATCAGTTTTCTTTTTTTTTAATACATAAAGAATATGCAAGATTTCTACATCTGTTAATGGTGGATGAGGTCATACAGACCAATTTTTGTCCTAAAGACAATTAAGAAAACTGGACAATATAGATATTTGAAAAATCTGCTTGTGGACATCAGAGAACTAACAAAATCACCAAGAATTTCTTGGCTATCTTCCCAGGGAAGAAGGCAAAACATATTCTGAGATCTGAATTTGAAAATATTTTTCTCTAGTGTACCTTTGCCTTTTATGAAAGAGACAACAGATAACTTGAGATGAGGTACTTTTGAGAGGCTCATATGGATATGAGAACAGAATTTGGGAGACCGGATTTGCCCATGCTGAGGAGTTGTGTTAACCTTTATTTTGTGACACTGAAAAAGCCAGTCACACATTTTCTGGCACTTAATCAAATACTAACTTTGAATAATTTTAACCCTTGAAATTAAAATACCAATGTCGAGGGGCACCTGGGTGGTGCAGTTGGTTAAACATCAGACTCTTGATCTCAGTTCAGGTCATGATCTCTCGGTTTATGAGTTCAAGCTCCACATCAGTCTCTGAGTGCTGATGGCGTGGAGCCTGCTTGGGATTGTTTCTCTTTCTCTCTGCCCCTCCCCTGCTTGTGTGCTCTTTCTCTCTTTTATTAAAAAAAAATTAAAAAAAATAAAAAAAATAAAATTACAGTGTTGGTATATTAATGGCCTGAGATGTCTGGACAAACACATTAAATCAGAGGGAATATATCCACTTATTCATATTCAATATTTGAAAACATGTTTTAAACGTCATTTGTGACGTGATCAAAGCCTATCACGTGCACAAAGCTTAACCAGGCCTATGAGGAGAAAAGACAATATAAGTAACAACCAATAAGGGCAATAGACACTAGAAATAGACCTAAAGGGGTTTCAGACACCGTAGTCATTAAGGAGATAAAATATGAGATAAAGATTTTGTAGATGACTAAACTATTTTTTTATAATTTTTTAACGTTTATTTATTATTGAAAGACAGAGTCAGAGCGTGAGCAGGGGAGAAGCAGAGAGAGAGGGAGATACAGAATCCGAAGCAGGCCCCAGGTTCTGAGCTGTCACCACAGAGCTCGATGCGGGGCTCAAACCCACAAACCACAAGATCATGACCTGAGCCAAAGTCGCACACTTAACCGAGAGCTATCCAGATGCCCCACAGATGACTAAAATATTTTAAAAAATAGGAATATCTCAAAATAAGCATTCTTTTAACAATAAGATAAAAACTCTTATTTGAAATAAAGATGCTATAGAAACAAAAACTGAGTGTAAAGTTGAGGGCATACCAGCACCAGTGGGAATACTAAAGTTGGAGGAATATAACAAAATAAAGAAGATCATTGAGACAGTGTAAGGGGAAAAAAGAAACACAGAAGGAAATTAACAGCAATTGAACTGATAACCATGTCATTAAATTTAAGTTAATTATGACTGTGTAGTATTCTGTGGAAATTAAAGTATTTGGTATTGAAATAAAAAATGACAATGCCATATAATTTAATAGCATGGACTAGACATAAATTTTTATGCCCCTTGCATTATCCTGGGAAAAAGTGAACGCACCAACTGGCATTGAGTTTGATAAACTAGAAATACATTTTTAATCATAAGAAGAAGAAAATAATTCTAAAATGGTAAGTTTTGAGCCAATTAAGAGGACATGATAAAATAGGAATTACTCATCACTTGTAGCTGGCATAAACTATAGAAAGAAGAGACACGTTTGCTTTATTGATTTATATATATTCTTGTGCATTACAAAATTTAAAATATATAAAACTTTAGAATTATCACTACCTTTTCCAGAACAAACTAATCAGATGACCATCCAAACCAAAAACCTTTTTAATCCAATTTTTTTTTTTTTTAATTTTTTTTCAACGTTTTTTATTTATTTTTGGGACAGAGAGAGACAGAGCATGAACGGGGGAGGGACAGAGAGAGAGGGAGACACAGAATCGGAAACGGGCTCCAGGCTCCGAGCCATCAGCCCAGAGCCTGACGCGGGGCTCGAACTCACGGACCGCGAGATCGTGACCTGGCTGAAGTCGGACGCTCAACCGACTGCGCCACCCAGGCGCCCCCCTTTTTAATCCAATTTTAAACTGCTTTAGGAAAAACAAAATTACTGTCTTTACTAGCTAACACTTAGCCCAAATTGGTGATTATATTTTTTTCACACATATATTCATATAGGTTTTGTAACACCTAATAGATATACATATCCCATATAATATAAAGTTTATGTGATGTTATATACCATATACATATCTTATGTAATCAACATTGATTGTATCTATAAAATATCTACATTAATATTCTCTCTGTTGAGAAAAGCTAGCTTGCCAAAATAAAAGAAATCAAGTCAAATTTCTGTTTCTATTAATTTTGCTGGAAAGTGGAATAAAAAATATCAAGGAATCCATATGTTGTTTGATATAATAAAACTCAAAACTGCTTTATTTATTTGCACAACATAAATGTTGACTTCATCAAATGTTATGAAGAAGAGTTGAACCTGAATCACTAGAGTAGTGAAGCAATTGCCAAAAATCATTTCTGGGCATCCTGGAGAATTTTCCCTTCTAGGATACCTTATCCTAAAACGGAGCTAGTGCCATTTTAGCTAGCATTTGAGACCGACCTTTTGTATCTTTGCTCTATGTATTTGGTTGCATATTTTGTTTAATCCCCACGTCAAAATTCAGCACTCCATATATTCAAATATCATGCGTACCAAGAAGTTGAGAGAAACAACAGGACCCTACCGTCACGTCTCACTCTAAGCTTAATGGCTCCACTTCCTTGACTAAATAGTCCAATTTTCAAAGGTATAATTTAACAAAGCAAACTAGGAGTTATAGCTATAGTATAAAATCCTCAAGTTTTGGACAATCACAGTCTAGATTACACTTCCATTTCTTTGCGGACATTGCTTTGGTCAAGGTCAACGGTGTCCTACATGCTGCTTAATTCAACGATGCTTTTGAGTTCTTATATTGCTTGAGTTTTTGGCACCAATTGAGAATACTGACAACTTCTACCTCCAAACATTTCTCTTTCCCATGTCTCTGACAACCTAAATATCATTTTTTTCTCTCTAGATAGCAAAAATATTTCTCTCTGGGTAAATGCTTTCTCTAATTCCAATGCTTAGGACAGTGTCCAGAAACACAATGCTCTAAATACACACATACAAACTTACCATAGTTTCTAAATGAATGAATGAATGCATGAATGAATGAATGAATTTGAGTAACTCTTTGACATCTACTTTTGCATAGATGGCAAATATTTTCAATGCAAGTCCAAAAATATACAGTAACCATCCTTTGTAAACTACGACTTGCCTTTTCTAGGCAATATGAATGCCACAGTATATTCAAATTCTTAATAAAAAATATGAGTCATATCTTACTCCCTTTTGCCCATCATGCCTCCACACTTAACCCACGTGAAATATTGTATATTCAACTTAATGTACATTATTTTTCAATATTTATTTTAGGAAATTTATTTTTTTCTATTATAGTAAGACATTTAACATGTGATCTACCCTTTTAGCAAAATTTTAATTGTATAATACAGTATTGTTAACTATAGCACTATTGTATAGTAGATCTTAAGACTTACTCATTTTGCACAACTGAGACTTTATAGTCATTGAATAGCAACTCCTTGTTTCTCCTCCCCTCAAGCCTTGACAACCACTGTTCCACTCTCTGTAGTTTGACTATTTTAAATACCTTATGTAAGTGGAGTCATATTTATCCTTATGTGACTGGCTTATTTTGCTTAGCATAATGTCCTCCAGGGTCATTCATGTTGATAAAGCTGCAGATTTATCCATATTGCAGGATTTCCTTCTTTTTTATGGCTCAGTACTATTTCAATGTATGTATCTATTGCATTTTCCTTATCCATTCATCAGTCAGTGGATACTTGGGTTGTTTCCATATCTTGGATATTGTGAATAATGCAGATATACATGGGCATGCGAATAACTCAAGATTTTTTTTTTAATTTTTAAAAATGTTTTTATTTATTTTTGACAGAGAGAGACAGAGCATGAGCAGGGGAGGGGCAGAGAGAGGGGGGAGACACAGATTCTGAAGCAGGCTTCAGGCTCTGAGCTGTCAGCACAGAGCCCAACGTGGGACTCGAACTCACAGAGTGTGAGATCATGACCTGAGCTGAAGTCGGACGCTTAACCGACTGAGCCACCCAGGCGCCCCACTCCAGATTCTTGTTTCAGTCATTTTGGATACTCAGAAGTGGGATTGCTTGATCATATTGTATTACTATTCTTAATTTTTTGTGAAAACTCCATACTGTTTTCTATAGTGGCTGCGCTATTTCACATTCTATCAACAATGTCCAGGATTCCAATGTTTCCTTATTCTCTCCAACACTTTATTTTTTAGTAATGATCATCCTAACATATTTAAGGTGATAGTTCATTGTGGTTTCAATTTGTATCCACTGATAATTAGTAATGTAGAGCATCTTTTAATCTGGCAATTTCGTTGTTTTCTTGGAAAAACATCTAATCCTTTGCTCATTTTTTAAATCAGGTTATTATATCTCTATCTATCTCTATATCTATCTAATATCTATCATCTATCATCTATCTATCTATCTATCTATCTATCTATCTATCATCATCTATCTCATCTATCTATGTATCTATCTATCTATCTATCTCATCTATGTCTCCATGGATGCTACTGAGTTGTAGGAGCTCCTTTTGTCTTGAATATTAACTCGTTAATCAAATATATACTGTGCAAAAATATTGTCCTGTTTTGTAGGTTGTCTTTTGACTGTTCACTTTTCTCTTTTTTGTGCAGAAGCTTTTTTGTTTGACACAGTTCTAGTTTTTTTTTTCTTTGCTTGCTTGACATTACTTAACATTTTTAACATATGTATGCTTTGTTTGTTTTACCTATAAACTGTATTTGCCAAACCTATGTTGTTGAGAGTGAAAACAATCTGGTTCTTTTTCATTTTAGAGGGAAAAGTTCAGTTTAGAAAATTTTACAGTTTCAAGTAAAATCTAAAGACAAATGGAGATACGAAGAGTAGTGCTTATAGTATGCTCTTTTTTCTGTAAGTAAACATCTATGTCTTACTGACTTACGATATGTACACAGGCACACCGCTTTCTTTAATAGGACATGGTAGGTTGACTTAGTAATTCATTCAACAGTACTCATCATGCCTCAGATACTCTTGTCAAACAGCAGACTCTACACTGAACTGGAAGAGAGGTGGTTTCTGTCATCAGACTACTTATTTTCTAGACTTGTGGAACAATAAGATACATAATGGATGCCGCTGTTCAATTTTCACCCCACACTCCCATTGGATAACCTTAGCTGTCATGCTATTCTTAGAACAGACTTGACATCACATAGTGCAATAGTGACAGCTCCGATATGGTTCCAATTCACAGTTTCATTATGTGATATGGAACTATCATTGTTGCCACAGGACGTTGTGTGGAACACCAGAAGTCATTTTGTAAAGGACTCAATTATCTCTGCATGATGTGGTCCCAAATAATTAACATGCCCTCTAACCAAAAATTTTTGATCCTTTTCCATGAAAAAATGAGATGCTCTTGGCAGGGTGCTCTGCCTGTGATGCACTTTACATATATTTTTTAGTTTATGGCTAATTTCCACATTGTCAGGCAAGACATCTAGCCAATACTTTCAAGTGAAAAATTCCCTAATCAGCTTCATGTAATGAAGCCAACATTTTCACAACTTTTCTGGAATAACAATGTGTTTGCTCCACAAAAACAACCCCTTTTAGGAAAACTTTGACTACTGATGATATGTAAATAACTTAAATACATCAGACAGTTTTCCTCTTGATCATAGACCTAAACATTCAGCTTGAGACCAAGTGTTCATCTCGATTATCTTCATTTAGTCGTGGAAGTTAATAATTTTGAAAAATGGATTGGATTGTTTTTGAATCGATATTTTCAGTGTTAGCACCAATATGTAATTAATTTGTTTTGATCTTTTGATAAAAAGCTAACAATGTCACAAATCATAAGAGGATGTATTGACTTGACGCTTTAACATTACTGGAGGTTGGTTACATTGTTGTTTAAACTACTGAATAATGAGATGCTACAATCGAAACTATGTCATTCTTTTGACCCATTCCTCAGAAGAAACTGGCTTCCTTCAGTTTAGTATATGTAATTGTTAAGAACAGGCAGAATATAAAGTTGACCATCTTTAAAGCTTTGCCCTAGGAAATATTTTTCAACAGATGATAAAGATTCTATAGCAGATTCCTCATGACTAGCACTAAATTATAAGTATGCTTTATATTAAGCACTATAAAAGTAGAATGGGATTATTACTATCTCCAACTAATCACTATTCATCACTTGGGACTCTGGTAGGTCAATATCTTCTCTGAGATCTAGGTATTTCTTGCCTTTTTTGCATAAAATGGAATACCATTGCCTGGTTAAAAAAAAAGGAAGGCAAGTGAGGATACTAGATATTGAACAGTATTTTCCACAAAATATAGGATTGAGAGGACTGGCTAAAGCTAAAGCTTTGGGCTTTGTTCCTCCAAGTTAAAAAAAGTAACAGTGATTATAACCTCCAGGACTACTTAGGATGTGATATAATTAAAAGTATACCTTTTTTGTATAAACAGATTTTGGTGCTTGTATAAATGTTAAAGGTAAAACATAAAGATAGTTGTGGAAATTTCTAATTCTTAAGATTAATGAATAATATCATTTCCCAGTTTGGCAAACTTTTGGTTACAGATTATATAGTTTCAAAGTATTAAACAGTAGGCTTTTACATTTATGCATCAGCACAACTATAAGAACAAGGTATTATTTTTAAGGTGCAGTGTTGTGTATTTATTTGGATCTACTTACAATTTTTGGATTTTTGGCTTTGGAGTCACAGGGAGCAGAGCTAGAATACAGATTAAAGCAAAATTGGTCACTACCATAAATGCACTTTTTCAATTGCATATGGTAATAAATTCTCTTATTGCTTGTCATTTTGAATTTTACTTTCTATTAAATATGCTTAAAAGCACCTTAACTGATTGGCTATCTGGAGAATTCTATGCACTGTAGTCTATGATCATTATCCCAAGTCCAGTCTTAGATATTTTTGCTTTTTGTATAATATATACATGCTACTGCATGGCTCATAGTATGCCTCAAAAAAACAATATGTCCAAAGATATTTTTCTATTTTTTATTTTTTAATTTATTTTTGAGAGCAAGAGAGAGCACAAGAGGGGAAGGGACACAGAGAGAGAGGGAGACGCAGAATCTAAAACAGGCTCCAGGCTCTGAGCTGCGAACATCTGACTCACAGACCGAGAGATCACGACCTGAGCCGAAGTCGGACACTTAACAGACTGAGCCACCCAGGCGCCCTTGTCCAAAGCTATTCTTAACTCCCAGAGTCTGCTCCTCCTTCTTATCCTCATGATAGCACATGCCTCGTGAATCCACTTAGGAAATAAAGCCAGGAATCTGCAAGTCATTTTCGATACTTTTTGGGTTTTATTCCCTATACTCTGTGACATTCTAGTAAATGTTTAGCAACTAGTTCTTCAGATAAAGGAACGTTTTGACTTGAATCTTTTTAAGATTTGCATGATATAAATACTCCCGCAGTGGCTGATTTTAATCTAACATTGTCAATTTTCTCTTCCGCCAGCTGTAACCAAAACGCTTGAAGACAGTGTAGGGATTCTCCAAGGGTGGTCTTTGGATCGACAATATCAGAATCTTCTGTGAACTCATTATGAATGCAAATTTTTCACCCCTGGCCCAATTTACTGAAAGCAAAAACAAAAACAAACGCAAAAACAAAAACAAAACCTCTCTGCTGGTATCTGGTAACCTGTACTTTAAGAAGCTCTTCTGGTGATTTTTCTTTGTGATCTCATTGAAAGTTTTAATTGTTACATTAGTGTATCAGTAGGAATTTTTGAGAGAAACATAACCAGTAAGGGGTGTGTGTGTGTGTGTGTGTGTGTGTGTGTGTGTGAGAGAGAGAGAGAGAGAGAGAGACAGAGAGACAGAGAGAGACAGAGACAGAGAGAGAGATTTTAATGAAATGGTTCACATGATTGAGGAAGTGGCAAATCCTAAACATGTAGCAAAGGGCAGTAGGCTGGACACTCAGGAAGGATTGTGATGCAGTCTTGAACCTTAATTTCTTCTTTTCTGGGAAACCTCTGCTGTTCCTTATAAGACTTCAACCAACTGAATGAAGGCCGCCCACGTATGAAGAGTACTCATTTACTTATAGTCAACTGATTGGAGATGTTGATCATATCTACAAAATGCCTTCCTGGCAACATGTAGGCTTGTTTGCGAATAAATAACTAGGTCCTATAGCCTAGCCAAGTTGGCACCTAAGGTTCACCATCCCAACGAGCTAGCATTATCTTAACTAATAGAATCATTTTATTCTTGTACTCCTCACAAGATTTTGTATAAATATAATTATAAATATAAATATAAATAATATAAATATAAATATATGGCAGCATATATATGTATGTATACATATATGTGTATATATGTACACGTGTGTGTATATATGTGTGTATATATACATATACATGTACATGTACATATACATATACGTATATGTATATGCAATTCAGTTCCTAGAATGTGTTGAGTTCTTTTCTGCATTAAGACTTTATATATGGTTCACTTACAATACTTTCCTTCTTAATTCTTTACCTAATTCCCATTCAACTCTTATTTCTTCTTAAGTGTTATTTGCTCAGAGCATTTTCCTAACTCTCCATTTAATTAGACACTTCATTTTATTTTTATTAAGAATACTTTAATTATGTAGTTATATATATGTTTATGTATTTAATGTTTAATTTTACAACTACTCTGGAGGCTGAATGAGAGCAAGAAACACTTCTCTTTATATGGCTTACATTTATTATCACATTTAGTTGTTGTACTTAATGGGAAGATATCATCCTTTTTATTCTGAGTGAGGGGACTAGCTTTTCTGGGGTTACATAGCCCAACTATCTGAGGTGCTCGCTGTGGGCAAAGGGAATACACAATGGGTAATGGAAGAAATACCAGCTATAACCACATGACCAGTCACAGAAATGAAGACTGTAACTGTCATCAGTCGTTCTTACCTATTTTATTATGAATATATCTGTGTGTATATATTAAGTAAATATCTTTGCTTTCTTCCCTTTCTTTTCTCCTTATCATGTAACATATGTCATATTCACTTTAGATGATAAAATTTACGTGTTGTCAGTGTGGTTTTGATTGTATACAGGATAGTTGTAGCATGTTAGGTGAAGGATGACATGGTATGACCTTATCATTGTCTTTATTTGGAGATTAAATATGATTGAGGAAGATGCATATACATAACAACTGGGCAAGGGATGGGCTTAATGGTAATGTTAAGTGGCAACTTGGCTGGGCCATGGTGCCCAGATATATGGTCAAACATTATTCTGAAACTGTTACTTGAAACTGTTTTTGGAAGAGGTTAAGATTTAAATTAGCGAACTCAAGTAAAGTAGATGGCCCTCCATGATGTGGGTAGGCCTCATCCAATCAGTTGAGTGCCTGAATAGAACAAAAATAACCTCCACCTAGCAGGAAGGAATTCTGCAACAGTGAGCGTTCAAATAAGAATTGTAATATCAGCTCTCCTAGGTCTCCACTCTGCTAGTCACCTTGAAGATTTTGAACTTGCTCGCCTCCAAAATCACGTGATTCAAACCCTTAGATACCTCCCTATTTAGCAATCTAGTAATTATGTCAGTAAATCTTGAAAGCAAGTTTTTATGGGCTGAGCAGATCCAGAATGTACAATCTCCAGCGTATGATTTATTTATTTGAAACAATGGCTATAACCAGGTAGTGATTTTTTAAGACCATTAAAGAGCCTTTCTTCATTGTGATTTTAAAAGGTCATGAGACCTGCACATCCATTAGCCACAGTCCACTTTTGACCCCAATTTCCTGAGAGGAAAAACTTGGGAAAGAACTGATTCACATACATAGTTCCATTGATTTCTCAAGTCTGAAAAATAATTTTTATCCATGGGATACGTGCAAGCCATAATTATGGAAAAAAATCTCCAAATCTGTAAAATTAGTGTGTAGGTACATATGATACACCTTCAAGGAAAATTATAACATTTATCCACTAATGATAAGCATGCTGGTGAATCAGCAGTGCCCTTTTTTATGATGCCAAAAATTCAAAACATAAACTATGTAGGCATTTATTAAAGATAAGGAGAAAGGAAAAGATAAAAGAAGAGAAACATAAATCTTTACCTATCTAGTATAACTACTTTAAAGCTAGTACCTAAAATAACTTTGAAAAGTAACTAGAGCGTTCAAACAGGCTCATACCTCTATCCATCTGATAGCTAGAAAACGGCTCTCCTATCAAGTCCACAGGGCTCTTCCAGGATATTTCCCAAGGCAATACCCCAAGTGCACTACAGACTAAGCTCTGTGCATTAGATTCCTTCAGTCCAGCTTCAGCATGCCTCTTCTTGTATTGAACCTCTTCACTCCCATCATATACTAATCTGATAGGAACAAGTATGTGTGATTTGACCGTTCCTCGGAGACATCTTAGACTTCACAGACAGAAATGCTGTTTCCCCTTCTCACAACGAAGTCTGTATACATTTTGTTTTCAAATTTTATTTTTTAAAGAAGTCCTGAAGGATAAGTGTGTTCTTGCTCTTCTCCTCCTGGAAATAATTGCATCTAGGCGGAGAATAACACAGTCTTCTTGACTCTACAAACCACAAGTTTCCAATATTGAGGACGTTTTCTAAATTTTCTTGGTCTATCCTTAGCACTTGGCCTTCTATGCATTCCCATATCTCGGGGTGTCTCTCTGTGCTCTTGTCCTACCCTGTTCTCTGCTGCACGGGTACAGCTTCACTCTAGGTAGACTGTGTCTCTGTGTCTCAAAAGGGGAAATTTGTCCATGATTTTCCCCATCCTCAAGTGATAGATCTCTAAGTGATCTAGCCACAATGATTTTTCTCCCTTCTTCTAAGACATAAAGAAGGACTTTTTTTTTCCTTCCTTCCTTGTAGATGTAGTAAGTCTTCACTGCCACTTGGGGAGCTGCAGTATTCAGGTTTCCCCCCCCCCCTTAGGTTCTAAATATTACGGGGTTTTTTTTTCAGTTTTTTGTGCTTCTTTCTTTTTCCAGTTATCAATGTGCCCCACATGTCTTACAAGTGTTTGCATACCCTTGGATTTCAGGTATCTTTGTTTCCCTTCAAACTCAACCCTAAAAGTCTCAAGGAAAGCTAGTATATTGTAAATCACCCCAAATTTTCTTGCTGACAGAATAAGAGTGATGTTTTGTGATGCTTTTTCCAGTCTTCTACTTCCTAGGGGGACACAGGAGTCTTTATATTTTAAATGCATCTCCTGATAAAGTCAATAAAGAGTCTTGCTATTGTTATTTGTTTTGTTGTTCTCTTGCCTCATGTTTAAATTTTTTTTTTGTTTCTCCTTTTCTCCCTTTTATTATACACATATTTAATATGCCATTTTAATTCCATTGACTTTTATCAGTATTTGCATTAATTTTGTGCTTGGTCTAGGGATTACAACATGCATCCTTATATTATTACAATTCAATTGGTTTTAATATGGAACTGCTTTTGGTTAAATATAAGAACCTTGCAGAAATAGATTTCAACTAGCACCCTCTCTCTGCGCTATTTATGTTGTATATGCATTTCATCTATGTATGATACAAACATACAGTATTATAATTTTTGCTTTACATCATCATGTCCTTTACACAATTTAACAGTATTGTATATTTGTAATAAATACATTTTTATGTAATATATAGATCAACGTTATATAATTGTGTGTGTGTGTGTGTGTGTGTGTATCTCTCTTGTGTTTACCATGTCTACTCTTAGTCATGCATTCTTACATATCAAATTTACCATCTGGTGTAAATTGCCTTTGACCTAAACCATTTTACCTATTTTTAAGTGTAGTTTCATAAAAATAAATTATGAAAATGTCATCATTTCAATTTCTCTTTTCAAAGATAGAGTCACAGTATATAGTAACCTTTGTTGTGGGGCTCCCGTGGGGCTCAGTCTGTTCAGCTCCCGACTCTTGATTTCGGCTCAGATCATGATCTCATGATTTATGAGATTGAGCCCTGAGTCCGGCTCTGTGCTGGCAGTGTGGAGCCTGCTTTGGATTCTCCCTCCCTCTCTCTGTCTCTCTTCTGCTCCCCTGCTCATGCTCTCTCTTTCAAAATAAATAAATAAACTTAATTTTTTTCAAACTTAAAAAATTAAAAGAATTTTTTTTTTCTTGGAAGTGATTTTTACCTCAGCATTTTAAATACAAAGTTTTTTGGCCTCCTCCATTTCTGAAGGGAAGTAAACTATTACTCTGTCCCTTTTTTCTTTGTGTAAATAATGTGTCATTTCTGATTCAGTGAGATTCCTCTTTACTTGCTAAGTTCTCTGCTTCTCTGAACACCACCATTTGCCTCCTCAAATTGGTAACACTGCTCTTTTTTGCCAGCTTGAGTTGTGGCATTACAAGAGCTATCAACTTGAAATTCTACCTAGATATAGTAGCACTCTTTTATGAGTAAAATATTCTCATTTCTGTCTACTTTGGCCTTTTCATGTGCTTACAGATATTGTTTTTAATATTCTTGCCCAGTGTTTTATATATATTTTTTGAAGGATAAATTGCACAATGTATCTTACCACCATTAGTGGAATGTCCTAAACTTGATTATATTTTAATATGGTTCTTTTTCTTGTCTCCTTAAGCATTAGATAATGACAGTAAACAAAAACCAGAAAAGTATTCTCAGAAAATAATAGATTCCTATGAGTTAGAGTCATATCAAAATTTCTGATAAATTAGATATGGAGGAATGCACTTGCATTTATCAGGATTCTCCAGAGAAACAGAACCAGCCAAATGGACCAAATATATAAATGCATAGGATGTATATTTGCTTATATGATTACAGACATAAGCAAGTCCAGAGCTACCCCGTAAGCAAGCAGGCCCAAGACCCAAGAGAGCCAGTGGTACAGATGAAGACTGATGGCAGTCTGCTGGAATTCTCTCTTGCTCAAGGAGATGAGGCTTTTTGTTTTATTCAGGCCTACAACTAATTAGACTAAGTCCACTGACATTATGAGGGGCAATCTTCTTACTTAAAGTTCACCAACTTTAATGTTAATTTCATCAAAAAATACCCTCCAAGTAAATACATAAAACTAACCATCATAGTGTCTTGATATATAGAATCTATTTCATCTATGATTAATTATTATAACTGGGAGAAAGAGGAAATTAAGAAGCAAGAGAATTGGCCATTTCTGTTGCAAGAAAGTTTTACTCTTCCTTTCTACTATGATAATGGTCTCTACTTTGTTCGCATACAGCCCACGATCTTTAGCTTACAAATCTGTAAACATTCGTTACTTCAACATGAAAGTATTTAGAATTTTCAAAGGGCTCATAAAGTTTTATGAGTTGTATAGGTAGCATTTAGCAACTCACCCTCTAGTGAAGGAGTGACTTGAGTAATTAAATAGGTATGTATCATTTGCCAGTTACTTTAAGAATGAAGATTTGCAAAACAGAGAACTTAAATTGGTATAATTTGATGTTTTCTTGAAAATGAATATGTCGAAAGTTTCTGGAATAGAATCTCAAACACAAAACCCCAAATCAGAACTATTTGTTTTTTAGATTATTTCCAAGGATGAAATAAATCTTTCCAAGGATAAGATATTGATAAATTATAGTATTTGACAAATAAAATATTCAATTAGTGTTGAGTTAACTTATTAAAGTCAAGAATCTCAAATTAAATTTTTTTCTAAATGTGTTTAAATTGTTTTAGACTATTAAGTTATTTCTGGGCAATAAATGTTAGCCATTAGTAGTTTCTAATCTGTTAAAGAAACAGTCACTAATTGACCTAGGAATAGTTTAGAATGAATATAATAATAAACTCCCTTATAATCCTATGTGAAATAGATATCGAATATATATAAGTTGGAAACATATTTTATATGTAATATAAAATATGTTAGGAAGAATAGTGAATTGCATATTTAAGAATTAGCTAAGTGAGGGGTGCCTGGGTGGCTCCGTCGGTTGAGCGACCAACTTCAGCTCGGGTCATGATCTCGTAGTTCATGAGTTAGAGCCCCATATCGCTGCTGTCAGCACAGACCCTGCTTCAGATCCTCTGTCTCTTTCTGTCTCTGCCCTGTCCCTCTTACTCTCTGTCTCAAAGATAAATAGATGTTAAAAACAATGAATTACCTAAGCAAATACACACACATTCTAGACATAGATCATTCTGGGATCATTAGAAATGCTATTGTCTTGGTTCTGACCTATGTAAATAATTGTTTCATTTTGAACAACGGAATTTGAACATTTAGAAACAAAATAAATACATTTTTTTCTATCAATCTGAAATTTTTCACAGGGCATTAAACACATTTTGCTATATATTAGTTTATCTGCTGTTGAAGTTGTTACAAGCGTCTACGGAGGTAAACCACCATATCCTGAATGATTCACCCACACACTTGTTCAGCTTTCTTGTTCTCAGTACCTTCAAGGGAAACAATTTTGCATCTCATCCTTTAGGCTCTTATTGGAATAGAGAAAATCGACAGTGATGGTCATGATTCTAACATCTTTAAATGTCAATTCAATGAAATCAACAGGAGATGATAGATTAGGCATAACTAACAATGGAGAACGATGGTGACAGAACATTCATTAGATCAGTTCTAAGGAGGCAGGTGGGGAGAGCTGCTAATGGAATGAAAAGAGAAAAGTAGCTGTGGGAAATAGCACCCAGGAAGGAGCTGGGGAAATTCTGCCCATACGAGCCTTCGCAGGGAGAGAGGAAGAAGAACATGGGCCTACAATGTCTTTCGCATCAAGTCTACTGGAAGAAAGAAGGCAAAGGTATTTAGATGATGTGGCTCATTGAGGTCAGCCTCTAGGACTGACTGCAGGGCTAGGGGAAGAAATGCAATGATAGATACCCTGGACAGTCATTGCATTTTTAAGGTTTTGCGAAACATTGTATGATACCATTTTATTCTCTTGTTGGAAATGTGTAACTTACCTCTTCCTAAAAGTCTAGCAGAACTTTGTAGCACCAAGCTGGCAAATCGTTACATTTTATTAATCATATTTTTTTAGATGAAAAGGAAGATTATTAATAAATCAAGATCCAAAATCCCCTTGATGTGTGAACAGAGTTATGAAAGTGATTTTTGGAAGCAAACTCACAATCATTCCAGAAGTATTCTAAGTTTATGGAAGTCTAAAGAAAGTCATTTAATTATATTATTTATAACTTTAAAATATTTTCTAACAATGTATATGTTAAATTTGGACACTCTGTAAGAAACGGCATATATACATACATACAAACTCTTCGGCAATTATATTTTTTTTGTTTGTTTTGAAGGATACAATAGCAAAGCAGTGCAATATTAATCAAAAACCAGAATACAGTTTCAGAGTCTGTAACTTTCCCTTCGAAACATAAGGTATGATATTTATTGAGACACAATTATAATATAAAGAATGAGAACATTTGAAGGTAAACCCAAGGGATATAGCAAAGAAAGGTCTCATTTGCATAAACCGAGTTGTACTGGGGAATGATACAGCAGAATGAGTTGCAATAAACAGGATTCAAAAGTACTGTGACAAAATGACTAATCAGACAGGTTTGCTAAAAAGAAGAAATAAAAGTGGTTGCACAGGGTCTAGTTATAGAAAAAATAGATATGCCACTTACGGCTCTCATTTTTTTTATTCATACTTTATTCATACTTTTCCAACTTCCTGACATCCCTTTCTCCCTTTCTTTCCACTTTCTCTTATTGTATGTATGTACACACACACACACACACACACACACACACACACACGCACACACACGCCTGTGAATGTGCGTACTATAGAATGAATGTTTGTATTTCCCCCAAATTTATATGCTGAACCCCTACCCCCCCAGGGTGACAGTATGAGGTGGTGAGCCTATCAGATGTGACTAGAATTGGTTGAGGTCATGAGGCTCTGCCCCCATCAGTGGGAATAGTGTCCTGATAAAAGTCACTAGAGAGCTTGCTACTCTTTGTTCTCTGCCATGTGAAGATTAAACCAGGAGTCAGTAGTCCGCAACTTGGAAGAGGACTCTCACCAGAACCCTGCTGGCCCCCCGATTTTGAACTTCCAGCTTTCAAAGCTGTGAGAAATAAGTTCCTGTTATTTATAAGACACTCAGTCTATGCTATTTTGTGATAGCAGCCCAAACAGACTAAAGTAGCACATATAATACATTTACAACTGAAACCAATATATACAGGGATAGAGTATTTACCAATATCTAGTTATTTCTTTATTTCTT
Source organism: Panthera tigris (assembly GCF_018350195.1). Taxonomy (NCBI): domain Eukaryota; kingdom Metazoa; phylum Chordata; class Mammalia; order Carnivora; family Felidae; genus Panthera; species Panthera tigris. The sequence continues at coordinate 221,435,726 of NC_056660.1, forward strand.
AATCATGTACTTCCAGACTTTTGTCTACCTAGCACTGACCACGTAATTGAAAACACATTTTAATCAGCCAGAATGACAGTGTCATTGACATCTTGCCACAGAAATTAATTTAGATCAACACAGAAAGATACTGTTTTTTACTAACTGATTTCTTTTTTTTTTTAATTTTTTTTTAACGTTTATTTATTTTTGAGACAGAGAGAGACAGAGCATGAACGGGGGAGGGGCAGAGAGAGGGAGACACAGAATCTGAAACAGGCTCCAGGCTCTGAGCTGTCAGCACAGAGCCCGATGCGGGGCTCGAACTCACGGACCGCGAGATCATGACCTGAGCCGAAGTCGGCCGCTTAACTGACTGAGCCACCCAGGCGCCCCGTGATTTCAAGAAGAGATTGTATATATTAAAAAAGGTATTTATGACTGAAAACAATAAAATGATAAGGTCTTTTAAATTTAAATAAGATTTTGAAAATGGGAAAAATAGTAAGAAATAAAATGAAAAAGCATGTCAGGGGGCACCTGGGTGGCTCAGACGGTTAAGTGTTTGACTCCTGATTTCAGCTCATGTCATGATCTCACAGTTCATGGGTTCAATCCTCACGTGCTGAGTGTGGAACCTGCTTGGGATCCTCTCTCTTCCTCTCTCTCTGCCCCTCTCCCACTCATAAGTGTGCTCTCTCTCTCTCTCTCTCTCTCTCTCTCTCTCTCTCTCAAAAATAAATAAACTCAAAAAACAAAAAAAGAAAAAGAAAGCATGTTATAGAGCAGGGACAGTAAGGAAGAGTACCAAACTCATCTTCCATACACTGAGTGTTGAAAAAGTGTTTCCACATTGTAAAGTCAGTGGATTTCAAAGTAGAGCCCTACATCCCACCAAACCACAAATGCAGACGTGGAATATAGACAAAATACTATCGTAAGATTTGCAAACATTAGATAATATATCTCTAAGAATTTGTTTTTGTTAGGTTAATTGAGATGTCTTAGTCTGAGCTGCTGTAAAAAAAAAAAAAAAAATTACCATAATCTGGTGTCTTATAAATAACAAACATTTTATTCTCACAGTATTGGAGGAAATCTGAGATCAAGGCACTGGCAGGTCTGGTGTCTGATGAGAAACAAGTTCCCTACTGACAGTAGCTTTTCTTACTGGAACTTTACTTGGTAGACAAGATGAGGATATGTGTGGGGTCTCTTATATAAGGACACTAATCCTATTGTGAGGGCCCTACCCTCATAATCTAATCACCTGCCAGAGGCCCCTTCTCCTCATCTCTTATTAACATCACCAGGAGGGCTTGGATTTCAGCGTGTAAATGTCGGGGACATGCAAATCTGGGGAGACATATAAATCTCGGTGGGCATAAACATTCAGTCCATTGCAAATGGATTGTAGCAGAATGAGTTAGTAAATCAAGAAGCAGGAACATATGAGGACCAGGGGTGGGGGAAAACATTCAAATGACCTGAGAATTTTATAGAGAAGAGTCCAAATCGCCAAAATCCATATAGGAAGAAGTTTCTGAGTGGCCTGGAACGTCAGGGGAGAACGCTGGCATTGACTATCTCTGATGGAAGACAGCTTCAGAAGGAGCACATCCAAAGCAAGGTCGGAGGTCAGAATGCTAATCTGGTGCTATCTAGCACAAATTACCTGAGTAAAAATATAAAGGCGTGTTTACCTTTAACTGTCACAGTCAGAAGGACTGGACCGTAATCAACCACCAGGACATCCCTCAGACGCTCCAGAGAGAGTGCAAGCAGGTGCAGGGAGCAGACTGCGTGCCCATGCTTATGGCAAGCAGAGGAGTTCAAACCCCACCAAGTTGTCTTCACGTGTGCACAGAGTGTAGTCCAGGATGAAGAGGTGATGTTTACAGACTAACATGAGAAAACCAGTACTGAGAAGTTAAATTGCATTCACCGATTGACGGAGGGAATTTATTCTCTGAACGAGGCACTGCTCTCCCCACCCTGAAGAAGCTCCTAATAGAAGAGTTAAAAACCGCCTAGAAATTCGATTTCAGTGTCGACCGTGTGACAAAATAGCTAAGCCATGTTAGAGTTCATGGCGCTCGGTGTTATTCTAGGTATTTTAATTTTTAATTTAAAGCAATTGCATTATAGATACAACAGCAAAAGTCAGTGCTACATTTGAACCTGTCAGTAGACAGGGACCGATGGAGCTTCTGTCTTGCTTCTTACTGTACCTCTTTCGGGGAGTCCTTCAGTATGTGATATTACCCTGTAGCACCTCCTCCAGAAAGTTCAAAACTCACAGCGTATTTCTCTTTCTTTCCTTATACGGGTCCCCTGATTCTTGTCATGTTGACACAGGCTTATTTTTTTTTTAAGTTAAAACTTCCATTACGCCTCCCTATTTTCTCCTGTCTTCTAACACCAAAGCTGCCAAATATGATTGGCAATGTTCATGAACATGATTCGTTCAAGTTTTGTAACCACAGCTGGACCTTCATTGCTGCTCAACAGTGCTTAATTAGTCCCTATCACATTTTCCGGAGCACTGTTATTCTCTAGTTAAAACAAGTAATTCCCCATGTTCTCTTATGATTCAGGACGATCGAAAAGACTTTCCTGAACCTTAAGCTTTCTGCTGTCTCTTATTTTCCTTTCCCACTCCAGCAAAATAGAGAAAATGTTTTCCAATTAAAATCTATATAATTTGGGCCAATCCAAAATTATCTTCTCTGGGAGCCCAGTCTATCAATTATTTTCTGCTTTTTTGAATACTTCTCATTATTTTTGCAACAAGGGTCACAGGTGTACTCAATTGCTATTAAATATAAAAAAACAAATAGAGCCTATAATATTTTCCACTATTACAACTTCTGTTTTTCTGTCCAGTTTTTAATAAACAGCTAATGAGCCAATTTGCCTAATTTATCTAGCCTTCTCTAATCCAATCCCACCCTAAAATTTTGTGAACGTAGGTTAGTGTCTTGGCACTCTTTCACCAAATCACTGATTCTTCTTTACCCATAATTGCTTATGACTATCATTTTTTTTTCAAATTCAAGGACCTTATTTTCTCACTTTTCGTTCTCCTCTAACTCTTCTGAATATTTAATTGCAAGTATCTGTTTCTTCACATATCTTTTCAAAATATCAGCTTGCTTATTCTTCGATGCCTTTGTAAATTCAGATTTTTCATAAAAAATCTCTTTACTACATTTATAGTTTTATCTGTGTTAATCATCTCTCATATAGATTTAATGTTGTCAACTATTTACGGGACTCCTACTTTTCTTCTTTAATCTATACATCTATTTGTTGAGCGCACACTATCCTTTAGACACTGGTCCATGCAAAATAATTATAGAAGTAGACAAAGCAAAAGAAAAAACAAAAACAAAAAAAAAACACAAAAAACAAACAACAACAACAACAAAAAACAGTCTTTGCCTGAGCAGTTTACATTTTAGCCTGGCATGGTCCAAGATAATAATCACTGGCCATAGGCCATACGTGGTTACTTAAATTGCAATTTAAGATAAGAAAGTTAAATAAAATTAAAGCCCATTTTCTTAGTAACTCTATCCACATTTCATGTTATCCAAATCCATATGAGGTAGCAGCTACCAAATTGGAAAGCACAGATATAGAGTATTTCCATCATGCAGAGAGTTCCTTTAGCGAGTCCTGCTGCACTCAGAGGGGACAGAGAAATGGACAAAGTAGGAAAAAGATAAACTGTACATCTCATGGTATACTACCATAGGGAAAATAATCATGCCAAAGTTATAGAAAGTATGGGAGTGAGGCATAATCTTTTTTATAATGGTGTTCAGGGAGAATTTTGTTAAGAACATATCTGTGCAGGGACTTAAAAATGAGAGAGCGAGCTTTGTGGCTACGCTGGGTTAAGGGTATTCCAAGAAGAGAGAGAAGAAAATGTACAGGTTCCAAGCATGAGAATGCTTAGTTTATACCAAAAAAAGCATGAAGGACTGCGTGTCTGAAGAACAAAGATGGGAGAAATAAGGAAGGGATTTTGTAGCAATAGCAACAGACAGAAGTGGTCAGATGCAGAATATATTCTGAGGGAATAGCCAACAACAAGGGCTGATGAATCGGATGTGAAGTGTGCGTCATGACTTCAAGAACAAGAAGGGGGAGGATGGTGGACTCATGAGTTTAACAAAGACAGATAAGCAGGTTCTTACTGGGAGACTCCAAACAAGAGATGGGTTGGGGTCATGTTAATTTTGAGAGGCCTGTTTGATATTCAGGCAAAGAAGTCAAAGAGTGTTAAAAAGATACTTTGTTAGAGTACAGGATTGAGATACAAATGTCAGACTTGCTAGCCTACAGACATTGCCTCATGAAGCCATTGGGTAGAAAAGATCACCCGCGGAGTTAGTAAATTGGAGGTATCCAAGTACTGAGCCCTGGCTTTCTGTAAAATTTTGACAAGAAATCAGAAAAGGATTACAACCCCCTTGGGTAAATTCAGGAGAGTGTTTCCTAAATCCAGATGGAGAAAAGATTGTGAGAAGGACTGATAATTCATACTAAATGCTGCAAACAGTTCCAGGCAAAATGACATCAGCAAACTGATCATTGCACTTAGCAATGTGGAGATCATTGAGAACAAATATGCTGAATGAGCTTGAGGATACAATTCGAATCAGTTAGCATATCGGTGAGGAAATACCTCCTCCCTATGAACCATTTCATCATTTACTCCCAGTCACCAAAGATTGTCCTTGATGTTTGTTTTTATTTACCATAAGCCTCTCCAATTTCTAGGTAAAAACATCTACCCGTGGCAATAGATGCTATCTCTTCAAAACTATTGTATCAGTTCCTTATTTTTCTATTTCCGTCTCTTTGCCATCAGTGCACGTGAACTCTGAACGTCCACATGTACCTGTAAACACTGGCTCCATTTCCTTACCTGCCTCTTTTCCTTAACCCAGAACAATCTCTTTCCTATCCCATAACATGCCTGAAGTAGCATTTCTAACGTCTTCATTGATTTCTCCAACTGGAAAGCTGGTGGTCAATATCCTTTTACTTGCTGTCTCTGCATTTACTGCTCTTGTTGACTCTTGAAACAATTCTATGACATCACACTCTTGGCTCTCTCTTAACACTCATTTATCCTTTTCTGGTCTCCTCGCAGCCTTTCCCCACTCTTCTAGGTCAGCATTTTGGGGGACATTCCTACGTTTTTATTGCTCCCTAGTAATACTCATTTGCTGCTCTAACACCAGTACTTAACTGTGCAAAAATCAAGCACTGACTTCTATGTCTAATCCTTACTCACTCTTTGAGATTGCCAATCCTCATGTTTGCATGGAGGTCTACTTCAGAGGAACCTCGTAGCAACCTGAAGCTGAGTTTATGGGCTCCTCCTTTAAAGGATTTTACTCTTCAGTCTTACCCGGGTTCTTTTTCACGATAAATATAACCATAATTCAACCAAAAAAATTAAAATCCGGTGCAAAGCATAGATTGGGATAACTGTTTCTCTAATTTTTAATTTTCCACTATGTACTTTCTGTTTTCAACCTTAAATATTTCTTTTTTTTTTTTTAACGTTTATTTATTTTTGAGACAGAGAGAGACAGAGCATGAACGGGGGAGGGTCACAGAGAGAGGGAGACACAGAATCTGAAACAGGCTCCAGGCTCTGAGCTGTCAGCACAGAGCCTGACGCCAGGCTCGAACCCACGGACCGTGAGATCGTGACCTGAGCCGAAGTCGGACGCTCAACCGACCAAGCCACCCAGGCGCCCCAACCTTAAATATTTCTTAAATTAGTACACCTACATGTATCTCCAAACCACTTATTTGGTGCAATCATTCTCTCTCAACTGATCCACTGCAGTGACATTTTCATTTCCTTTCCTTCAAACATTTTGTCTCTTTCAACTTTTCTTCACTCAATAATGAGTGATGTTTTTGTAACGTTTATTTATTTATTTTGAGAGAAAGAGAGAGAGTGCCAGGATGGGGAGAGGAGAGAGAGGAGGAAGAGAGAGAATCCCAAGCAAGCAGGCTCCGCGCTAACAGACAGGGGCTCCATCCTATGAACTGTGAGGTCATGACCTGAGCCAAAATCAAGAGTCAGCTGCTCAACTGACTGAGCCACTCAGGTACACCAGTGAGTGTTAAGTTTTTAAAATGAAGTTTTGATAATAAAACTTTCCCTCTTATTAATCACTTAAATAATTCCCTACTAGTTTTAGAATAATAAACAAATGAAAGACCCTGCAGATCTGGAAATGGCTTAGTTTTTCCACCTCTCCCAATCCTTTCCCTTCCTTTTCCCACCTCCTTTCCCAACAGGACCACAATTATCTGTGATTCATCTGCACTGGGCCTTTTCCTGTTCTCCTCCTATTTCTATCCTTCTGAACTCTAATCTTTTTCTCTAGCCAATTATTTTTTGGTACACCAATGAAGTAGATTGTATATTATATATCTTCAAGTACTGTGCACCTCTCCATCACAGCCTTCTGAGAAACATGACTGTAGTTTCAGATACATTCGTGTAATTGCACCATTCATTTCTGTTTACCTCCAAGACTGGATACTCCTGAGGCCTGGTGTCTCTTGTCATGTGAAGTATGGCTTCTTAATGTGATATAGTCTTTGAAATCGTAGGTCCAAAGTGAATTAGTTATTGAGTTAGTCAATACATTTCTGGCAATTAAATTAGCCTACAATATGATTCTAAACTACTTTTTTATTTTGCCGTATGGTTATTCCTCTACGTGTGTTCACTCTAGAATGACACTTCATGACTTGCTCTTTCTGGGCATGTTTCATACTTTTACACACTTCCCCTTACACCTTCTGCTGTTTCTCTGAGTGCAGAGCCCTTTCACCCCATCTCTGCTTCTGTCTTTTTAAATTCGCCACAAATTTAAAGGCCCACCTTGAATGCTATCTCATCACTACAATATTTACTTCCTTTTAGTTTTCTAATGTTAAACAATGTCTTCAAAGGCCTTTTCCAGCCTATGTCATATTATGGTAACTTCTATACTTTTCTTACTTTCATGTCTACCCCGAAGGATTATGAGCTCCTTCAGTGCAAGGACAGTGTTTGCTTTCGTTTCTCTCCCTGCAACATCTGACTCAATGCTTGGATGGTCAAATCATTTTTTTTTATTAAGTCATAATGCTCAAAATCATGAAAGAAAGACAACTATCAGAATTCAGGTTACTTTGCACCAGTATATGAAATAGTTGAATCTTGAATGAAATTTGGTGGTGATTTAATGGGCAGACCGTATTATTTAAAACCAAATTTCCAGTGAATACGAAAATTATAGGTGCATGATGATTATCATTTGTTGATTATTAACATTCATTTTTAAATTCAATTTAAAAAAGCCTAAACATAGTGGCATTTATTAGGCTTTGTTTAGCGAGTTGCCTAGCCCTTGACCACATGGTTGTGATCTTGGGACCTTATACAACACATATTTTAGTTAGAAAAATTATTTTAGAACTGAAGTCTTCAAGTGCCTTCTTAAAACATCAAAGCAATTCAAAAATGGTAATATTAATACTTCTCACAGTTTGCTTATAGTTTTTAGCCATAGTAATAATGCATTTATTGATTTAAATTTTCTATGAATATCAAGATTAATTATTTCTCAAGTTGCCTACATAAAGATATACACTGTAGTCAATAAATCTCCATGTTCATTTTAGAAAGTCAATATCTACTTATAAATTATGTAATTTTCATGATATTTATAACTGAAAAAGCAATTTCTTATTTCAACTGAAGATACACTTAAAAAAATCCTTGTCTTTGAGTAAGATACTTTGGAAAATATAACTGTAATTTGCTGAAATAAACATCAACTGGTCATTAATTTCTTTTTTTACTTTCAAACTCCCTTTTTGCATCATTAAATTTTTATTATTGAGGAAACATCTTGGAATGAGTAGAGCTGATTTAACAGAAAAAAGAAATATCAAATATAGCAGCTCACGTACACAAGGCAAAATATGATTAGCAGATTGAAAGGGTAGGTAAGAAGCTGCAAGATGATAACATATAATACGTGGAAGATTTGTTCTTGTGACACCCATGCCCCCCCCCCCAGTAGGTGGGGAGATAGCCCATTTACACATATAGATGTTATTTCCTAGAAAGTTGAAAAAAAAAAAAAGATTCTCTGAGGCAAAAAAAAAAAAAGTAGGATATAGTAGGATATGAAATGTGAACATGAAATGGTAGGGAGACTATAACTATGTACTGAACTGTATGCCATTCAATTTCATATGTTGAAGCCATTTAACTCCAGGTTGGATGGTAATTAGAGATACGACCTGTGGGAGATAATTGGGTTTAGATGAGGTCATGGAGGTGTGGTCCCTCATGATGTGACCAGAGCCCTAATAAGAAAAGATACCAGAGAACTTGCTCCCTCACTTTTTCCCCACCATGGGAAGACACAACAAGAAGGTGGCCATTTGCAAACAAGGAACAGAGGTCTTACTAAAAATTGATCATGCTGGCAACTTGATCTTGGACATCTAGCCTCTAGAACTGTGAGAAAATACATTTCTATTGTTTAAGCCACCCAGTCTGTATTATTTTGTTATGGCAGCCCGAAATGATGAATATAACTACCAAACGTGACACACACACACACACCAGACATTTTTATGTGGCCAAGGCAGATTTAGAACCTGGGTACTTCGGAATTTGTCATTATGGGATGCTTACCCAGGGATAAACAATTTCAGTTGTATAACCAATGATCTCCAAGTAAGACTTTTAAATTCAAAACAAAGCCAACTCTCTGTAGCCTTAGTAATCAGACACCCCTTACTGTCAGGCTATTATTTTTGCTGTGAGTTTCCTTTAAAGGTATGCTCCAAAAGTTAAATTGATGTAAGTCATTTTACTTATGACAATATTTATATTTCTTTGGATCACAGATTCATCCTCATGCCCTACTCCTTTGGAGAATTTTTCAGAATAAATATAACCAATGAAGGCAGAGAAAATATATTGGGAATATTTCAAAATATTAACTAAGTACATTGAAGCTCATATAATCATATAGCTGGAAGAGTTTACTTCACTGTCTTCCTTTATATATTACAGATGAGATAGCAGTGGTGCAAAATCATTTAGAAACTGAGTTATAGGTCCAGGAGAGTTAAGTCTGTGTTCTGATACCCCATTAAGTGTCTTTGTACTATTTGTTCTATGTATGTATTCCATTATATATGATTAAACATTTCTAAATCATTGGTAATTTAAAATCAAATGTATATATGAAAAGCTATGTAGTCTTTTGCAAATGAAAACAAAATATTAAGTCTATTCTTTCGAACATTAAAATGTAGACATTTTTTACAAAAAAAATAAAGTACTAATCCAGTTTTGTCAGTATCTTACCATTTGAACTAGGTACTCTGCTGATTATCTGACAAATAACAACGTATTTTAAACTGCTATTATAATGTTTACAAATTTATTTGACACTATGTAAACATTATCCGCACAATTAACTACCTAGTGATTTGGATTATACATAATATATAATCTGCATTTAATAAGACAGTCAACACTAATGAAAAGCATTGCTTATAAAACAGGTGCCTAAAACATAGAAGAAATTGCATATGTCTCGAATAAGTAAGTAAAGTAATAAAATGTTTTCTACTTTTAAAACATTATTTTGTGTTTAGGAACAAAAGTATCAGTTAATAAAAGATATTTTATCCACATATTTTAGTCAGTACACAGATGTACACATACATTATTCATTTGAATTTGTTTTATTATGAATGTAAGTGTTCACTGCAACATTGCATATTTTCAGACATTTAAGATCATTATTTAATAAGTGGAGACTCTACCCTTCCATATAAAATACATAATGAATGTTTCTTATTTAAAAGTAAATTCTTATGAGAAATAGAACTAATGGTATAATTAAGACAGACAAAAATAAAAAAAAATATTTAAGGCAATGTAAATTTATATTTGATTTTTAAAAACATAGGTATTTATTTCTTATTCAGATATCTTTTTCAGATCGTTCTTTGATGTTCTTATTCACAAAATACCTATCTTTGTATATATCATCACTGACATAAAACAAAAACAAAATATAATCTTGAATTTAATTTTAATATTCCATAGACATTATATGTATGTGAGAGTTGGCAAACGGTTCTAGCAAATAAATATAAATCCCTGAATATTTCAACACACATAGTCATAAAAGCGTTGTGCCAAAAAAATGACAGATATTTCATTACCACTGATAAGTGCAGAGCTTTAAAGAGGCAATATGGCAAGGTGAATAAAATCATCACTTTCGAAACACCCTTCCTGGATTTAAATCCTAGCTCTAGCACTCATTGGCTTTTTAATATTAAAAAATTATGAATTGTTTCCATTTCTTATTTTACTTATGTAAAAACTAGAGATCACCATAATGCCTTCTATATCAGCAAATGTTGACTAATGGAAATGGAGCTGCAGTGCATTGTGGGAGAAGGGATTTGTTATAGGAATTAAAGCTTGCGCAATTGTGAAGAGCACAGGAACGTGAATGTCAGAACACACGTGAGAGAGCCTCAGCTGAGTCGCATGTGGTCAGTCTGAGAAGCACATGTTCAGCTACCGAAAGGGATGTGCAGAAGGAATTATTAAAGGAGGGGTGTGAGCCTGTGGCTCTGTAAACGTATATGCAAAGCACAGTGGTGGACCAGGATTTGTTGTTAGATAGCAGAGCCAGCACTCAAAAAGATCTGGACGATGAGTTGAGGCAGCAGGACACGCTGAAAGCTCCTCGGTGCCTCACATCTGCCATCACGTCTAATATTCAGGGGGTCATGGCCAATTTCACACCTCTTTATCCCATACCTCGTGAAAGTACCTATTCGGTTAACTCTAACCCATGAATAGACAGGGAATTAGATTTTGGAAAATTTTGTTCTCAGTCTAACCAAGTTGACGATAGAATAATTTGATACAATTCACTTCTTGGACCTGTGAGGATTACGTGAGTTAATACATGTAAAGGCATTGCATAATCTCCTCCTACTGTCTATGGAAAATCAACTACTACAGTAATTGTGTTCCCCTCCGCCATCACTACATACACTAGGAAACCTGAACACCAGTGTGAGATGTTATCAGATACTGGGAAACAACAGCATAGGATTGTGATACCTGAGACAAGTGAAACCAGAAGAATGTTGTGATGTTCCCTGGTTCCTCTGTGGATACACTTTTCAGGACTCAAGGAAGTGCGAGGCATTCAAAGAGAGCCTGAAATTCTTGCTGATTTGAAGGGACAAAGATCAGATTTTGAAGATGTCAAGGTAGCTAGAATCGGCAGGGCAGAATATCAGATAAAAGGGAGCTACACAGAGAAATCTTTGGAGATCTTCAAAAGAGTCTCCTCAAATCTTTGGATGAGTGACAATCTTTGCATTCGTAGAGAGAAATTCTAAGAAGCAGTAGAAAAGAGTAAGCTAAGAAGTTTCTGAAGCTCACATGGGAATGAAAATAGCATAAAATCTCCTCAGCCACACTGAAAAAAAAAAAGAAAAAACTAATAATACATGCACCCTGAGAGAGAATTCTGAGCAGAGTATCACCTTATTGACAGGGTCAAATTAGCCTTTGGTAAGGGTTGGCCTGGAATCATTATAACAAAGGTTAAAAGTAAATTAAATACATGCCACCCCCCCCAAAAAAAAAAGTCCAGCACTCTTTAAAGAAATATAATTCAGTTCACAAAACTTAAATTCAGAACTGGTAGCCAATTGAAATAATCAGGCACAGAATTGACAGATCTAATGGAATTAGAGGACAAAGACATTACAATGCCCATTATAAATATCCTCAAAATGCATAATAATGTAGAAGGAAACTTGCCCATGAAAAGAACAATAGAAGATATAAAAATGACCTAAATGTAATCACCAGAGGTGAAAAATACAATATCCATGATGAAAAGTACACTGGATGGTACTAGCCACAAATTAGCAGAAATATCATTGAACATGAAGCCATAGCAACAGACATTGTCCAAAATGAGGCAATGGAAGAGAAAAGAGGAAAATGAACCCTAGTGGCTCCTGGGTGGCTCAGTAGGATAAAAACCTGAGTCTTGATTCGGCTCAGGTCATGATCTCAAGTGTTCCTGAGTTCAAGCCCTGCATTAGGCTCTGCATTGACAGTGCAGAGCCTGCTTGGGATTCTCTTTCTCTGTCTGTCTGTCTCTCTCTGCCCTTCTTCCACTTGTTCATACACTGTCTCTCAAAATAAATAAACTTTAAAAAAATGAACACAAAAAGCATCAGTGAGTTAAAGAACATTATCAAGTGACCTAGAACATATGCTATTACTGTTATAACTAAGCATTTGTAAGAATAATGGCTAAATATTTCAAAATTTGGTTATACCGTACAAACATATAGGTTTAAGAAATTAAGTGAACTACAATCGCAATACACATAAAGAAATCCACAATAAAGCTTATGTAGAGGTAAAAAAAAAAAGATCTTAAAAGCAACTAGAGAAAAAAAACACAGGTGTCTACAGAGAAACAAAAATAAGTAAAATAATGACTTCTTATCAGAAACCCATAAAAGTCATACACTGAATGGAATGACAGTATTAATTTGCTATAAGAAAAATAATAGGATTCTAAACATAGAAATGTATTATAAAAATAAAAGGGAAATAAAGATTTTTTTTCAGGCAACAAAGATGAGAATCCATTTCTAAGGAAACAAAGCTATGTCCTAAAGTCAGAATAAAATTATACCCACTAAAAATGAGTGAAAAGTGTTAGAAAAGATACACAAGTGTAGGTATAAAAGATGATGCTTTCTATATTATCTTAATTATATTTAAAATATAATGCACATTCCAAAGAAGAAATGACAACTATCTATGAGATACATGTACAAGTAAAATGTTTGACAACAATAATAGAAAATGGAAACATGAAGGTGCCCTTTGTATTGTTCATACATTGTAAGTTACGTAGTTTAATATACTCTGAAGATAAGATGTAATGAAGATGTATATTTCAAACCATAAAGCAATCATTAGAAAAGAAAATTAGAACAAAAATATCTAATAACTTAATAAGAGATTATATGTAATGACATAAAAAATTCATAGAAAGCATGAAATGAACCAAAAAAGAACAGAGAGAAGATGAGAAAGGAGAAAACAAATAGGAAGATGTCAGATTTAAACCATATCAAAGATTACAAGAAATGTGAATGAAATAATCACACCAATGAAACCACGTCAAGTATAAACCTAGATGATAGAAAGGACAAAATTAGTCATCCTGCAGACATCTCACATTAAATAGAAAGACACAAATAAGTTAAAAAGAAAAGAATGAAAAAAAAATACCATTCAAACTTAAAAAGAAACTCAAGAGGCTGATACTGGCCTCAGTAATAGGGCAAGGATACCCACTCTCTTTGTTATTCAACATTTTACTGCAGGTCCTAGGCAGTGTAAGGAAGCTAGACATACTGTAGGGAAAGTAGAAAGTTCATCTTCATTTGAAAATAGGACTATGGTGTATAAATAAATTCTGAAGAAATAAACAAAAATGCACTAGACATATATAGCTTTAGCATAGCTGTAGGTTAGCTGGGATATATGTTTATATATAATTTTATAACATTTCTGTACACTAGCCACAGAGAATTGAAAAAAACATGAAATTTTATGAAACAATAGACACAGGAAAACATGACAAAAAAGGAAAACATGACAAAAGGATTCAGAATGGGCAAAACAATTCTGTAAGAGATGAATATAGTTTGAGGGCTTAAATGACCTCCTCTCAAGAATTATTATACAGCATAGTAAGCACTACAGGTTAATATGAGCATAAAAGCAAATATATAGACCAACTGAGCCATAAAAGAGAAGAAAAATAAAAATCGGTGCATACACACAGGATCAATTGCATTTGGAAAATGTACAAGGCGATTCAAAGAGAAAAGAGAATCTTTTCAGCAAATACCTCTGCTACCAATTGGAAATCGTTTACATTGGAAGAGCTACACCTTCTGCTCAATTTTGCAATGAGTCTAAGTGACTCTAAAAGAAGTATTGGGGCACCTGGGTGGCTCAGTCAGTTAAGCCTCTGACTGGGGCTCAGGTCATGATCTTTCAGTTCGTGAGTTCAAGCCCTGAGTGGAGCTCTATGCTGACAGCTCAGAGCCTGGAGGCTGCTTCTGGTTTTGTGTCCCCCTCTCTTTCTGCCCCTCCCTCCCTTGTCCTGTCTCTCTGTCTCCCTTTCTCTCTCTCTCTCTCTCCCTCTCAATTTCTCAAAAATAAGTAAACATTAAAAATTAAAAAAATATATATATATATATATAATATATATATTTAAAAAGGTGCCTGGGTAGCTCAGTTGATTAAGCGTCTGACTCTTGGGTTCGGCTCTCGTCATAGTCTCATGGTTTGCGGGTTCAAGCCTTCTTAAGGCTCTGCTCTGACAGTGTGGTGCCTGCTCAGGATTCTCTCTCTCCTCTTCTGTCTCTCCTTCTCTCTTTGCCCTTCCTCTGCTCACATTCTCTCTCAAAATAAATAAACATTTATTTGTAAAAAGTATAATATATACATATATATATATTTCAAAATCCCTTCATCCATACCCTTTTTACCTCCTACCATATATAAATATTCATTCAAATTGGACTCTAGACCTAAATGTAGAAGTATAATTAAAGTTAAGCATAAACATAAACATTCATGGAAATATCTATGAAAATAAACATAATAGCATCAATCATAAAGAAAAAATGGAAAATTAACTTTTTAATCAAAACAATAAAATTCCAGAACCTGTAAGATATTTCGATTTTTTTTTTCAAAAAATGAAATAAAAACAACCTTGAATGGGGAAAAGTATTTGCAAAATATGAAAATGAGAAAGGGTTCTAATCCACCCTATAAGGAAATTTCTTCCAGATCAGGGGTGCCTGGGTGGCTCGGTTGGTTGAGCGTCCAACTCTTGGCCTGAGGTGGGGATCGAGCTCTGCCTTGGACTCTGTGTTGACAGCATGGAACCTGCTTAGGTTTCTTTCTCTCCTTTTCTTTCTGCCTCTCCCCGGCTCATGCATGCTGCCTTTCTGTCTCTCAAAACAAATAAGTACCATTTTTTTTTACAGATCTAAAATAAGCATACAAGCAATCTAATAAAATCGATGGGCCACATATCTCAGCAAACACTTCACCAAAGATACACAAACTATTAAAAAAAGCATATGGGAGATCCTCAACTTAATTTTCATTAGGGAAATGGAAAATAAAATGATAATGAGAATTTACTACAAATTCAACAAAACGACTACCATTAAAAAAACTGACAGTACCAAGATTTTGCCACTACTTAGGAAAAACTAGAAATCCCATTATTGCTGATGGGAATATAAAATGGTACAGCCACTCTGGAAAAGCATTCAGATTCTGTGCCCCCTCTCTCTCTCTGCCCTGGTTTCTGCCATGGTTTCTTATATAATTAAAGATTTACTTACCATGTTATGCATTGATTCCACTCCTAGGTATTTACCCATGACAAATGAAATCAGGGGTCCACACAAAGGCTTTTACATAGATTTGTTAATAATAATTCCTGTTTTTAAACAAAAAGTAATATCAATATATTCATTGATAGGATAATGCTCTGATGATATTGTATCCAAAAACTAAAATATTATTTAACCATAAAAATAAATGGACTGCTGACGCAGGCAATATATCTTAATGCTCAAAATCATGATGGTGAGAGAAAGAAGGCAGACTTACTGCCTTACTATTTATGTGACACTCTAGGAAATGGAAAGTTATTGAGAAAGAAATGAGCCTGGTGGTTGCCAGGAGCTGGGCTCTGGGAAGAAAACTGACTGCAAAGTGATCCTGGTAACTGAAGGTGGTTGGTAGAAAGGTCCGGTGTCATGAATTAGATGCCGAATATATAACTGTAGACATTTGTCAAACTTCACCAAAGTGTACACTTAAAATTGGTGAATTTTGTTGTATGTTAATTGCACTGTAAACAGGTTGATTTTTTAAAATTGTGGTACCCATGGATAGAAACTTTTCAATATATATCAACTACTGTGCAGTTGTCCAAAACTGAGTACTTTTCATTTAAATTTTCTCTCTGCTTGCATTTTAGTAGTGTTTTCAAATATATATGTATATTTGAAATATGTTTACATATATTTCATATATATATTTCAAATATTTATTTATTTATTTTATTTACTTACTTACTTATTTATATTCCTTATGTTCTACGTTTTATTCCCGTGACTTACTCATTCCATAAGTGGAAGCTTGTATCTCCCTCTTCCCTTCACCCAGTTTTCTCAACCCCCACACCACTTCCCTCTGGCAGCTTGTAACAGTTTGTCCTCTGTATTTTTAGTGCTGATTCTGCTTTTTGTTTATTCTTTTTTTTATATTCCATTAATGAGTGGAATCATATGATATATGCCTTTCTTAGTTTAACTTATCTACTTCATATCCCACCCTCTAGTTCCATTCATTTTGTCTCAGATACCACGATCTCATCCTTTTTTATGGTTGCTTAGTATTTCATTTTATATAGTGGAATATATATATATATATATATATATATATGTATGTATATATTGTATATAACATTTTATAATATATTATAATATAATTACAATATACATTATATGTGTATCTTCCTTATCCACTTGTCTACTGATGAACAGTTAGGTTGCTTACCTAAGTGTTATATATATAAGGAATATATATATATATATATATATAACTATTATATTACATTAAATTATATATATATATAACTATTATATTACATTAAATTACATATATATTATATGTATATGTTCCTTATCCACTTGTTTACTGATGGACACTTAGGTTGCTTACATGTCTTGACTATTGTAAAAATAAAAATATTCTAAGTGTTCATAGGGTAAGAATATCATTTGCTATTGACAAAAATATTTGTTAAAAAATCACAGTAGCTGTGTGAGTATGAGATGGAGAATTAAAGTTATGAAAAAACCACAACTGTCTTTGTTTTGGGAGCTGAATCATTTCTCTGCCATGAGGTACATAAATAATCCCAAGTTCAAGTCCAAAAATCAAATAATTACTTGTGTTGTTGATTTAGACATTCTGATAGGTGTAAAATAATACCTCATTGTAGTATTGATTTGTATTTCCTTGATGATGAGTGATGTTGAGCATCTTTTCATGTCTCTGTATGCCGTCTGTATGTCTGCTTTGTAAAAATGTCTATTTATGTTGTCTGTCCATTTTTAATTGGATTATTTGTATTTTGTAATTTCTTTAGTTGTTTTTGAATTTTTATAAGTCTTTAGATATTTTTCATACTCTTTACCAGATAGGTCATTTGTAAATATACTTTCGCTTTCCAAAACTTGCCTTTCAGTTTTGTTGATTGTTTCCTTTACTGTGCAGGAGATTTTTATTTTGATGAAGTCCTAATAATTCATTTTTGCTTTTGTTTACCTTGCATCTGGAGACATATCTAGTAAGAAGTTGCTATGGCCTATGTTCTCCTCTAGGATTTTTATGGTTTCAGGTCTCATATTAGGTCTTTTTTTTTTTAATTTTTTTTTAACGTTTTATTTATTTTTGAGAGAGGGAGAGACAGAGCATGAACAGGGGAGGGTCAGAGAGAGAGGGAGACACAGAATCTCAAACAGGCTCCAGGCTCTGAGCTGTCAGCACAGAGCCCGACGCGGGGCTCGAACTCACGGACCGCGAGATCACGACCTGAGCCGAAGTCGGCCGCTTAACCAACTGAGCCACCCAGGCGCCCCAAAGGTCTCATATTAGGTCTTTAATTCATGCTGAATTTATTGTTTGTGTTTGGTGTAAGAAAGTAGTCTAGTTTCATTCTTTTGCATGCTGCTGTCCCATTTTTCCAACAGCATGTGTTGAAGAGACTGTCTTTTTTTCCCATTGGATATCCCTTCCTTCTTTGTCAAAGATTAATTGACCATATAGTTGTGGGTTCATTTCTGGCTATTCTGTTCTGTTCCATTCATGTATGTGTCTTATTTTTGTACTGGTACTATACTATTTTGATCACTACAGCTTTACAATATAACCTGAAGTCTGGAATTGTGATGACTCTTGTTTTGCTTTTCTTTTTCAAGGTTGCTTTGGCTATGTGGGGTCTTTTATGGTTCCATACACATTTTGGAATTGTTTGTTTTAGCTCTGTAAAAAATGCTGCTGGCATTTTGATAGAAATTGTGTTAAATATAAAGATTGTTTTGTGTAGTATAAACATTTTAACAATATTTGTTCTTCCAATCCATGAGCATGGAATATCTTTCCATTTTTTTGTGTGTCATCCCAATTTCTTTCAGTGTTTTATAGTAATCAGAGTACTATTTTGAAACAACAGGTATTGGTGAGGATACAAAGAAAGAGGAACCTTCCGGCACCATTGGTGAGAATGAAAATTGGTGCAGACACTGGAAAAGAGTATAGAGGTTTCTCAAAAAATTAAAAATACAAACTATCCTTCGATCCAGCAATTGCTGGATTTTCCCAAATAATACAAAAATACTAATTCAAAGAGATACATAAATCCCAATGTTTATAGCACTATTATCTACAATAGTACAATTATGGAAACAGCCCATGTCCATTGACTGATGAATGGAGATAGATAGATAGGTAGATAGAGATGTATACATATATAGATATAGATAATATAGATATGAAAGAATGAAATTTTGTCATTTGCAAACACATGGATGGAGCTAGAGAGTAGTATGCTAGGTGAAATAAGTCAGTCAGAATAAGACAGATATCATATGATTTCACTCATATATGCAATTTAAGAAATAAAATGAGCGAAGGAAAAGAGAGAGAGAGAAATGAAGAACCATACTCAACTATAGAGAACAAACTAATGTTTACCAGGGGGAAGGTAGGTGAGGGGAGGAGTTAAATAGGTGATGGTGATTACGGAGTGCACTTGTGTTGAGAACTGGGTGTTATATGGATGTGATAAGTCAGTATACAGTACACCTGAAACGACTAATATCACCCTGTATGTTAACTAACTGGAATTTCAATAAAAACTTGAAAACAAAAAGAAGAAAAAAGAATGTAAAAATATATAATATTTAATTGTTAATTTTTAAAAGTACAAAGTCAGTAAGCAATGAGAGCAGATATTTATGAAAGAATATATATGCACATGTATTAAGCATTATGAATACATTTTGGGGGCACCTAGGTGGCCCCCAAAATGTGGCTTTCTTGGTTAAGCATCTGACTCTTCTTCTTGGTTAAGCAAAAGGTGGCTTTCTTGGTTAAGCATCTGACTCTTCATTTTGGCTCACAGTTTGTGAGTTCAAGCCCCACGTGAGGCTCTGCACTGACAGCATGGAGCCTGTTTGGGATTCTCTCTCTCTCTCTCTCTCTCTCTCTCTCTCTCTCTTTCTCTCTGTGCCCCCCCCCTTCATGCTCTCTTTCCCTAAATAAATAGATAAACATGAAAAAAGTGTTAAGAAATCTTACTAAAAAATACTTTTTAACAAACTGAATAGTGTATGCTTCAACTGTGTGTGCGGTAAAATTTATGTTTCACTTGATGGCAAATTATTAACGCATAGACTGTAAAATCAATTAATTGCAAGCCATGATGTAAAATTATTTTAAGACATCTTCTCAAAATGTGAACGGAGCTTTGGGATGTTAACTGAATTCTTTATCAATGACAAAATATTAGGCACACTCTGGTGACTAGAATTGCATTCTCCCAACATGATAAATTCAAGTCTATTCCTAGGGACGTATGAATGACTTTATTTGGAAACAGAATATTTGAAGATGTAATCATATAAAAACGATGTCATCCTGGATTAGTGTAGGTCCTATTCAATGACTGATGTCTTCAAGAGGACACGGAGAACGACACATGGGGAGAGTATAGTAATGATGGGGATAGACATCAGAGTAGCCACAAGCCAAGGAATGTCCGTGATTATCCGTAAGCACCAGAAGCTATGGGAGACACATGGAACAGATTCTCCATCAGAGCCTCCTGAAGGAAACAATCGTGCTAACACTCTAGTTTCCTGAACTATGACAGAATAAGTTTCTGTTATTTCAAATCACTAGGTCTGTGGTTATTGTTTATAGAAGCTCTAGGAAACTATTACATACACGTTTGATAACACTGTTGTTATTGTTCAAAAATAATTTGGAGATTTCCCATGGAAATTGTCTCCGTCAGTACTATGTTCTCAGCAGTGTTCTCTGTGCTAGATAAGTCTTTGTGTTTTCAGGGTAGAATTGATGTACATTGATGTAATTGATGTACTCAGTTATATAATCAAAACTGAGTGTAGTAACTTGCGCTGCTTAAGATTCTTCTTTAAGAAAGTTCTGAAAATATTTTAAAAGATAATCAGGAAATTTCATGCTTACTGAGAGTTTCCAATGCATTGAGCACTCTTGCTTTATGGTCGATATCTCAGTTAATAACAACCCTGTGCTTTAAAATTTACTATTGCCGTTTAAAAAATTTTACAAGAAATTGAGAAGTTAGATAATATGGTCAAAAGCAAACGGACCTGTAAATTCATTAAAGCAGTATTTGTTAAGTACCTACTCTATGCCAGGTAATCTTTTAGGGAACAAAACAGTGAATAATAGGAACAAAAAATGAGATACGAAAACAAATATGGTATGTATATTATTGTCTAAATTACAAATAATGATTTAACCTACACTGTGGTTCACACGAAAAGTTTTATTACAAAGACAAAGCTACTCTGAAATATCCTTGGATGGAATTTCAGATGCAAGTATTTTCCTTGGGAATAAAACAACTATCTTTTATTTAGATGTGAGCTTTTTAAATGAAGCAAAACCATTTCATGTTCTACAGTAGATAACCTAAGAAACCAGAGGAAAAGAACTCCAAGACTTATTTAAATCCCCTGGGGTCTCATCAAGACTGTTATTTAATACTAAACTTTCAAGGCTCTGACACAAACAATGTAGTATGATCACATGGGAATTTGAACAGGATTTTTCCTGAGTATCAATATTGAAATAAAATCCCTGTTGTCATTCTAGGTCTACTCTAAAGTAATCTGAAATGATTTTTGAAAAATGTGATTTTTAAAAATTATTTCTGAAAGAACAAGACATGTATTAGAGCACAGACAATGATTGGATAGATAATACAACATTTTAAAATTAAATATTATCGTATCTTAATCAGTTTCCTAAACACATTGTCAAAAGACTTGCAATTAAGAATAACAATTATAAGTTGCATTCTACAGAAAGATAATTTATATGGTTTATAGTTATTAAAATGAAGAGGCTTATTTAGTAGAATATAAATGTTAGGACAATGATTTTAAGAGGATCCTTTCTTACTGCTATAAGGATATGATATAATTCAATGCCATCTTCTAACTACACCAAACTATTAAGGCATAAATTAACAACATAAGGCTCAATCAATCTTGGAAGGGCTCTGTCTGAATGCCAGGACTTTACTATTGCAGGATTTTTAAGGGGGTTATTCTCATAAAGATTTTTAAAAGTAAATAGATTTATCTTTGCAAAAGATATGTCTGTTAGCCTTGTATGGGATGGATTGGAAGGGAGAAAGAGGAAAACCATGTGAATCAGTTGGCACGGAAACAAAATTATGTAGATATGAGGTAGGAAAGAAAGGCAAAAGGAAAAATGAATAACTGAGCCATATCAAAGGTACAATTGAATGCTATTGTTTAATATTCATCAAATAGAAAATTAATAGTACACGCAATCGCTATTAAGATAATTATAAGGCAATCACAGAAGACTGGGAGAGAAAATATTGTCTAGGTAAGACAAAAAATAAGAAAACATGAATTCTAGAACATTTCAAGGAAATGACTTACAGATTTTGATGAAAAGGAGGATATGAGGGGACCTTGGTGGCTCAGTTGGTTAAGCCTCAGACTTTGGCTCAGGTCACGATCTCATGGCTCAGTTTGTGGTAGTCTAGCCTGCCTCGGGCTCTGTGTTGAAGCCAGGAGCCTGGAGTCTGCTTCCGACTCTGTGTCTCCCTCTCTCTCTGCCCCTCCCCTGTTCACACTCTGTCTCTCTCTCTCAAAAATAAATACACATCACGGCGCCTGGGTGACTCTGTCTGTTGAGCGTCCGACTTTGGCTCAGGTCATGATCTCACGATCTGTGAGTTCAAGCCCCGCGACGGGCTCTGTGCTGACAGCTCAGAGCCTCGACCCTGCCTTGGATTGTGTGTCTCCCTCTCTCTCTCTGCCCCTCTCTTGCTCATACTCTGTCTCTCTCTCTGTGTCAAAAATAAACATTTAAAGAATTTTTTAAATTAAAAAAATAAATAAACATTAAAATTACATAATAAAATAAATAAATAAATAAATAAGAAAATGAGGATACGAAAGACTGAGTGTAGTGGCCTTTGAAAATCAAATTGAAAACATGAGTAAGAATTTATGCTCAAAATGAGAGTGAAGTTTGGTTTTTTGTGTGTGTGAGAAAATATTTCTCAACTTGAGATTTTGCCCCAAGAACATCAAATTAATGTATCATTGCCACTTAGAAGAGACTTCAAGGAAATAGCATTCAGATGATCTTTCAGTTTTCAATAGTCTTCTGTATCTACCATCTTCCCCAACTCTTAGTATTTCTCTAGATTGACATAAGTGCATAAATAGAGCAGAGTGTTCTGGGCTATGTAATAAAGTAGGCATAAAATATATGCACAGTAACATATGCATATGTATATAATAATGGGCATGTTGCCAGAACATATAAACAGTATTTATAAATAAACAAAAAGTAAGGCGCTCTAAAACAATTAGCAAAGATTCATATAAGCTCTTCCCAAAAGATAATATTCAAATGGACATAAAACATAATGAAACAAGTACTTTATTTCATTAGTCATCAGGTAGTAAATGCAAATTAAAACAGGAAGGATGGGTGAAAATAATTGACAATTCCATGTATCAGAAGGACATGAAGCAATTGGAATTTCCATATACTGTTGCTGTAAATTGATCAAAATCCCTTTACAAAGGTGATTGGTACTGTTTATTACAGCTACCCTACTCATGAATTTGACCAATTAATTTCATCTCTGTTTATATTCCCACCTTATATGTCTAGCCAAATACAGTAGCAAGTCCATTTTCTTTTTTCTTTAAGTTTTATTTATTTATTTTTGAGAGACAGAGTCAAAGAGAGTGCTAACAGGGGGAAGGGGAGAGAGAGAGAATCCCAAGCAGGCTTTCTGCTGTCAGGGTGGAGCTCCATGCCATGCAGGGCTGAATCTCACAAACCATGATATCATGACCTGAGTTGAAATCAAGAGTCAGACGGTTAACCAACTGAGCCACGCAAGTGCCCTAAGAAGTCTGTTTTAATAATAGGCATTATTTGTAACAGTTTACCACTGGAAAATAGCCAAAGGTCCATCTGCAGAACTGATTAATGAATTGTGATACATCATGCAATGGAATCCTGTTCAGTAATGAGAATAAACTAACTACAATCTAATGTAGTATTATAGGTGAATGTCAAATGCAAAATATTAAAAACAATAAACTAGAAAGAAATAGTATATATTGGATGATTCCTTTTATGCTAAGTGCAAAAAGAGGCAAAAGCAATATATTATTTTAGATGCCAGGATTGTTATTAATTTTGGGTGAGGGTTAGTTGTAATTACCAACAAGAAAGAGTATCTGAAGAAGGCTTTGGGGGCATATGGTAATTTTCTGTTTCTTCCTGTAGGTGCTGGTCACACAAAGTGTGTTTACGTCATGTAAATGTGTCACCACTGCAATTATGATTGTGTACTGTTCTGTATTTAAGTTATAAATTTAATAAAAATTTTAGCATAAAAAGGTTACATAATAAATACCCTGAGAAGCTATAAAGCATATAGTCATAAGTCTAGAATTGCTAAGGATGGATTGAAAATATGCATGTTTCATCAAAACCCATGATTAACTTGCTATTACCTTTGCATACATAAAACTATACATATAATTATTAGTTCTTAAAAGAATACTTAGAGATTACTATTATTTGAAATAAGCCCATAGGTAAAAAGATTGCCATTTTCATTACTACAGTTAGTATGACTACCCTGGAAGGTGTTTTTTTTTTTTTCCTGAAACTATTATTAATATTCAAAGTCTGCTTTTCCTGTTGAGTCAAGCATTTTGCTTCTGCAAAGTCAAAAAGAACACTCTCTTCATTCGTGCCCTAGCAATCTCTCTTTCTTAAAACCTGAGTTATTTCTGCTATTCAGTTTGAATGAAAAATTTAATGATCTACACACTCTAACCATCTAATTTAATTTTAAACAGTTTTTGTAGGACTTGAAAAAAACTTGGCTAAAGTCCTCTTATAAAGACGTGTAATAACCCCACTCTGTCATAAGACAAATATCAGTGTACCAACAGATTGCCCCTGACCCAGTGCAATATCTGAGATTAATCAGAAACTTTCCAGGAAAAATGTGTGAAGTCATACAAGTGCCTCTCTGTGTTAGTAAACATGGAGAAAGCCTCAAAGGGAGAATGTCCCCAGACAATAAACAATTCAGTCTGTTCTCTCTCTCTTTTTTTTTTTCTCTATATTGCAGCTCTTTGGAAATAATTACAACATGATTGACTTAATCAAGAATAGTCATGTACATAAACAAAGTGGACTTCTAATCTTTCCAAGGACTTCTGATTTTTCTAGCATGAAACTGAGTCAAATATCCATATTTTTAAATGGCCATAAGAAGTGGTATAAGAACAAAAAGTGGCTAAATGTCTCATTAGTAAGTGTAAAAACCAAGTAGATTTTACATGGTAACATCTTAGATCTTTCTAAAATTATGTTTTTAAAATCAGGGAGTAAAATGTCTTTTTTGTGTGTATAAAACAGAAAAAGCAGTAAAGAAACATTTATGTTCAAAATAAGAACAAGCCTTATCATCGACAAAACAGTAAGATCAAGGGGATATCTGGTGAAAAAAAATTCCAATGGATGGTGTGCCTTTCTGAGAAAAGATGGTACACATAAAGGGCTTCATCTAAATTATAACAATGGGGCGCTTGTCTATATACATAATATGCACATGCATTTGTATGATTGGCTTAAGGCCAGAAGAGACACAATTGGAAAAAGAATTAGTAAGCTTGAAGGTCTGAAAATATAAATTATCCTAACTGAAGCGTTAAAATGAGTGAGAAAAATGGAATCAATCACATGAAACCCACAGGATAACACAAAACATTCAAATATACAAGTGTTAGACACGTGGGAGGAGACAAAGAAAAAGAAAACAGGTGACAACAAATATTTGAAGAGATTAGGGTTGAGAATTTCACAAATGTTTGGAAATCTACCAAAACCTCCACAGATCTAAGAAGTTCAGACAACTTGACATGTGATAAATACAAATAAGAACAGAGCTAGATATAATCAAATTAATGACAACTAACTAATTCATTTCTTTAAAAACTGCAGTTCCAAAAATGCTTAAGATTTTCTAATTTGAAATAGCTATTAAGAGCAAAAGAGAGAATAAGTAGATTACTAAATACCAAAAATGCTTAAGATTTTCTAATTTGAAATAGATAGTAAGAGCAAAAGAGAGAATAAGTAGGTTACTAAATACAAAAAAAAATCATGTTTTTATGCAAATGTATCCTTGCATTTTCCAAAATAAAAATGAAAAACAACAGTCTGGGGAGTAGTGTAAGAGCTCCAGTAAAGAGACTGTCGAGTGAGATTGTGCCAGTTGAAATTTGTGCTAGGGCGTCAAAGCCCCTGGAGATTTATGGATGAGGTCACAGCATCCAGAGTGTAGCAAAAAAAAAAAAAAAAAAAAAAGTTGAAAGAAGTAAATTGTCTTGGAAGTTTCGAGAAGGAACGAGTTTGAAAAAAAGAACAGATTTATGAAACAGGATCTGACAAACACTTTTTAGTGATAATCAACAAATGAATGGTGGATATTTTAAGAGCCTTTGGAGGAAGCTCAGAAGATTTGTGATAACTGCTTGTCGTCCATAGAAAAGAATAGGTAAATGTTATTATAAAAATTATGAAAAAATAAATTCTAAGTCACTATTAATTTCACAATTGTTTCTGGTGGTACAAGTCACTAGTTTCTAAACTCCATCAAAAGGGGGGAATTATCTTTAGAATACAGGAGATTAAAAAAAAACACAGAACTTAAAGAATACAGGAGATTTTTGACAAAGAGGAGGTGGGTGTTAAAGTTGAATATACTAGTGAAGTGTGTATGTCAGTGAAGCCTGTGTTCCAGCTCTTTAGGAGAAGATGACAGACCAAACCTTTTTCTAAAGCAAAGAGTTTCTGTTCTCTTGAGAATGATAATGAGATAGTCTGTCTGTTGCCCCACTAAAATATCTGGCACATATCACTAAAATACAGGATAGACAATTAGAAGAGGAATTTCCATAAATTTTGTTTCCCATAGGTATTTATAGTTGTTCATTTCCTTTTTTTTTTTATTTTTTTTTTAACGTTTATTTATTTTTGAGACAGAGAGAGACAGAGCATGAACGGGGGAGGGGCAGAGAGAGAGGGAGATACAGAATCTGAAACAGGCTCCAGGCTCTGAGCGGTCAGCACAGAGCCCGACTCAGGGCTCGAACCCACGGACCGCGAGATCGTGACCTGAACCGAAGTCGGCCGCTTAACCGACTGAGCCACCCAGGTGCCCCTATAGTTGTTCATTTCCTTGTAAACACTGCTTGAGCTGTACCCTACAAATTTTGAGTAAGCCGTGTCAGAGACTTCATCCGAAAATACCATGGATCTCAAAGAAGTCCTCCCTTTCCCTGACAGCTGCTCTCCCCTTCCTCCAGTTGCTGGATGAAATGCTCACACTGGAAGAAGAAAATTTCCACAATCATTGAGAGATCCCAAAAGGACTGAACATTTTAGAGAACTTTCATAAAATTAGTTTTAATAGACTAAGTGGAAAATTTGCAGAGAAATAAGAACACAGCCAGATATATAATTCATTACAACTAGATATACGGTTGTAAGTGAACATGAAGACCAATATGGAGTAAGAAAAATCAAATTCACTGTACTTTTGGCCCAAGTTCTATTTTACTATGTATGATGAGAAGATTTCTAAAACTAAGCACAAGTTAGTAAAGTAAAATATGACTGGAAGTTTGTCCCTGGAATTCAACACACTTTTTTCAAAACACTGCTCAAAGAGCAAAATAGGCTTATTTCCAATTGTTATATCCTCTTAATGGATTGTTTCCCTTTATCTATTATGAAATGCCCATTTTTGTCTCTTATTACAGTCTTTGTTTTAAATCCTATTTTGTCTAATATAAGTTTACTCCAGTTATCTTTTGGTTTCCAGTTGCATTGAATGCCTCTTTCCTTTTATTTATTTATTTATTTATTTATTTATTTATCTATTTATTTATTTATTTATTACTTTCAATCTGTGTTCTTACATCTGAAGTGAAATTCTTGTAGGCAGGGTCTTATTTTTTTATTCATTCAGAAACTTTACATCCTTTGATTGGAAAATTTAGTCCATTTACATTTAAAGTACTTGTAAGAGCAGTGTTACTTTTTATTGCTAAAAATTATGACTTATGGTGAAATTTAATTATAATACAGTTTTATACAAAAAATAATATCAAAGAAGAGGAACACAATATTTCATAATACATTCAGCATGATTAGTGTTAATCATTAATTACATAAATTAATTTTTTTTTTTAATTTTTTATTTTTTAATATATGAAATTTACTGTCAAATTGGTTTCCATACAACACCCAGTGCTCATCCCAAAAGGTGCCCTCCTCAATACCCATCACCCACCCTGCCCTCCCTCCCACCCCCCATCAACCCTCAGTTTGTTCTCAGTTTTTAACAGTCTCTTATGCTTTGGCTCTCTCCCACTCTAACCTCTTTTTTTTTTTTTTTTTCCCTCCCCCATGGGTTTCTGTTATGTTTCTCAGGATCCACATAAGAGTGAAACCATATGGTATCTGTCTTTCTCTGTATGGCTTATTTCACTTAGCATCACACTCTCCAGTTCCGTCCATGTTGCTACAAAAGGCCATATTTCATTTTTTCTCATTGCCACGTAGTATTCCATTGTGTATATAAACCACAATTTCTTTATCCATTCATCAGTTGATGGACATTTAGGCTCTTTCCATAATTTGGCTATTGTTGAGAGTGCCGCTATAAACATTGGGGTACAGGTGCCCCTATGCATCAGTACTCCTGTATCCCTTGGATAAATTCCTAGCAGTGCTATTGCTGGGTCATAGGGTAGGTCTATTTTTAATTTTCTGAGGAACCTCCACACTGCTTTCCAGAGCGGCTGCACCAATTTGCATTCCCACCAACAGTGCAAGAGGGTTCCAGTTTCTCCACATCCTCTCCAGCATCTATAGTCTCCTGATTTCTTCATTTTGGCCACTCTGACTGGCGTGAGGTGGTATCTGAGTGTGGTTTTGATTTGTATTTCCCTGATAAGGAGCGACGTTGAACATCTTTTCATGTGCCTGTTGGCCATCCGGATGTCTTCTTTAGAGAAGTGTCTATTCATGTTTTCTGCCCATTTCTTCACTGGGTTATTTGTTTTTCGGGTGTGGAGTTTGATGAGCTCTTTATAGATTTTGGATACTAGCCCTTTGTCCGATGTGTCATTTGCAAATATCTTTTCCCATTCCGTTGGTTGCCTTTTAGTTTTGTTGGTTGTTTCCTTTGCTGTGCAGAAGCTTTTTATCTTCATAAGGTCCCAGTAATTCACTTTTGCTTTTAATTCCCTTGCCTTTGGGGATGTGCCGAGTAAGAGATTGCTACGGCTGAGGTCAGAGAGGTCTTTTCCTGCTTTCTCCTCTAAGGTTTTGATGGTTTCCTGTCTCACATTCAGGTCCTTTATCCATTTTGAGTTTATTTTTGTGAATGGTGTGAGAAAGTGGTCTAGTTTCAACCTTCTGCATGTTGCTGTCCAGTTCTCCCAGCACCATTTGTTAAAGAGACTGTCTTTTTTCCATTGGATGTTCTTTCCTGCTTTGTCAAAGATGAGTTGGCCATACGTTTGTGGGTCTAGTTCTGGGGTTTCTATTCTATTCCATTGGTCTATGTGTCTGTTTTTATGCCAATACCATGCTGTCTTGATGATGACAGCTTTGTAGTAGAGGCTAAAGTCTGGGATTGTGATGCCTCCTGCTTTGGTCTTCTTCTTCAAAATGACTTTGGCTATTCGGGGCCTTTTGTGGTTCCATATGAATTTTAGGATTGCTTGTTCTAGTTTCGAGAAGAATGCTGGTGCAATTTTCATTGGGATTGCATTGAATGTGTAGATAGCTTTGGGTAGTATTGACATTTTGACAATATTTATTCTTCCAATCCATGAGCAGGGAATGTCTTTCCATTTCTTTATATCTTCTTCAATTACCTGCATAAGCTTTCTATAGTTTTCAGCATACAGATCTTTTACATCTTTGGTTAGATTTATTCCTAGGTATTTTATGCTTCTTGGTGCAATTGTGAATGGGATCAGTTTCTTCATTTGTCTTTCTGTTGCTTCATTGTTAGTGTATAAGAATGCAACTGATTTCTGCACGTTGATTTTGTATCCTGCAACTTTGCTGAATTCATGTATCAGTTCTAGCAGACTTTTGGTGGAGTCTATCGGATTTTCCATGTATAATATCATGTCATCTGCAAAAAGCGAAAGCTTGACTTCATCTTTGCCAATTTTGATGCCTTTGATTTCCTTTTGTTGTCTGATTGCTGATGCTAGAACTTCCAGCACTATATTAAACAGCAGCGGTGACAGTGGGCATCCCTGTCGTGTTCCTGATCTCAGGGAAAAAGCTCTCAGTTTTTCCCCGTTGAGGATGATGTTAGCTGTGGGCTTTTCATAAATGGCCTTTATGATCTTTAAGTATGTTCCTTCTATCCCGACTTTCTCAAGGGTTTTTATTAAGAAAGGGTGCTGGATTTTGTCAAAGGCCTTTTCTGCATCGATTGACAGGATCATATGGTTCTTCTCTTTTTTTTTTGTTAATGTGATGTATCACGTTGATCGATTTGCGAATGTTGAACCAGCCCTGCATCCCAGGAATGAATCCCACTTGATCATGGTGAATAATTCTTTTTATATGCTGTTGAATTCGATTTGCTAGTATCTTATTAAGAATTTTTGCATCCATATTCATCAGGGATATTGGCCTGTAGTTCTCTTTTTTTACTGGGTCTCTGTCTGGTTTAGGAATCAAAGTAATACTGGCTTCATAGAATGAGTCTGGAAGTTTTCCTTCCCTTTCTATTTCTTGGAATAGCTTGAGAAGGATAGGTATTATCTCTGCTTTAAATGTCTGGTAGAACTCCCCTGGGAAGCCATCTGGTCCTGGACTCTTATTTGTTGGGAGATTTTTGATAACTGATTCAATTTCTTCGCTGGTTATGGGTCTGTTCAAGCTTTCTCTTTCCTCCTGATTGAGTTTTGGAAGAGTGTGGGTGTTTAGAAATTTGTCCATTTCTTCCAGGTTGTCCAATTTGCTGGCATATAATTTTTCATAGTATTCCCTGATAATTGTTTGTATCTCTGAGGGATTGGTTGTAATCATTCCATTTTCATTCATGATTTTATCTATTTGGGTCATCTCCCTTTTCTTTTTGAGAAGCCTGGCTAGAGGTTTGTCAATTTTGTTTATTTTTTCAAAAAACCAACTCTTGGTTTCGTTGATCTGCTCTACCGTTTTTTTAGATTCTATATTGTTTATTTCTGCTCTGATCTTTATTATTTCTCTTCTTCTGCTGGGTTTAGGCTGCCTTTGCTGTTCTGCTTCTATTTCCTTTAGGTGTGCTGTTAGATTTTGTATTTGGGATTTTTCTTGTTTCTTGAGATAGGCCTGGATTGCAATGTATTTTCCTCTCAGGACTGCCTTCGCTGCATCCCAAAGCGTTTGGATTGTTGTATTTTCATTTTCGTTTGTTTCCATATATATTTTAATTTCTTCTCTAATTGCCTGGTTGACCCACTCATTCGTTAGTAGGGTGTTCTTTAACCTCCATGCTTTTGGAGGTTTTCCAGACTTTTTCCTGTGGTTGATTTCAAGCTTCATAGCATTGTGGTCTGAAAGTATGCATGGTATAATTTCAATTCTTGTAAACTTATGAAGGGCTGTTTTGTGACCCAGTATATGATCTATCTTGGAGAATGTTCCATGTGCACTCGAGAAGAAAGTATATTCTGTTGCTTTGGGGTGCAGAGTTCTAAATATATCTGTCAAGTCCATCTGATCCAATGTATCATTCAGGGCCCTTGTTTCTTTATTGACTGTGTGTCTAGATGATCTATCCATTTCTGTAAGTGGGGTGTTAAAGTCCCCTGCAATGACCACATTCTTATCAATAAGGTTGCTTATGTTTATGAGTAATTGTTTTATATATCTGGGGGCTCGGGTATTTGGCGCATAGACATTTATAATAGTTAGCTCTTCCTGGTGGATAGACCCTGTGATTATTATATAATGCCCTTCTTCATCTCTTGTTACAGCCTTTAATTTAAAGTCTAGTTTGTCTGATATAAGTATGGCTACTCCAGCTTTCTTTTGGCTTCCAGGAGCATGATAAATAGTTCTCCATCCCCTCCCTCTCAATCTAAAGGTGTCCTCAGATCTAAAATGAGTCTCTTGTAGACAGCAAATAGATGGGTCTTGTTTTTTTATCCATTCTGATACCCTATGTCTTTTAGTTGGCGCATTTAATCCATTTACATTCAGTGTTATTATAGAAAGATATGGGTTTAGAGTCATTGTGATGTCTGTATGTTTTATGCTTGTAGTGATGTCTCTGGTACTTTGTCTCACAGGATCCCCCTTAGGATCTCTTGTAGGGCTGGTTTCGTGGTGACAAATTCCTTCAGTTTTTGTTTGTTTGGGAAGACCTTTATCTCTCCTTCTATTCTAAATGACAGACTTGCTGGATAAAGGATTCTCGGCTGCATATTTTTTCTGTTTAGCACACTGTAGATATCGTGCCAAGCCTTTCTGGCCTGCCAAGTTTCAAAGGAGAGATCAGTCACGAGTCTTATAGGTCTCCCTTTATATGTGAGGGCACGTTTATCCCTTGCTGCTTTCAGAATTCTCTCTTTATCCTTGTATTTTGCCAGTTTCACTATGATATGTCGTGCAGAAGATCGATTCAAGTTACGTCTGAAGGGAGTTCTCTGTGCCTCTTGGATTTCAATGCCTTTTTCCTTCCCCAGTTCAGGGAAGTTCTCAGCTATAATTTGTTCAAGTACCCCTTCAGCACCTTTCCCTCTCTCTTCCTCCTCTGGGATACCAATTATGCGTATATTATTTTTTTTTAGTGTATCACTTAGTTCTCTAATTTTCCCCTCATACTCCTGGATTTTTTTATCTCTCTTTCTTTCAGCTTCCTCTTTCTCCATAACTTTATCTTCTAGTTCACCTATTCTCTCCTCTGCCTCTTCAAGCCGAGCCATCGTGGTTTCCATTTTGTTTTGCATTTCGTTTAAAGCGTTTTTCAACTCCTCGTGACTGTTCCTTAGTCCCTCGATCTTTGTGGCAAGAGATTCTCTGCTGTCCTGTATACTGTTTTCAAGCCCAGCGATTAATTTTATGACTATTATTCTAAATTCACTTTCTGTTATATTATTTAAATCCTTTTTGATCAGTTCATTAGCTGTTGTTATTTCCTGGAGATTCTTCTGAGGGGAATTCTTCCGTTTGGTCATTTTGGAGAGTCCCTGGCGTGGTGAGGACCTGCAGTGCACTTCCCCTGTGCTGTGGTGTATAACTGGAGTTAGTGGGCGGGGCCGCAGTCCTACCCGATGTCTGCCCCCAGCCCACTGCTGGGGCCACAGTCAGACTGGTGTGTGCCTTCTCTTCCCCTCTCCTAGGGGCGGGATTCACTGTGGGGTGGGGTGGCCCGTCTGGGCTACTTGCACACTGCCAGGCTTGTGTTGCTGGGGATCTGGCGTATTAGCTGGGGTGGGTAGGCAAGGTGCACGGGGGCTGGAGGGGCAGGCTTAGCTCGCTTCTCCTTAGGTGATCCACTTCAGGAGGGGCCCTGTGGCAGCGGGAGGGAGTCAGATCCGCTGCCGGAGGTTTGGCTCCGCAGAAGCACAGAGTTGGGTGTTTGCGCGGAGCGAGCAAGTTCCCTGGCAGGAACCGGTTCCCTTTGGGATTTTGGCTGGGGGATGGGCGGGGGAAATGGCGCTGGCGCCTTTGTTCCCCGCCAAGCTGAGCTCTGCCGTCCGGGGGCTCAGCAGCTCTCCCTCCCTTTGTCCTCCAGCCTTCCCGCTTTCCGCGCAGAGCTGTTAACTTATGACCTCCCAGAGGCTAAGTCGCGCTGGCTGTGGGATCACAGTCCGTCCGGCCCCTCTGCTTTTGCCAGCCCGACTCGGGGGCTCTGCTTGGCCGGCGAGCCGCCCCTCCGCCCCGGCTCCCTCCCGCCAGTCCGTGGAGCGCGCACCGCCTCGCCGCCCTTCCTACCCTCTTCCGTGGGCCTCTGGTCTGCGCTTGACTCCGGAGACTCCCTTCTGCTAATCCTCTGGCGGTTTTCTGGGTTCTTTAGGCAGGTGTAGGTGGAATCTAAGTGATCGGCAGGACGCGCTGTGAGCCCCGCGTCCTCCTACGCCGCCATCTTCCGGAACCAAAAATAATCTACATAAATTAATATTAATACTTATTGTCTAACTTTGTTTTCTGAAATTATATCTTGATAGACTTAACATATCCTCTCAGGGATAATTTTTAAGGCAGAGGCAGTTCCTTAAATAGTATTTGCTAGTAAATGTTGATATGAAACTTATGGAGGGCAATTTAAATATAAAAAAATGTGCATATCTTCAAAGTTAAATAATTTTAGTTATATAAATCTGTGTCCTATAAAAATATATATGAATAAGTTACTCTAAAATATTCAAAGAATTGCAAAATAAAATCTTATACTCAATTTGTGCTTTCATTTTCGATTTTTGCCATTTCCTTTCTTGCTTTATTATGTATAAATATCGATGCCTATTGTTTACAAGCTCCATTTTCAATAATTGCTATTTTCTAATATCTTAAAATATGAAAGTTTTTAGCGCTCCTTTTATTTTGTTTTAATATTGTCAGTTCAATTTGAATATAATGCAAAAAAATTAAGACCAACACAGAAAAAGGAAAAAAAAAAAAACAGGAATATAAATCCACAAATAGATCAAGGGGCGAGAATAATATTGGAAAAAAACAAACAAACTACAGAGTCGGAACACCCATAGTTCCATAAGTCAAATAAAAAATAGGATCATTGGAGTTGATTTTCAAGTATGCAGGCAAATACAAGCACTCAGAGCAGGGGTAATAAAAAGTGCACCTGATGTTCTAATGCTGGTATATAAATAGGTACTACAATATTTTGGTAAGAACATGGCCCCTGAGTTACACTGCTGGAGTTCAAATCCCAAATGTGTCATTTAATAGATGCATGAAATTTATTAAGTAAATTAATCGTTGTGCACATTTTCCAACTCTCAAAAGGGGATGATAACCGTACCTATCTCAAACCACTGCTAAAAATTAACTAACTTAGAGGATATAAACTGAGTTAGAGTTTTCACTTTAAGTATGCCTAACCATGTTGTTGCAAATGGAGGATTTCATTATTTTTCATTGCCGAGTTGTATTCCATTGTATATACATATATACCACATCTTCTTAATCCATTTGTCAGTTGAGGGACATGCGGGCATTTTCCATAAATTGACTATTGTTGATAGTGCTACTATAAAACATGGCGGTGGATGTGCCCCATCAAATCTGCACTCCTGTATCCTTTGGATAAACTCTTAGTAGTACAATTGCTGGGTTGTAGGGTAGTTGTATTTGTAACTTTTTGAAGAACCTCCACCCTGTTTGCCAGAGTGGCTGCACCAGTTTGCATTGCCACCATATATGCAAGAGGGTTTCCCTTTCTCTGCATCCATGTGAACATCTGGAATTTGAGAAACTTAACAGACGATTGTAGGGGAAGGAAAGGAAACATAAGATAAAAACAGAGGTGGAGGCAAATCACAAGAGACTCTTAAGTACAGAGAACAAACTGAGGGTTGATGGGGGTGGGGGTAGGGGGATGAGGAAAATGGGTTATGGGCATTAAGAAGGGCACTTGTTGGAATGAGCACTGGATGTTGCATATAAGTGATGACTCACTGGATTCTACTCCTGAAGCCAAGATTACTTGAGAATAAACAAATAAGAAGGAGAAAAATAAGTGTGCCTAACCTGACTGTGTTCCATTTTTGTTCTCTAATGTCAAGATATATTCAAATATTAACTTGGCAACTGTATCTAAGACATATTATAATTTAAATATAAATTTTAGCTTATTAAAATGTCAAAAAATAATTAAGAGCACAGGCATATCAGTTTGCTATGATTGCCATAAAAATACCATAGCCTGGATGGCCTAAACAACAGAAATTAATTTCCTACAAACTGGGAGCTGGAAGTTCAAGATCAGGGTGCAAGCAGGGATAGTTTCTCCTGAATGCACAACTGTGATAGCAAAGGCAGACAATGGTATTACCAAACAAATAAAAAAGAAAGAAAAAGAAAGAAAGAAAGAAAGAAAGAAAGAGAAAGAAAGAAAAAGACAGAAAGAAAGGAAATTCCAGAACACTGTGTCTTATGAAGATAGATGCAAAAGCTATGAAACTTTAGTAAATCAAATTTATTATTCTAGAAAAAGGAAAATAGCATTATCATGTGAGAGTCATATAAAAAATCTAAAAATAGTTTATCATTTAAAGAGTACTATGTTTTATAATACGAATAGCTTAAGAGAGAATATCACTTGACTATTTCAATGGAAGCAGAGAAAGTTATGACAAGGTTAAAACACCCATTTTTTTTTATTAAATATCTCAGCAAATTACGAATAGAAGGAAGTTTCTTTAACTTGGTAAGGGACATCCATGAAAAGCCCACAGCTAATATTTTAGTGTTATGTTGGGAAATTAAATTAAATCCATAGATCAATTTCAGGAGAATTGCCGTCTTAATAATACTAACTTTTCAGTCCGTATGCCTGGTATATTTCTATAGTTATTTAAATCTTCTTCAATTTATATCATCAAAGATTTATAGCTTAGAGTTTATAAAATTATGCACTTGTTTTTTAAATTTATACTTTAGCATTTGAAAGTTTTTATTCTACTTTAAATAGTATTTTTAAATGTCAGCTTCAATGTTTTGTTAACATACAGAAATATAATTTAATTTAATATATTTTTTAATGTTCATTTCTTTTTGAGGGATAGAGGTTGGGGGGACAAGCGGGGGAGGAGAGCCGAGATAGAGGGAGAGACAGAATCTGATGCAGGCTCCAGTCTTTGAGGTGTCAGCCCAAAGCCCAACAAGGGGCTCTTAGGACATATGAGATCATGACCTGAGCCGAAGTCAGATGCTTAACTGACTGAGCACCCAGGTGCCCCTAATTTAATATTAACTTTGCATTCTGAAATGTTACTAAATTCAAATATTGTGTCATATACTTTTCTTGTAAATTTCTTCAGTTTTCCATGAATACAATGACATCTCAGAATTCAGAGTTTTATTTCTCCCTTTTTAATCATTATGTCTTTTATTTCTTTTTCCTATCTTATTGAAGTAATGCATGTAACATGAAATTTAAAAAACGTGATGGGAATGAGCAGGAAACACCAAGAGGATAATTTCTGGGATAGTGAAGGTAATTTGGCTTGATATACATTCATGAAGACTGATTGCATCATATTTAATATCATATTAATATCTGAGTGTTTCATTTTATATAAAGTATTTCTTAAGGTATATTTTTTTTATTTTTATTTATTTTTTATTTTTTTTTAACGTTTATTTATTTTTGAGAGAGAGAGAGACAGAGCATGAACGGGGGAGGGGCAGAGAGAGGGAGACACAGAATCTGAAACAGGCTCCAGGCTCTGAGCTGTCAGCACAGAGCCCGACGCGGGGCTCGAACTCACGGACCGCGAGATCATGACCTGAGCCGAAGTCGGCGGCTTAACCGACTGAGCCACCCAGGCGCCCTCTTAAGGTATATTTTTAAAGTCTGCAGTATGAAAAAAATAAGTGAATAGGACAAATAAATTAAATTATTGAGACTTTATTGCATTTTCATTGTTTTAATTTGCTACTATTTGCATATGTAATGACTAAAGAACAGAAAGAACACTATTTTAAGAAACATTAGGAAAACAAAATGTATGGACATAAATATTAATCATTCAACAAAACATTCTGATGCTGAAAAATAATATTTCCTATTTTTTTGTTTTATTGTGTTTTCTGTTTTGATTTTATATATATATACATATATATATATATACATATATATATACATATATATATATTTTAGATGATAATGACATTGTGTGATGTTATAATATTATGATATTATAGCCAGGCAGTATATTATTTGGGTTTTATTTAATTCAGCTCTATAAAATTCTTAATTCTAGAATAGTTTATAGTTGTTATTAATTGCTCTGAGTATCAGACAAACTCAGTAGAATCCTTTGCCTAACTACTATGGGAAAAGCTTGCTAATTAATTTGACACTGGCTTCAAGAGTTTAAAAAAAAAAAAAAAAAAAAGACAAAAAATTACCAAATTCAAGTCAATCCCTGTCCCAAGTGAGGACAAGGAAGAAAAACAGAGAAAGAACAGATAAAAATATCTTGAAAGATATATTAACTAGAAAATTATGGTACTTTTAGTAAGACCATTTTTTTTTAAAGCCACTAAATACTTTTGGTTCACACTCAATCGTGATATACAAACACTATATTTAAACCTGAAATCACCTGATATAAATAATAGGAAGGGTTTAAACTTCCAGTGATGCTAAGGGAAAACATATTTTGAAATCTTATATTAAATACAGTATCTATTTTATTAGGAAATCCTGTACCATAATTGTCAATAAAGTTAAGAATCTTAAGATGATTTCTCAATCTATTGCCAAATTCTACCTCTTTCAGGAAAGTTTACGTATCTGTGTTCTATTTTATTTCATGGAGTAGCTTATTGTTTGTTTATTCCACAGATTTTTAAGCATCAATTATATATACGATGCCAATGTTATGTATTTCATTGTCTAAGAATATAATCAATCTTAAATTGAAAAATTGGTATATGAAAATTAGTATATGAAAAATTTTATATACAGGATGTATATGACTAATTCTTACATAACCATAATGATTTCAAAATAGATTAAAATATTTCAGTATTTAAACAGCAAAAATGTTTTATTTCATAGGGATTTACTATTAAAATGCTATGTATACCTTTACAATGCCATGTCCCAATAAAACTATATGAAAATGTTCATATGCCGGCCAAATTTTGGCCAATAGGCTGTAATTTGTGAGTCATTGATTTAGAATATATTACATTTGATTTTCTTAACTTGATTCTTTATAGACTGATACTTTTATATAATACAATTAAAGCTAACCACTAG
The DNA here is from genome assembly GCF_018350195.1 of Panthera tigris. Taxonomy (NCBI): domain Eukaryota; kingdom Metazoa; phylum Chordata; class Mammalia; order Carnivora; family Felidae; genus Panthera; species Panthera tigris. The sequence continues at coordinate 221,474,344 of NC_056660.1, forward strand.
AGAAATTGAATTACAAACATTAAATACAAGTATGAATTTGCATTTTTAGGGTCATCAGAAAATAAATTGCTCTCTCAATTTATCATTAACGTAAGTGCTCATTCATAGTCTCCTGCTCTCTGAGCAGAGGAGTGGACAGGCTTTAGACCAGCCCTCGTCAGTGGACCATACTTTGAGATGCTTTGCTCGGAGCAAAAAGCAATGGCTCTCCTCTCTCCAGCTGAAGCCTATTGTCTTTGAAACATTGTCTGAGTGCTCTGCACATTCTGTGCTGTTAGTATTTGGAATATATATAATGGAATATATATATGTTAATGATATATTATTTGCTTGCCTATTTGTTTGTTTTTAAGCTTACATTGATATCATCTTTCGTCTTGGTGATCTCTGAACATATTTCATTTACTTTGTATCTATAGTTTAGCTTTTTCCCCAACACAGGGTAGAAACACACATACCAACTAGTGAGCACAAATGCTAAGCTATTGAACATAAATAACATCTGTTTTTTTCCACTAATGAATACACTTATAGATGAATATATATATTTTAAAAATCTAACCATAAGGAATCAAACATTAAGAATCTACTTAGTTTTCCTTCCCACCGCTTTATAATTATATTTGACCTTTGTGTCTACCATTACTGAGTTGACTGATTGGCTAACTTCTATTACTTTCTTCCTTTGACCTTCAAAATCTAGACAGCCTGATTAGTGATAGCTGGAAAGAGGCATTCTCTGCAATTATATATTTGTTAATCAAATCAATAGCAATATTCAATTTCTTATGTTAATACCTGATTCCTTGTTTGAATTGAGTAATTATGTCATAAAATACAGTATTTTCTAGGCAGAATTAATGCAAATTATTTATATTGTGATGATGTAGGAGTGAGAAAGTCTGCATTAAAAGAGAAGTGAACTCATAAAATCAAATTATCTGGAAAAATAAAGACTATATTTAACTTTGACATCATTTTCTGTTATATAAATCCTTATTTAATTTGATTATTTTAGATAAGAAGTTTATAACACTTTATAGGTTATTTTAAGTTGTAATTAGACAGTAAGCAAGACTTTTACTAAAAAACCTCAAGGTCAATAAAATGACCATAGAATGGTAAACAGTGAGTTGTCTAAGGGTTATAAAAAAGAAGAGTATACAATTACAAGAAACTGAAGACATAAAGGTTTTAGTAAACCTATTATAGAAAAAACCATTTAGCAATTTACATTAAGTAAATGAGAGTACAATATTTTGTATGCTTAAATTTAAAAGAGAATTACTGATGTGAAATCATTACACTAAAAATACAAACAAATAATTTTTGGCTTTGTAAGTAACCCCAGTGTCCTAGAGTGGGCCACCCTACCCAGCACCAGTATTGTGGAATGATAGTCAATGAATTTTACTGCCCATATTTTTATCAGTAATACTAGTTTCCATTAAAAATATCTAGATGTCCTTTGAGAGTGTTGCCTCTCAAGAGGCATGCAGAAACCTCAAGATATGTTTTAAACATGTAGAGTTCCCACTGACAGAGTGGGATAATGTGACTATCAAAAAAGGAAATAATTATCATAAGCTTTAAAAATTGAGTTTGCATGTAAAATACCTTGAGAATATTAATTCAAGAAAATTAATATTAATATAATATTTTCAAAAAAAACCTAGTAGGCAATTTCAGTAGTAAAGAAGGTTACCAAAACAAAAGTCATGCACAGTTTTATTAATTGTAATACATTGGGAAGGGTTGAGATATATGGATGTTCATTTTCATCTGCTAACTCAAGATCTGTTTATGAAACAAGGGATGTGGTTTCCACTATCCATCATAGTAGAGACAGATGGATCCAGGAAATTTCAAGCAAGCCAAGCAGTTAATAGGTTTCACTGGGCACTTATCTTTTGTTTTCAAACCAGAAATTGAGTACAAGGCTAGAAGAATTGAGTTTAGTTCATCCAAAATTATTATTAAAAAACCTAATTAGCTGTGTATTTTCCAACTTTCTGTAAAACCACAGAGTTCTAATATTTTTACCGTTGAACTAAAAGTTGATGTCTGAAAAAAGCCAGGCGGATCCAGCATTCCCCTCCTCCTCTTTAATGCAGTTCGAGGAGTCTCTGAAACCTAGTTTGGGAACAGCAGCCGTAGATATTAGCAAACTAGTCATGTGACACCAAGGCTTTTGCCAGGACTGAGTGCTTCACTGTCACCAATCACCAATACTTTTTATTATCCTCTCAAGTTATAATTATCGGTTAGAGCATCATCCACTGCTCTTTGATGGTTCTTTAGGATGTTGGAGCACTAGCACTCAAAGATGTCTTGCTATCACCTAAGTCCATACGCTTTATCAAAGAAATCTGCTCGAAATAGGAAAATCGTGGCAGTGAACCAGTGGGAAAGTCATTCTCTGAATAGTAATCTTGAAAACAGCCATACTACTACTACAAAAAACAAACAAACAAACTAAATGGCATGTAAAATTGAGTTAGGCAATAGCCCAGGACATGTCTTCAACTGATTAGAACCTTCAGTAACAAGAACAAAGATATTGTCTTGCAGGCTCTAGTGTCAGTTCTGCAGAACGACGATATTTTGAATATTTATAAAAACAATACCCTATCCCAGTACCACATGGGTAGGGCTAGGAAAGTTGCAATGAATAATTACGTAGCTACTGTTCCTATCTAACCTATCTTTTAGTTTTCGCTGGCACTATTTCTGATTGTGACCAGATTTATTTTCCTCCAGTCAACATGTTTTCTGTTTCCTTAACATCTGTTGTATTGAAACTAAATTTGTGTATCGTTTCTGGATCAAATGTGGATCGCTGCACTATTTCGAGCCAGAAATTCATATCGCTTTTTTCAGTGTGTAGGGGTCAAGGGCAGGCTGTCCCCAACTGTGACACAGTGGCATATTGACTGTTTAAAATAAAAGTTACTTAAGAAACAGCCTGTGCAAGAAGGACACTCAGATGCCCCTCTGCCCTCTGAAAGCAGGAAATCAACGTCTCATGGGAAATCACCAGAGATACTAGTATACTCAGAGTCAAGCAGGCTATATACATAATCCTTGTTATTTTTTACTAATTTACTACCACGGACCAGATTTTGTTTCAAATTCCTTAGTAATTGGAGCTCCCAAACTGAAGTTTTCTTTGTTCTGTCAATGTGTCACAGATTTTTTGTCTCTTCGTCAAAAAAGTATAAAAACTGCCAGCTTTGGTCGTTTCTCTAGATCTAGAGATTCATTGTTGGACCTCTGTGCACATGTGACAAAAACTGTTTTTTTTTTCCTTCCTGTTAACCTGTCTTATGAAAACTTAATTCTTTTTTTAATGTTTATTTATTTTTGAGGGGGTGAGGGAGGGGCGGAGAGCTGGAAGAACAAAGGACCTGAAGCCCTCTGTGCACTGACAGCAGGGAGCCCTAAGCAGAGATAGAATTCAGGAACCATGGGATCATGAGGCGAGCTGAAGTCAGATGCCTAACCAGTTGAACCATCCAGGCGCCCCTTATATAAATTTACTTCTTAGTCCAGCTAGAAGACCTTGAAGGATAGAGAAATGAATTTTCATTTCCTGTAAGTGTTTACATTCGGGAACATCATTTAAAAAATTATGCTTTGATAATCCTGCTAGCTAGTCAATAGATTTTTAAGAAATTCAGTCAAGTGAAATAAAAAGTATCTCATAATGTAAATAAAATAACATGTGTACTTGGAAATTAAACTTTTGAAAGTCTATTTTGTACCTAATGTTCCGTGGGTTTCTTCGGTTTGTGTGAGTGAATGCGTGTGCAGATTATTAAGTATATATACAGAAAAAGTCAATTGTATGATTCACTGAATTGTAGAAAAAAGACAAATTAAGATATTTTGAATAAGTACATTTGTTTTCTTGTTGTCAAGAAAACAAACAATATTATTAGAAGGTCACCATGTGACTAATCAAGATTGGGGAAATTACCTTTGAATACAAGTCACAGAAGTGTCCTTGACCCGCATTTCAATAAGAATTGCTTTAATAGTTTACTCAGATTTTATATTCATGGTTATTACTTTTTATGCACAGAGTGCTGCTTGGGATGTGGAGAACGTATAACATACTATTTATGGTGACAAGAGACCAATGGAGAGCATATATTTATAATGCTGATTTTTTTTTTTTAATATAGAAAGTCTTTATGCAGAGAGTGACGCCCAGGGATGGGAACTTAAATCACAAAGGAAAAAGAGAGGAAGATCATGGACAAAGACTCCCTGGATAGAAGGATAGCCATGAAACCAACACAGATTTCTCTGACAGAAATACGAAAACAAGTTTAGAACACCGGACATCAAGTCAAGGTAATGTGAGATTCCTGCGATTTGATGCTAGCCATAGACTGAGTGATAATAAACCTGAAGGGAAATAAGTAAGTAAATAAATATAAATAAATAGTTTTGACTGTGAATTAGTTTCAATGTTTAAGAATAAAACATTTCTTTAAAGCAAGAAAGAGGAAAAAAGATGAGGCTCAGAAATGGATTTTCCAATTGGAAAAGGAACTGTAGGCAATGTAACACAGTGTTTTTTATCTTTGCATTTTTGTTGTTTTCTTAATGAGGATAGCACTATGGTGACCTGCCACATATTAAAAAAATGCATACTTCAAAGGTAATATGAATGAAAATAATCTGAATATATGCTTATCAAATTAACATTAAAAATAATCAAAGAAGAATATTCAAGGTAGAAAATCTCAAGTGTCAATTCCTCCCCATCCATCTCCCTAGAAGTAAGTAGTTACAACTCTTTTTACTGTGTTTCCTTCAAAAAAAAATTTAATGCTAATTTATTATTCAGAGAGAGAGAGAGACAGAGACAGAGTGTGAGAGGAGAGAGGGTCAGAGAGAGAGGGAGACAGAATCCAAAGCAGGCTCCGGGCTCTGAGCACAGAGACTGACGCAGGGCTTGAACTCAAGAACGGCAAGATCATGACCTGAGCTGAAGTCGGACCAGACTTTTAACCGACTGAGCCCCCCAGGCACCCCTTACTGTGTTTCTCATATACCCCCTCATAATTTTAAGTTGTATGCTTATACTGCAATAATGATTAATCATTTTCAAGCACCCATTGATTTCCTATTGTGGGAAGGGAGGATTTATTTCTTTTATCATGTCATACCCTTTTCCTTCTCCTTACATCTTCAGTTGTCATTAAATCAGCACTGGGTTAAATCAATATGCAGGGCTTGTGTTATTTTGGTTTTAGGGATACGAATTTGGGCTGCTCAGTGTACTATCATTACATTGCCTTTAGGTACAACTTTTTATTTTCAGTTTTTGTGTATAGAGTGACTGATAGTTTTGCTGTATTTCCAAACTAACTCTCTCCACACCCTCCTCAAGCTCTCAGTCAAATTTCCACACAAACATGTCAGACAACCTGAGATTTCCGTTTGTTTCAGGAGACTACACTGTTAATGACACAGTCTCTCTGCTTCCTGCTGAGGAAGCTGCTGGGAGAGAAATGCAGGTCATAGTATACCATGGATGTTCTTACCTTCCCTGCTCTACTGAGTATCTTCCTTTGAAGATGCTCTATGTTCCTCTGCCTTCCTTTTATTCCTTCATTCAATTACCTTAACTTCCTGGTGCCTGGGAGCATCTTGGGGATTTTTTTGCATACTTTGTTTTTGTTTCCTTTGCTTGCTTGTTTGTTGAAATATCCATGCCTAAAAATGTGGTCATTTGTTTTCCAATTTGTCTGATCATTTGCTTAAGCATAGGATCCTAGATTAAAAATTATTTACCTGGGATAGTATGATAATCGGATTCCTTTGAAATGAAAGCCTACCTCTGCCTCATGCTACTATGTATCTTCCTTTCCCTACTGTTCTTTCATGTTCCACCCAAATGTCCATCAAGTGATGAATGGATAAATAAAATATGGTATATCCAGTAACATTAGTTACTTTACTCTTTCATTAGTGCTTTACTCTTTCTGTGTCCTTTTACTCTTTCTTCTTTGCTCGGTATCTCTGCTAATTGTTTAAATCAGTGGTTGCAGAGTGTTGACAATTGGCAAGATCAGCACACCTCAATGGCTTATCTTGCCCAATTTAAGTGATCATTAGCGATAACTTAAGAGTATTTGTTTCTACTTGACGTATGAATAAGAGACAGTTGTACCATAGTGCCATTTATGCCACACCCACTAGGATGACTGTAATCCAAAACAGATAACAAAATATTGTGAGAATGTGAGAAACTGGGAACCCTCTTACTTTAGAAAAGTCTAGCAGTTTCTTAGAAGGTGAAACATTGGATTGCCCTATGACCTCCACAATTTTTATTCTAGGTATATACCTGATACATACAAACATTCATACATAAAATTCATAGTAGCATTATTCATTAAAAAAACAATGGAAACAAACATCCATGAACTGATGAATAAATAAAATAATATATTTTAATACAGTGGAATATGGTTTGTCACTAAAAAGTAATGAAATCCTGATACATGGAAGGAGATGAATGAACATTGAAAACATGATAAATAAAAGGAGTCAGTCACAAAAGACAGACATATTGTATGATTTTATTTATATGAAATATCCAAATTGGCAAATCTATACAGATAGAAAGGATATTGCTGATTGCCTAAGCCTGGGGCATGGTGTAGAAGGATATGGTATGACTACTAATTGGTATAGAGCTTCCCCTTTGGAATAATGAAAATATCCTAAAATAGTTTGTGGTGATGATTGTACAAACCTGTCAAAATACTAAAACAAAACAAAACAAAACAAAAAACATTTCATTATACACCTTGAGTAGCTGAATTATATGGTATGTGAATTACATTTCAAAACATATGTACACAAAGTGTAGAGCAGCCTTATTCACAAAGTCAAAAAATGGAAATAAACCAAATGCCCATCTGTGTGTGTGTGTGTGTGTGTGTGTGTGTATGTTTATATATATCCAATAAATATATATCCAGTAAATGGATATAGCATATAACAATACATCACACATATACAACACATATTATACATATAAACACATGTAACATATATAAAACAACTAGGATATGGGATATGTATGTATCTATGTATCTATCTGTCTATAATAATTGGTATATGGTTTAATTACTTAAATACATCTAAAATCATTGTTAATTATTATTCATTTGTGATATACCCAAAAATACTTGGAAATAGCTTTGTATAATATTGCATCACCTTTTCTTAATTTATTCATTATTTTACCTCGGATAAAAGTCAGTTAGTGTATCAGAAATGACCTATTTGTTGTATTTGTGTATAAGAAGCCAAATTAATAAGCTCACTTTTATACTCAAACGTATGCCAGAGCTGACCTTTCCTTCTGTGTTGCCAATTTAAGCAAAAAAATATCCTTTTATTACTGGAATTCTGTGCGGTAATTGGAGCAAACTTCTCACCTTGATTCTACCTAGAAATGATCTGTCACTGTATCCTCACACTGTGAACGCCGTGATGAAAGGGACTCTCATGAACCACTATGCAGCAATTTTTACATTTAAATAATTTATAAAAATGCCAGTGGCCTTCGATTCCAAAATGTAGTTTGTCAGTACCACAAAACAGTTACGATTTGCTGAAAGATAATGAGCTGTGGGAGCATTTGAGAAAGTTTTAGATTAGCATAATTAAAATAACTTTAGTCAAAGTCCGGTTAGAATTTTAAAACATTGATCTGCGAACTTGACTGCACTATGGTCATAGTGTTTGCACCATTGAATGTAGATTGACATAACTCTGGTATTTCACTGTAATAATTGTGAGCTACATTCTTTCATAAATCATAGGAGCACCTGTTTCCTCTTTCTATCTATAAAGAAAACAGATTAATTAGTTTTAACCAAGTGAACAACAGCTATTTCTGTTTCTCAGAAACTTAGAATTGGGTTTGTTTCTCAGGGTAAAATGAGGCATTGTGAATCACTAGGGTCATGATGAATTGGCAATGATATACCCTGCACAATGGAAAAGGACTTCTTCGCTTCTGAATGTCCTTAAGGTGGTGTGTAAATAACTCAGCTAGCTATTTTGTAAGGTTGGGTGGAGAACGTATATATTCGTTCATTTTGATTCTTTAGTGTAAAATTTACTGTAAATGTACACGAGCATGATCTTTCATATAATTTCATAACAGCTATGAGAATACAAATGGTCCTAATCTGCTTGTAAAATTAATTTTAAACATGTGGGAGGGGAGATTTATGGGCTGAATTGTGCCCCCACCAGAACTCATATGTTGAAACTTTAACCTCCAATACCCCAGAATATGATTGTATTCGAAGAAAGGGCCTGTTAAGAGGTGATTAAGCTAAAATGAGGCCCTTTGGGTGGGCCATAATTCAATGTGACCGAAGTCTTTATAGGAAGAGAATATTAGGACCCACACAGGGACTACAAGGATATACGCACGAAGAGAGTACGAAGACGTGGTGAGAAGGTGGCTATGTGCAAGCCAAGAAGAGAGACCTTAAATCAAATCTATCAACACCTTGATCTTGGACTTCAAGCCTCCAGACTGTGAGGAAAAAAATGTCTGCTGTTAAAGCAACCTTAGTTATGGTATTTCATTATGGATACCCCAGGAAACTAATATAGGAGATGCTTGCCAAGCCATCACAACACGGTTTTGCCAGGTTTACATAACTACTCATTAATTCATTTACCTGTGTGTAAGACAGGATGGTGTTCGAATTCCTTTACAAACTCTCATCATCTACCTTCTTTGTTTAAGGTGTCGTCGGCTGACACAACGTCTATTCCCACTCCTTTCTAAGATCACTCTCGCATTATTGAGAATGGAAGATTAAAATCTATGTTTAGAGACTTGCATGTAGCCAGAGGACGGGGTAAAATTCAGACTCTCTTCTTGATGCAGTTGGGCAAAATTCGGAAGGCAGGACAGAGAAGGCGACGTTTCAGTAGCAGTGCCAATTTATAGGTAATCTTTAGTGGATTATTCTGCATTGCATCTGGCAGAATCTCCTAGTTCAGTCACCACCTCCATGAGTGTGGTGGGTCTGTGTAGACAGCAGTGTTATCACTGACAATAGCAGTTTTGTGCCCCAGGTCAACGGCAGCAGCGATGTGTTGTTACAGACAATAGACCTAACCTCCATTTCTTTAGCTCACTAATGATTTGGCAAGCAAGCAATTCCCTATGTTCAATCAGTTTCAACTTGAAATACTCAGAATTATTTGTTTCCTATGTGGAATGCTGAATTTGCTATGTGATTTTCTGTTTATGTAAAATGGATTTTTACCAGCAAAGAATTGAAGGAACCCTACGAAAGTATTTTAACACAATCAGGCTGGATTGGGAGAAGGCAAAAAATATTTCAGCAGCTTCTACCAGATACATTGAACCTTACCTGAACAGATGATTGATTGCCTCCTGGATTTCTATGATATTAAACATGCAACATGTTTTCTGAGTCAGTGCCAGCATAGAGAAAATGAATGAACTAGGTTAAGGTGTAAAAAGAAAAAGGTCCTGAGTGGCTCAGTCAGTTAAGCATCCAACCCTTGACTGGTTCAGGTCATGATTTCAACGTTCGTGAGTTCAAGCTCCATGTCAGGCTCTGTGCTAACAGTGTGAAGCCTTCTTGGGATTCTCTCTCTCTCTCCTTCTCTCTGTCCCTCCCCTGCTGGTTCTCTCTCTCTCTCTCTCTCTCTCTCTCTCTCGCTGTCAAAATAAATAAACTTTAAAAAATCGTTAATTAATAAAAATAAAAAGAAATAGAGATGGACAATGGATAATGTATTCAATAATAAAAGTAACACTGACATCGGTTCTAGAGGTATCTATCATAAAGACAATGGGTGGGCCTTCTGGCAAACCCAACAGGAGAGATGCAGTACATATCCCAGTGTTTAGGAGCAAGGGAATTCTACCTACAACTGAGAAGTCAACCCCATCCAAGCAATGCTCCTGGAATGGTACCACATCCTGGTGAAAAGCTGAGTGCTAAACCATGTACCATCAAGAGACCATGTAGCCTAAATTTTCCATCAGAAGGTAATTATTATCAAGCCACCAAAATTGGAAAGCGCCTGTATTTAGTGAAAACTAAATAGTGCCCCATCAGTAATGAGGAGAAATCCTTCTGGTGGCCAAAACTTATTGAGGTGTACTTTTTCATTTACACTGGGTGGAAGAGAAGTTTAATGAATTAAAAGTGTGCATGAGTTCATAAGCTGTGTCCCAGGCCATGTTAGTTGGTCAGATGCCTGGGAAGTAGCAATTTTGGAAATCTGATGACAAGGAGTTCTAGAGAATAGGCATGTGGGTGGTTTAATAGGCATAGGCACAAAATGTGAGAATGTCTGCATCATATGTTACTGTCCATCAGAGATCATCATTTGTATAAGAGGTAATAAACAACACAGTGGAAAGGATGACTCAGCCAGTAGATTAATAGAAATCAGCTTCTATCCTCAGACACGTCATTGCTTTCACAAAGCAGTATGGAATAGTTAGAGGCTCTAAATGGACTAATGGCATGGATTACCTCCTCACAAGTATTTTCTAGCTACTTCTACAGCTGAATATCTGATCTATCTGCAACAGAAGCTGAGCTTCTGATATAGAATCCTTTAAGCCACTTAGCTTAGCTAAGCCAACCCTCCAGGGGATGGAATGTTAAGGACCATACCTGACCTTCTTTTTCTTTAATTTTTTTTTAATGTTTGTTGATTTTTGAGAGAGGGAGAGAGAGAGAGTGCAAGCAGGGGAGGGGCAGAGAGAGAAGGAGACAGAGGTTCTGAATCACTCTCCAGGCTCTGTGATGACAGCAAAGAGCCCGATGTGGGGCTCGAACCCATGAAATGGGAGATTATGACCTGAGCAAAAGTCAGATGCTTAACCAACTGAGCCACCTGGGCACCCCAGTACCTGGCCTTCTAAATTAAAACTTTATTAGTAAGCATCCCAGAGAACTGGATTGAAGAGGCAGGAAACCAAACATGGGAACAAGTCACAGAACAAACTAATTCACAAACAAAATGAGCAGTAAGATAAATTTTGCAAACAACACTAGAAAACTCAATTGCATGAGTGACTGGTAAATTCAAGAAATATTTATATTTCATATATATAAAATCTCAGAAATGAAAAGAATGTTTCATCTTTACAATAAGAGTAATCCTTTATTTACAAGAGGAGCTGGCTGTATAAAGGGTCAATTAAAGGGGTTGTTGTGAAAAATAAATACTTTCTAATTATTTCAGTCAATAAGAGGGAAAATCCATTGAATAAATAATAAGAAAAATATTAACCTAGAATTAAGATGATAATCCAGAATGGAAACCAAAGCAATAAAGAGAGGAAAACTGAATAAAAGAGACTTTAAGAATATGCAAAATATCTTGAAAAGAAGCAAGGTATTGTTTATAAGGAGTTCCAGAAGAAACAAGTAAACAAAATGAGAAATGCAAAATATTTGACAAGAAAAATATTAACCTAGGAGGAAGTAGCCAAAAAGCTATGGTATGAAAAAAAGAAATTAAACATGCTAAGTCTAAATGAATACTGATATAAAAACAAAACAATACACTCCATTTGAATGCAAAAGCATGAAGATACATAAGACATAGTAACAATCAGATACATTAAGTACTTAAATTTTATAGAGATATTGATTAAAGGACACAATGAACAGGACTATTTAAACTTATAGACACCTAAAATGATAGTCCTAAAATTATAAAGCAAAGAGTGATGAAATTACAAGCAAATACACAATTAAATTGGAAGATTTTAAAACATCTATCTGAGTAACATATATATCAAGAAGTCAAAAAATTAAGATATATATAGATCTTTCACAAGTAACAAGAAAAATACAAAATTTAAAAATTGACTATGTACTCTGCTATAAGAGAATTCTTTTTCTATCACATTTTTATTTAAATTCTACTTAGTTAACATATAGTGTAATATTGTTTTCAGAAGTAGAAGTTAGTAATTCGTCACTTACATAGAATACCCAGTGCTCAACACAAATGCCCTCTATAATGCCCATCACTCAGCCCATCCCCTGCCCACTTCCCTCCATCTACCCTCAGTATGTTCTCTATAGTTAAGAGTCTCTTATGGTTTGTATGTTTGTTTCTCTCTCTCTCTCTCTCTTTTTCCCTTCCCCTATGTTCATCAGTTTTGTTTCTTAAATTCCACACATAAGTGAAATAATATAGTGTTTGTCTTTCTGTGACCTATTTCACTTAGCATAATACACTCTAGCTCCATCCATATCATTGGAAATGACAAGATTTCATTCTTTTTGATGGCTGAGTAATACAAAAATATGATATATTAATACTTACTAATATATATAATACATATATGAAACATTATATTAATATATATTACATTAATATTAATATGTGATATATATTTATCTCTCTATATATATAGATATACATACCACATATTCTTTATCCATTCATGTAAACATCAGGGTTCTGATGTAAACATTAGGATGCATATGTCTCTACAAATTAGTATTTTTGTATCCTTTGTGTAAATACCTAGTAGTACAATTTCTGGGTCATAGTGTAGTTCAATTTTTAACTGTTTGAGACACCTTCATACTGTTTTCCAGAGTGACTGCACCAGTTTGCATTCTCACTAACAGTGTAAGAGAGTTCCCCTTTCTCCACATCCTTGCCAACATCTGTGGTTTCTTGTTTTGTTAATTTTAGTCATTTTGGCAGGTATGACATGGTATCTCGTTGAGGTTTGGATTTGTATTTTCCTGATGGTGAGTGATGTGAGCATCTTTTCATGACTCTGTTAGCCATCTATATGTCTTCTTTGGAAAAGTGTCTGTTCGTGTCTTCTGCCCATTTCTTAACTGGATTAATTATTTTGGGGGAGTTGAATTTCATAAGTTCTTTATTGATTTGAGATGTTAACCCTTTATCAGGGAATTCTTGAGATATCGTAAGAAATACATAAAATATAGCCTCTATTGTTGGAATTCATAAAATTAGAAATTAACAACAAAAACACATACACAGTCGCAAGTACATGAAACTTATTGTTGGAAATGAAACAACTTCTAATCAATGATGGAAATAGGAAATAATAAAAATAATGAATGAAGCTGATACCAACATGCAGAATTTTAAGTAGACATAGTAACACTTGAAATTATAAACTCAGAATTTAAACATCACATAAAGGTAACATGTGCTGAGTATTGGCAAGAAAAGAAATTGAGACACCAGGAAAAGAGATTGAGGAATGGTTAATGGAGTAAGAGGAAAGGAAAAAAAAAAAGAAAAGAAAAGCATTAGATGTCAAAAAAGCATGTGCTTTCCATTGAACTGACATAGAATTGAAAGGAGGGGACTTCCTTATAATATCTAAAATTCTGATTCAGGTACAACTTCACATCTTTCCTATTCTTTTTTACTTGGGAATTTTTATAAATGATTTACTTTTACTTCTAGGCACTTAAGAATAACAATGTCAATAGTAGATATCGACAAGGCGATTCAGTCCATTCTGAGAGAGATACGTGGATGTCTACTCTATGTTGTAAGCTTCCAGATGCTGGAAATTATAGCTTGTATAAAATATAAAGTATTCTTGAATTTTATTTCTTTTGGTACATCTCCTTCTGAACGCTAGCATCAGCCAATAAAATTGTATTCTTAATACTTTTTGCTTTACTTATGACCGTTAAAATTCACTTCAAATTCCATTCCAAGATATCTCTTATTTCTGATATCTTGCCATCTGTGCTGTATCTGATGATTTTAAAAGCTACTCTCAAAAAACTAGAGTTTTATACTGTTTCTCCAACACTAACCTTGATTTCTTCCAACCAACACGAATCAACTTAACATAAAATGAATTCATCTTCTTGGTCCTTGGTACTTCTCACTAAGTTTGCATAATACTTATGAACAGAAATCAGAAAGCTTTCCTTTATATAAATAATGGTGTAATACGTAGTTTTTCTGAAGACATAGTCAACAAATGCAAAATTCCAGAAAGTTTTGAAAGACTATTTGATGTTCATTTTATAGGTAATAGTATGGCCGTATTATATTAGTTTAATGGTTCCAGTAATCTTTTCAGTAGTATGATCTACAATATAAGAAGTGAACTAATAATAATTAGAAAATAGTATTATAAAATTTGCTATTTATAGAACTTCTCTTGGCAAGGTTGGTACAATTTAGTTTATCTATGTCAAAAAATAACAAATTCTCAATTATTTGGTCAGTTGTGTATATCCATGTGCAGAAAACTTTACCTGATTATATATATAAGTCACAGGTAAATTTTGATCACCTGCAAACTTACCTGGTTCACCTCTGCCTCCAAGTTAGAAATGCAACAAACAGCACCAGCAGGTGCATCAACAAACTTAATTAACATTTCCATTACTTGCAGCTGCTCATTACAAAGCTGCTTTCTATAGTTGATCCAGTCTGTAATTTATCACAAAACAGCCAAACTCCATAACTGCGTACTAGTGACTTGAGAAAGTTCTATATAAAATACTAGTAAGTCTGGTAGTTCCCATTTATCTAAATTTTATTCAGGTTTTTTGTTCAAATGCCAAATCTTGATAAAGGACTTTAGTGATAACTGTATCTAAAATCCCATTGTTTTGGATAAAAAAATATATTAAACAATTATCCACCTTATTTGGTTTCCTTTTCAACAAATCCCTTGAATGACCTTACATTATATCATATAATATATATTTGTTTATTATCTGTGTTCTTCACTACAATGAAAGCTCGCTTATGGAAACAGGGTTTTCTCTGCTTTGTAAACTACTCTATTTTCTGTATCACGAAAGTGACTGATGCTTAATAGGGGCTCCACAAATATCTGTTGAATGAACAAATAAAAGAGCCACTGTAGAGAGAGAAAAGTCTGTCCACTAACCTTGGATGACTCTCTATGATATAAAAATCTTAATGTGTTTTGTTTTGTCATAGTCTAAAATGTAGAGATTATCCTTGGGAAAATAAGAAATACTTCCACAAAAGAGAAAGGATAAAGTCTGTTGAGAAAAAGAGCAGAACCTGACATTTAACTGAATAATAACAGAAAAAGAATTTGCGAAATGAGAAGATACACCATCTCTGGTAGAATTTATATACATTTAGGTATAGAATAGATAGCATATTCATTATTAGACATGGAAATTCTTATTGTAAAGAATACATTCTAATGTTATTATATAAATAATAATGAAAATAATCAATTAACAGTAATTATATTGAAGAATGTTAAAATGACAAAGAACAGATGTATCAGGTATCAGACAGACCTGTACCTTGGCTCTATCAGTTTCCATTATTTTTTTTTTTTTTACGTTTCATCTCATTTATGCACAAATCAACAACAAATATAATAAGGATGTTGAAACCATGAAATGGAGTCACAAAGAGCGCTGGTAAAAGAGATTTGTGACAATTGTCCCAAATCAATGTTCTCCTCCTATTGTTGGATACACATCTAACCTACATTACCCATTCTCTTTTACTTAGATACTCTGTAAGTTCTATTCTGTTGAACTGCCAACTGAATGTCCGCCCACGTGATGAACTCCACTTCCAGATATGGTTCATGGCACTTCCCATACACTCTTTTCTTCTTCCATCTTGATGGAGAGAAAAGGACATGAGCCCTTGGAAGCCATATAGTAAGGATGGCAAGTTCTCTGACAGCCTGGATCCCTGAATGACCACATGGAGGAAGGCAGTTCTGCAGATCTTTTGACCCACTCATTACTAGAATAAGAGCAAGAAATACATTTAAAGTGTTTTTAGCCCACTTTATCTTTTCCCCCAGAAAAATAGTAAATTTTAACATAAATCATAAAAATATGATATACTGACTGTAATAAATACTGGTCAGCTATGTTATTTTAGTGGCTGCTTTATGCCAGGACACGTTGCATTTTTTAAGTTGTCTAAGTAAATAGTGGGTCATTACTTACTTCATGGGCAGAGATGATATGAAAATCTTTGAAATGACAAAATCAATATCCAGATACAGTCAAAACTCCTGTATTTTAAAAGATATCATTATTTCATCCATAAAGTTTATGTTGAAAATGAAAAGTCCCATTGATATGTGGATTTCTAATAATTAGCTAGAATTAGGTTCACTTGTTAGTTAAATGATTTATTATTAGACAACAACTTCAGATTTCATGTCATTCAAGTTCCTGGTAGAACAAAATTTTACTTAATGTATTTAAAGCCACAGTAGAATAGATTTTTAAAAAAATGATACAACTAGTTAGTGTTGTAGGTATCTATTATAAACAATACACCACTATACATCTCACCTACTGACCTATAAAGATTTATACTAATTATAAGTTACTTTTATGATGGGAGGAAACTAAGAAATATTAACTCTGATTGCATTATTTAATCCCACCTTCTCATTCATTTATATGCTTGCTTTCTTCACATATATTTGGAGAATGTAAGAACCAAACTCCAAATTTCTTATTCTAAAGAATATAAATGAAAATAGTATTTGAGTAGAATAAAATTTATAAAAAAAGAACAACTGCAAGGTTTACATAAAAACATACGGGTAGGAGGAAATAGGAATGAGGCAGCACTACAGGACTTACTTATGTGTGTGTGTGTTTTTTTTTTTTTTAATGTTTACTTATTTTGAGAGAGAGAGAGCTTCCATGTGTTTGCATGTGCACGCATGCAAGTTGGGGACAGGCAGAGAGAAAAGGAAAGAAAATCCCAACTCAGCTCAGCACTGTCAGGGCAGAGTCCAACATGGGGTCAACTTCATGAGGCATGAGATCATGACTGACTAAGCTGAAATCAATAATCAGATATCTAACCAACTGAGCCACCCAGTCCCTGCAGGACTTACTTTTTAAATGAATTTTGGTTTCCTGAAAATAATCTGTCTTTATTTTTTTTCATTTATTTTAATTTATATCCAAGTTAGAATATAGTACAATAATGATTTCAGGAGTAGAATCCAGTGATTGATCAGCTACGTATAATACCCAGTGCTCATCCCAACAAGTGCCCTCCTCAATGCCCCTTGCCCATTTGGCCCATCATTCTACCCAAGACCCCTCCACCAACACTCAGTTTGGTCTTGTATTTAAGAGTCTTTTATGTTTTGCCCCCCCCTCCCTGTTTTTTGTATTATTTTTGCTTCCTTCCCCTTATGTTAATCTGTTTTGTATCTTAAATTCCACATATGAGTGAAGTCCTATGATATTTGTCTTTCTCTGACTAATTTCTCTTAGCATAATATACTCTAGTTCCATCCATGTTGTCACAAATGGCAAGATTTCATTCTTAATTGCCGAGTAATGTTCCATTGCATATATATACCACATCTTCTTTATCCATTTATCAGTCAATGGACATTTGAGCTCTTTCCATACTTTGGCTATTGTCGATAGCACTGCTATGGGTTGCATGTGCCCCTTCAAAACAGCACTCCCATATCCTTTAGATAAATGTCTAGTAGTGCAGTTGCTGGGATGTAGGGTAGTTCTATTTTCAATTTTTCGAGGAACCTCTGTATTGTTTCAGCATAGAGTGGCTGCATCAGTTTGCATTCCCACCAGCAATGCAAAAGGGTTCCTCTTTCTCCACATCCTCACCAACGTCTGTCATGCCTGAGTTGTTAATTTTAGCCATTCTGCCAGGTGTGAGGTGGTATCTCATTGTGGTTTTGATTTGTATTTTCCTGATGATGAGTGATGTTGAGCATCTTTTCATGTGTCTGTTAGCCATCTGGATGTCTTTTTTGGAAAAGTGTCTATTCATGTCTTTTGCCCATTTCTTCACTGGGTCATTTATTTTTTGGGTGTTGAGTTTGATAAGTCCTTTATAGATTTTGGATATTAATCCTTTTTCTGATGTCATTTGTAAATATCTTTTCCCATTCCATACGGTGCCATTTAGTTTTGCTGATTTTTTCCTTTACCGTGCATAAGCTTTTTATCTTGATGAGGTCCCAATAGTTCATTTTTGCTTTTGTTCCCCTTGCCTCCAGAGAAATGTAGAGTAAGACGTTTCTGCGGCTGAGGTCAAAGAGGTTTTTGCCTGCTTTCTCCTCTAGGATTTTGATGTATTCCTGCCTTATGTTTAGGTCTTTCATCCATTTTGAGTTTATTTTTGTGTGTGGTAAGGTCAAGAAAATAACTGTTTTTAATACCTATGAACATGAAGCACTATACGTAATTTATTTTATGTTAGATTACTACATTCCTCCAAGTAAAGTCACCCTCAATCTTTTGCAAGGCTGTCAGATGGTGTTCTGTCTTTCAAATAGCTGTAAAGGCTCAAAGTCATAGGTTGATAACAAATTTGTCAATAAGCATTAGCGATAGCAAATACACTTAGAGCAAAATGAAATTGTGGATATTCAATTATAGAGCAATCAACTTTGTTTATTTGTTTTAATACCTGAAAGACAGCCCCAACTTTCACAGATTAACAACGCACCATCTGTATCCAAGCTTGACACTAATTGCTAGTAAAACAAAAATGAAAGCTCATTTTCCAAAACTGCAAATTGCAACTTGTAATCAAATTCAAGATGGTCATTTTCTCAAAAATTTTCCATGATCCTGTAACTAAGGCAAGCTAAAGACGTACCATTTTTTTTCCTTTGAGTTTTCTCCTTTAGCATTTTGGACTATAGTTGACAATAGATTTACTCTACAGCATTTTTATTTCAAACCCCAGTCATTTGTTTATGTGTATGTGTATACTGTAACTCTTCTAAATACAACAAGGAAGAATAAATATCTGTTCCTACTAATAGTGATTCCTAACTGTCCCCTTATTTCCATAAATTATCTTGAATGTCCATATGACTACTAAGATGGCAAAATGAACTATTACTTATTATATTTGAGTTACGAGGAGGCTGCATTTCATCAGAGTAGAAAAATATATGTTATAGTGTGAATAATCATTGAGTAAGAATAGACATATTATTTTAAAAATCAGGTTTAAATAAAGGATTCATGGAGGAACCTAGCATAATAGAAAAAGTCTCAGCACCTGAATTTTCAGGTAGGTTTGGGATAGTAGAAACCATCTTCAGCCTGGGCTAGTGTTACCTTGGATAACAGTAATTATCTACTAAAGACTAAATAAAAGCAAAGCATAATTCACCTCTTAGAAGAAGAAAGAAATCTCATAGGGAGACTAGAAAGGGAGAATGCTGAAGTTCTAGGTCATTGGAATAAAAATTAATAAATGATGGAACTAGAGATTACTGGGAAAGAAAGAAGCCACGCACTCAGATTGGATGGAATGTTATTATTATATTACTTTCTAGATTCTCTACTTTCCATTTTCTAGGATGATTGAGGGGTCTTGAATCTTGATTTGGAAGGGTTCCAGGGCAGAAAATAGTTTATTGCACATTCCCTGGACTTTCTTATTTGATGAGATGACTGATTATAATTAAAGATTTATATCACTTACTTGATATCCATTTTAAAATGCAAATGAGCATGATAGTTAAAAAAGATTAACTTGCTGCAAATTAATTTGATCTACTTAAATTTCTAACAAGGCATAAATTAGAGATACAACACATGTGATCTTTCAACTTACAATTATGAGAGAACTGGGCAGGCAAGTGATGGAGGTTGGAAGTGTAGAAAGTGTCAAGGGGGAGAAGAAACCTAAAAGAGTCACAGCAGAGAAAATCTGAAAGCAGCATGGTTCATAGTATCGTTTCAATGAAAAAGTAGGACACTAGTAATATAAGTGAGTAAACAACTCAAAATGGATTTGTTCTCTTGAAATTCTGACTAAATTGCAAATTGCACTCACAAAAATTAGGTGTTACCAAATTATTTCCTATGACAAGTATAATGTGGAAGGGAGATATTCTGTATGTCCAGGGAGCGTTTGTGTCAGTGAGAAGGTAATGATCATTTATTGGATGGTTTGTTGCTGCCTTTATCACAGCCTTCCATTATGAGACTTCAAATGGTCTTGCATATAATCTAAATTGAGTATTAATTATGTTAAATGTATATTAGGAAGGAAAGATCTAGCATGAATCAGAATTGCATCAATTCTTAATATTTAGAAGAGTTCAAACAGACCTGTGAACTGAGTGGGACTTGAAATTTCAATGTTGT
Source organism: Panthera tigris (assembly GCF_018350195.1). Lineage (NCBI taxonomy): Eukaryota > Metazoa > Chordata > Mammalia > Carnivora > Felidae > Panthera > Panthera tigris. The sequence goes on from NC_056660.1 coordinate 221,494,548, forward strand.
TCAAAAACTGAAGATTTTATTCAAGTAAAAGTTCTTCTAAAAATAACTATATAAAGCATGACAAGTTTGCCCAATAACAATTAGTTTTTGTATGAACTGAGAGACATTTTGAATAGATTGTGCTATCTGGCAACTCAGTTTATCCCTGAGTTCCTTTCATTTTCATAGAGAGGAGAGGAGAGGAGAGGAGAGGAGAGGAGAGGAGAGGAGAGGAGAGGAGAGGAGGGAAGGGAAGGGAAGGGAAGGGAAGGGAAGGGAAGGGAAGGGAAGGGAAGGGAAGGGAGGAGAGGAGAAGAGGAGAGGAGAGGAGAGGAGAGGAGAGGAGAGGAGAAGAGAAGAGAAGAGAAGAGAAGAGAAGAGAAGAGAAGAGAAAGCAGGAGCGGTATTATACGTAAAAATATAAAGAGTTTTTTAAATACTTTTTCACTAAATTTTCTCTTATACTGTGTTACTTTGCTAGTTCCCCAGAAAAGATGTAATTTGAACAATAGTGAGTTAGGAAAACAACATTGTTCAAACAATACTGAAATATCTTGACATCTCTAAGGTTACAGTTCCTTGCAAAACAATGTAATAATACCTAGCAAGGGAAAATAGAGACACCTGAATTTAGGTGATGATAGAGTACCTATAACATGCCAAAGTGTTCACTGCACAAAGCTGAGATAGGTAAGGTAGAAATAAATACAGAAGAAAGGTATGTGGTAACTCACCAGATGTATAAATGGATCTATCAGAAATATCTAAGTATTTCTCAGAAATGCTATAAGATTTTTATCATAAATACTAAGAAGAGGACCCTGAAACAGATTTCATGGTGGGAAGGTCGCACTCAAGTCTTCACCAAGATGGTGGTACAATGAACCCCACCCTCTATCTCCCACAAAGATCAACAGTTCCAAATTTATCCATGAACAAAAATAGCTTTGAGAGAGTCTGGTGTCCACTTAAAAACCTTTAGCAATGCAGCAGCACAAAATAACCCAAGCAGAACTGCCCAAAAAGAGAAAAAAGACAACTTCAGTTTGCTTACATCATCCCACGTCCTAAGAGGGAACTCCCCAGCTAGAAAGAGTTCCTTTCCTTGCAGGGAAAGGAAGAACAACGGTGTGAGGGACTAGCATCCCCAGCCTTTGGACACACTGCTCAAAGGCCCCACTTCGATCTTACTCTACCCAGACTGGCCAAACTGTGTGTATCTATAGCTAGCACCTGCCACTACTCAGGCCCCTAGGGCGACTCCCCAGTCACATGTGCACACCTGACTGGCCCTGGCCATCACTGCTGCCCACCCTGGTTCCTAGCTGCTGGACATCTAGATGCTGCTAAGACGCGCATCGGCCCGTGGAGGCACTAGGGATTCACCACAGTGCTGATCACACACAGTTGCTGATGGCTGTGGAAGCCAGCAGCCTGATGCCACCTTCGGCCCGGTGCCAGCACGTGCCCACGCAGGTGGTATCCTGCAGCTACAGACCCGGGGTAATAACACCCTCCACCATGTGCCCATATGCCAATCAAAGTCTTTCCATATGAAGTCAGTCCAAAAGCTATAGAAGAGGTGTCTCCTTCTTTACATATACAGACACTTATGCTTGGTTACAGCGATTATGAAGAATCAGGGAAACGAGACTCGGCAAAAGGAGTATAATAAACTTCCAGTAACTGGCCTCCAAAATTTGGAGATCCAGGAATTACCTGACAAAAATTCGAAGTAATTGTTCTAAATACACTCAATGATCTCCTTTCTGTGTGTACATACCAAAGAAACGAAATCAGAATTTTGCAGATATAACTTCACTCCCATGTTCGTTGCAACATCCCTCACAACATCAAGATAAGGACATGTAGTAATCGTCCTTCAATGGGTGAATGGATAAAGAAGTTGTGTGTGTGTGTGTGCGTGTGTGTGTGTGAGTGTGTGTGTATACACTGGAGTATTATTCAGTCATGAGAAAGAAGGGACTCCTATCATTTGCAACAACATGGGTGGCTTTAGACTTTGAGGGCATTATGGTAAACGAAATAAGTCACAGAAAGACAAATACTGTATGATATCACTTACATGTAGAGTCTCTGAATGCCAACCTCATACAAAGAGGGAGTGGAGTAGTGGTTACCAGGGGCTTTGGGAAAAGGAGAGACGGTGGTCAAAGAGTGAAACTTTACAATGGGTTTCAGAAAAAGAACCAGAGGATCTATTACATTAAAGTCATGAGACTTAGTCTCATTCTAAGGCAAAATCTTTTTTTTTTTATTTTAAATGTTTTATTTATTTTTGAGACAGAGAGAATGTGTGTGTGGCACAGAGAGAGGGACACACAGAATCTGAAGCAGGCTCCAGGCTCTGAGCTGTCAACACAGAGCCCGACACAGGGCTCAAGCTCATGAACCGTGACCGTGAGGTCATGACCTGAGCCGAAGTCAGATGCTTAACTGAGCCACCCAGGCGCTCCTATAAGGGACAATCTTAATGGTGAAATTATTTATTGATAGCAAATGTGCATTGCCTCTCTTCTGCAATTTTTTGGGTCAAGTGGAGTTGAAAATTTTTAGTTCCTATCCGTTATTATTATATAGCATCTTTATTACATGTGCCAATTTCTCCGTGGCTAGTTTCTGTTTTATGTAAGAAAAATAAAGTGATTGAAGAAAATAACTTCTGATATCCTTTATAATGCTTTATCATTTGTTTATAATTTAGAACAGTACAAACACTGAGGTCCATTTTAAGAATGGATTACATTTTTGTCTATAAACTATTAATCAGATTCCAATTAATGATGACTTTTTCAGAATTAAAACTTGTAGCGAAAGAAAATTCTGCTTCAATTACTTATGTCAGAGGCATACCGCAGAGAATGTATTTGTGTATATGGTAATACAACCTGATGCATATTTTCAGTTATCTGTCAAATAATACGTTTATCAATGGGTTAAACAGCCTCATTGTCCCAAAGACAAAAACAACATGGATGATTAAGCAAATGAAACAGGATCATATGTTGAACTTGTCTGGAATTTTTCTAAGAAAGGGACAAAGGAAGTTTTCATTTCATGTAAAGAGGAAAATTCATCTTCAACACACATTTTCCAGACTAAACACTTTGCCTGACAAGAGATTAATTTATAAACACAAGAGATTAAATTATTCATTTGTATAATGTTTTGGGGAAATGCAGCTTGATAAATTAAACTCAATTATTTTTTGACAATACATTTTATTCTCTACTTCTCTAAATAGAATTGTCAAAATGGCATGCATTTCCCTAAGGAAAATTCAGAAATAGTCGTATATTTTTTAATTCTCATTTGGATCTATTGTTCAATGGATGTACCTTTTCACCTAAAGCATGTCATAAATTTCAAATTGACATAAATGAGGAATTTATGGATTTTTGTTGGCATAAATTAAATATCTAAGCATGTTTCAAAAATTCAATCAAGTATGTGATTTCTACGACCAGTGCTTACTATATTTCTCTTATTCATTTATTTGGTGCAGAAGATAATATCTAAGCTATTTAGAAACCATGGCTTTCTTTGTCATTTTGGGCATGGGATTTCAGAGTAGCCAAACATTGCAGTTACCTAAAATGTAAAGGACTCTAATAGCTGCAGATATCAAGGACATGTGTGTTCACAAAGATAGCACATTTAATAAAGCACACACTCATCATTTCAGGGTCAGTTACTCTGACATCCATGTTGGTAATGGCATCACTAAAATTCTGTGGTAACATCTCTCCAAAGTTACCATTGAAGGCGATGGCTTAACACCACCGTGACACATCCCTGTCAGGGTGGTAGTCCCCGTGTTGACCTTGACAGGGTAGATCTTGAAAATCATTTAGCACCACCAAGTTACAAGCTAGTCACACGTGGGTTTACGCAAGCTAAACTTGACTTATAGCAAGAATCACACAATGAAATGCATTGCCACATAAATGAGGGAAAGTGGCTGGTAATGGCATAAATGTTTTATTTTAACAAGTTAATGTCATCGTGTAGGAATAGCTTTTGTGGTTGTTTTGTTTGTTTGTTTTTAAGTGGGCTTGATGCCCAATATGGGGCTTGATCTCATGACCCTGAGATCAAGAGTCACATTCTCTCCTGACTGGTACTCAACAGCAAATGTTTTACCATACAGCACCTAATTCAAACTCAGTTTAAGATGTACAACATCTGACTTGTGAATTCTCAATTAAAAAAAAAAAATGTTTGTAAGTATTTATTGTTTCCTTTTAACACGGCACCAATTCTGTGAGTCAGACAAAATTCAACCGTGTGACCCCCTAACCCAAGACCTTTGTTTTACTTTTTGCAGATTTTAAAAATAAAATCCAAACAACAAACAAACAAACACACCAATACAATGTAGTTCCATCGATCCTATGATTGATCCAATGTGTATCCCTTTGTGACACATGTTGACAGGTTTTGCAGTCACTAGTTCATTAATATCAAAACTTGATTATTTTTAAATATTTGGGGAGTTTTCTAAAAAAATCCTTATTGTTTTTAATAAACAATATTAAAGATTAATATTAAAAGATTTAAAAGATTTAAAAAATCTTTAAAATAATTCTTTAAAACGTAAGTATATGAAAAACAGGAAAAACATAATGATTATTTTGTAGTGTCTTTTATAAAGAACTGGGAAGTAATTCTAAACTTTGAAAGGCTGGCTTGAAACCACAGGCGGAAAGATTGCCCCTGACAGTGACACTTTTAGATAAACCCATAATGGAGCTGAGAAAAGCTAAGCAACTGCCTCAAGATCAGAGGGCTCCCAGGCCAGCAGGACTTGACATTAACCTGATTACAACTATTCACACATCTAAAGAGAGAATGTTACTCAGAAGGGGGCTCAGCTAAATACAGAAATACACAAAGAGAATTTTGTAGTATTAAATATTGTATAAATATACTTAACCTCTTTCCAGAAGAGCGGGTGCTTAGATACTGATCACTGACTGTATTATTACAAGTCCCAATTTAAAGGCTTTACCTAGTGTGAGGATAAATGCGTTAGAGAACAAAATGAATATGTCTGGTTATTTGATGTGGTGTGGCCGATGTCCATTTGGTCAGTTGGTGAGACCCAATCCCTGGAATCTTATTGAGGTCTGCTGCTAATGCATGAGCTGCTGGAACACAAATTTTGCTCTTCTTCGGCTCGTCGAAGGTCCAGCGGTCCCCCTGCTCGCTTACCTTCACCCGATGTCCAGCAGTGATGAGCTACCTCTCTCCAGGGGGGTTGACCATCCTACACATTTCACCTAAAGAATCATAGGAACTGCGTCCACGGCTCTCACCCTTGCAAAGCCTCTTGTCAGCTTGCCTCCCAGCATCAGCCACCTTCCACCTCTCCCCACAGGGCAGGAACTGACAGCTGGATTACTTTCATACACATGGTACTGAGAGTGGCTAAGAAGTGCTACCTTCAACTCCCTTCTGCTGCCCCAGGTTGTTGCTGAGAACCCTACAGTGTTGTCTTCTCCATGACCCCTAACAGAAACGATGACAAATGACCCTTTTCTGTCTGTCTGCACCTATTATTTCTTCACATTGAACAAGACTTGGTTTAATGATCTCCCCTACCTCTGCCCACCATTTTCTTCCAAATATCTTTCAGCCTGGATAGAATGGGCAACCCACTGCCTTTAGAACATAAAATGATAACATTATGATCTAGACTAGTAAGGGTGGCTCATGATATACAAAATAGGAGCTAACAGAGTTTAAAAATATATATATTTCATCTATGAAGGAATATTATATTCTATATCTTGGCAAAAATAAAAAAATAAAATTTGGTTTTTCTCTTCATTTCTACTAAAACAGTCTTTGTGTCCTACCCTCTTGTTCGCAGGGAGATGATCAGATACGTAAAACGGCAGAAGAGAACACATTACATATTTAAAAAGCAGTACTTCCGTTTCATTGATGATTATTGTTGCCTTTTATACTACATACTTACTATCTACACACGTTATTTTAAAACCCCACTTAACAATAAGTAACCTTATGAACAGGTTACTGTGTGAAATTTTCTGTGCAACGCAGAACACGTTAGTTCAGTTAATCTTTACTCTTTTGATCCCAGGTTTAGAGACCAGATGACTATGCCTTACATAAATCACCTCACCTTAGATTGAAGAACTTCTAAGTAGTGTGAAGCTGGTATTTAATGTCAATGAGTCTGTCTCCAGAGCTTGTGCTATTAGCCATTATTTTATGTATAGCATTTATATACATATTGATTCAACATGTATCCCTTAAGTATTACCTATGAAAAAACATTTTGCTAGATATGTGTGCTGAGATACCTCTAAAGTTAATTTAACAGACCTTCAAGGAGCTGTTAGTGTAAGGAGTAGTGATGAATCATATAAATAATACATTTCAGGCAACCTATGAATAGTCCCCTAAGAGCTATAGATACATCACGAAATACATTTCTTTCTTCCTTCTTTTGCTTTATGTGTTCTTCCTTCTTCCACTTCCTAATATGTTTTACGTATGTGACCTGTGGAAAATCCATGATCCTTTTACTCTTCTATTTTCAGCAAAGAGAAAGCCAGAATGTCCTGCTCACACAATTGAAGATGTCAAGATCTTGTTTCCAGGTATGAATAAGTGATACCATTGACACCCTGTGGACGCATATTATTTCGAGAAAATGAACATTCACTACCCTCTGGTATTCTTTTCCTTTCAGTGACACTCAACCTGGGGATTGTTCATAATGTTTGCTGAAACTGTAAGGCAGAATTTACTCAGGACTCTCATGATAGGTATAGAAACCACTACAATGCAGTTTTTCAGTAGGGGAGACCAATTGGGCTTAACTGCAATTACAGTAAGAAAAAAAAAATAGAGCCAAGGACCAGGGCGGGATGTTTGGTGGATAGAAATTACTGAGAGGAAACATCGGGCGTAAAGGGGGATTCTGACTAATCGGATCTAGCAGCATTCTTGCTGAACACAGGCCACCATGATCTGATATCAACTGAGGATGGTGGGGGATGAGGAATTTGGCCAGATATTGAGGGTGACTAGGTATCAAGAGTGGGGATTCTGGCTAAACTGGTTTAGCGTGATTCTGGCTAAAAATCGGGCTCTTGAGGATGTCCCCAAGAATGGGACCCAGCTGAAGAAGAGCTCAGAGGAGCCTGAGTAGAGTTCAGTCAAGGAGAGAGTCCTTGTCATGATCAAATGGCCAATATGCTGGAGTGAATGGAATCCTGCTCTCGATCAGTCCGGTGTAGTGACTAAGAGCACATTGTCTTTCCAGGTTCCAATCCCCTTAGCAATCTCTGACCCTGGGAAATTTCCTTAACCTCTCTATGCCGGTATCTTAGTCTGTAAATGGGGATAACAGTACTCTTTGACTGGGTCAAAAGAGATAAAGAGAAGTAATTTATACACTGTATGCACCGCCTAAAATGCAGTAGGCATATTACTATTATTTTGTTATTATTAGAAATAAGCAACTTTTAATTAAATCATTTGGAAAACATACAATATAACCAATAGATCTGTTGATGGATCCTATTATAATATAATGCATTTAAAAATGAATTGAAAACCTATTCCTATTTAGGTGGGAATGTTCATTTAAAATAAACAAACAGAGGCACCTGGGCGGCTCAGTCGGTTAATTGCCACATTCTTGATTTTTTGGCTCAGGTCATGATCTTATGGTTCGCGAATGGGAACCCCATGTCAGGCTCTGTGCTGATGGTGCGGAACCTGCTTGGGATTCTCTCCCCCGCCCACCCCCCACCCCCGTCTCCTTTCTCTATCAAAATAAATGAACAAAATAAAAACATTTTAAAAATTAAAAAAACCCAAGTTTCAATATTAAAATTAATAATCGTTAAATGAGAATGAAATCTTGCCATTTCCAACGATATGGATGGATCTAGAGTGTGTAATGCTAACTGAAATAAGTTAGAGAAAGACAAATACCGTACGATTTCACTCATATGTGGAATTTAAAAAACAAAACGAAGAAAGGGAAAAAAAGAGACAAATAAAACAAAACAGTTCGTAACTATAGAGAACAAACTGATAGTCACCAGAGGAGAAGTGGGTGGGGGGATGAAATAGGTGGTGAAATAGGTGGTGGTGATGAAAAGTACACTTATTGTGATGAGCACTGAGTAATATATGGAATTGTTGGATCACTATATTGTACATCTATACATAAAATAAAAGAAAAGAAAATAGTAAAATAAATAAAATAAAATAAAAATAAAATAAAATAAATAAAATGAAATAAAAAATAAATAAAATTAAATAAAATTAAATTAAATTAAAAAATAAAATGAAATGAAATAAAATAAAATAAAATAAAATAAAATAAAATAAAATAAAATAAAATAAAATAAAATAAAATATAAAATTCCTGGGGGATGGGGAAGAATTGCTAAACGAGTTTTGTTTTGTTTTGTTTTTTTACTTTTCTACTTATCATCGACTTACTCAACATAGATACATCAGTGCGAATTTTCCTCTACAATTTTTTCAAGATGTATCTAAATGACCCTTTCATTTTAGCAACCGAAATTTGAATCAGCAAAGAATAAAACATGGTAATTGTTCCAATATGAGCTTTCAGCCAGGTTAAAATTCAGTTAGCAGATGCCATTTGTAAATATCCACAGAGATCTGAACTAAAGTAGAAGAAAAAAAATAATAAGCACGGATGAGAACTGAACTATAAGATATTTTATGAGCCTAAAGTTTTCCTAGAGAAGAGCTGTTCTTCTAGTCTTCATTGTTTTTTTTAATAATAAATGTTCTCAATCTAGCTTCTATGATGCTATCTTTAATTATCTTACATAATTTCCAATGAATGATAAAAGCATAAGTAGAACGAAATGTTAAGGATTGACTATTCAGAAAGAATTGATTTTTGATGACTGATATAAATTATCATGTGGCTTCTGCTGTGTCCCAGAATTGTTTTTACCCGTGTAAATAGAAATTTGAGTCACTTTGACCTTTTGTAATAAGGGGCGAATTATGCTAGACACACAACTGTTCCATCTGCTTCCACATTCAGTTTTAATCAGAACTCCATTTAAATTTTTGTTCTTGGCAATCATTGCATGACAAAACAAAACAACAACAACAAATAAATAAATAAGTAAAACAGGAGAAATAAATGAGATGTTGCTTTGCCCTGGCTGATTAAATCATGATTCAAGGTAACATTCAGGTGACATTACAAGTTGTCAGAACAGCAGTGAGCTATACTTTGGAAAGGAAAAAAAAAAATGTGTGAGGATGTTTATTTATTTCCCCATCCGATACAAGTGACAAGGTTGATATGAGAACACTGGCGTGTCTAGGAAAATATATCACCGTTTAAAGAGTCCTGTTATTAGGCACCGTGGAAGCTCTATCTGGGAGAAGCTTCCCATAGTGCGGGTAATTATCACAGTCCAGCTTGCTAATTGCTTTTCGATCAGCGGGCTGTGCTTTCAGTGAATCCTGCTGAGCCCTCCTGAACTGCACCTAGACCGCTCCCTAATGAGAACAGTCCTTCTCCGAAGTCTCTGACTTGAACCCGTAGGAAAGCATTATTCCAGGCTTTAAGGTTTGGAAACATTCTAGTCAATAGACTTTTGCTCAACTACTGTATGTTTCAGGATCATTCTGGAAACCATTACGTTCTTTCCCCAAGTCTATGAGTAATCACCAAAGGAATCCACGGGAAAGCAATGAGCAGGGGTCAGCCAGGATCTTCTTCCTGTTTGAAGTTAATGTAAATGCAGTTAAACTCAAAATACTATTTGGAGTTTCCATGTGTAGTGAGAGACTTTTCCATGACACAGCAGACGTTTCAGACACCTGGACCTGGATATCAGAATATTGTGAATTGATTTATTTGTGCATGTACGCATGTGCGTATAGATGTATTTTATACTGACCATGTGTAAACCTCTGCACTTTGTATTGTGCGTAAATCTAATTTAATTTAGAAACTCTATAAATGTGGAATTATTTCATATTTTTAAAACCATAAAACTGACATTGAATAAGAAAAGAAAAGCAAATTTCTAAGTTATATAGTATGTGTCAATATGAACATTTAAATTCATCCCTCTATGGTTTCTCTACTCATACTTAGTACAACTCAGTACAAATGTTAAAATTGCTATATGAAAAAAGTATATATATATACTTTTATATTATATATATATAGAGAGAGAGAGAGACAGAGAGACAGAGACAGAGACAGAGACAGAGACAGAGAGAGGCAGAGAGACAGAGAGACAGAGAAAGAGAGAGACAGAGAGGAAGAGAGACAGAAAAATATATATTCATATATATAAAGAGAGAGAGAGACAGACAGACAGAGAAACACTTGACTAAGAGAATTATATAAAAAAGACTGGAGCTCAAATTTACCAGAACTGTACCTCTTTAATTAAAAAAAAAGTCAGTGTTCCCCTTAACATGACAAAGTTCAATATAGAGAAAGTTATCAAACTTCCAATTAATTAATGAAACCAATTTTATCTTGTCATTGGAATATAAGAAGAAACTAAAAATACTATATATTAATAGCTATTTTAATATATAAAAATTCAGGCACAGGAAGGCAGGATCCATAATGAGACAAACATATGCCACATAGAACCAATATGAGTGTAGCAACTTAGAAGGATAACAAATTTGCATAAAGTTTGAATAAGCAAAATACGGTCGTGATTTATCAGGTTGTTGTATTCCTAAAATCTATGTTCAGTTTATATGGAAGCCATAGGTTCGCAAGAAACACAATGTGCAATAAAACATTTCTTTCAAAACTAATTCTTCACTGGCTATCCTGAAGCAGAGGGGCTCTATTCCATGCTGCTTGCTACAGGACAGTGGACAAAAGTTATATAGAAACATAGTAAATGGCCCTAAAAATCTTCTGTCTGACATTTTGTTGGTCTAATTTAGTCGTTTCACCGTGCCTGTTTTTGAAGTGCAATTCTATGTATGTCTGCGAGTCTGGAAACTAATGAAACCCCATACTATACATTTAAGCCACCATGATTGTGATGGGATTGCATAAATAAAAATTATGTTTTTCCAGAAAATAAATATCTTGACATATTTATTTATTTATTTATTTATTTATTTATTTATTTATTTAATTTTAGAGCACCCGCAAGAGAGCACAAACATGAGCAGGGAAGAGGGACAGAGGGAAAGAGAGAGAATCTTAACCAGACCCCATGTTCAGCATTGAATCTGATGCAGGGCTCGATCCCAGGACCCTGAGATCATGACCTGCGCTGAAAACAAGAGTTAGATGCTCAGCCAACTTAGCCACCCGGGCACCCCTATCTTGACATTTTAAGGAATTAACTCACAAATGAAAAAAGAGGTAATTGTATTGGGACTATCTGATTAATACCTTGTTTATTATTAAGCTGAAGAAGAACACAATATTTAATAATGACACAAAAAGTTATTTTATCTAATATTGTACTCTCAATCAAAATGACAGAACTTTTTTGTTTGTTTGTTTGTTTGTTTGTTTGTTTTTGGAGAAATGTCCAAATTGGATTATATACGAAAACTTTCAGGAACAATGTGCCAGCAATGGCTAAACCTTTCAGAGGAAATCCATTAACTTTCATTACTTAAAAAAACAAAAAGAACACAAACAAACAAAAAGACAAAAAAGTCAGATCTCTACACTGTGATAATATGAAGCCAATTAGATTGCCTGCCTGCATTTGTAGGGTATTTTATTCTCTGTCTTTTGCATCATCTTGCTGAAAGAGAAGTTCTATGAGTAATTAACTCCTAAAATGTTAAGCAAATGATCATTAGTGAGATGATAATCATTGAAGCTTTAAAGCTAAATACTTTGTGTTAAATGTGGTGCAATAGTTACTTTAATAATTTTCTACATTTGCTCCATTGACATGATTGTGTAGCAGATGGGTTAGACCTACTCTGTATTCTATGCTTGCACTATTCCCATTTTCTCAAGATCCTGAGGAATTCTTAACTAGGTAAGAAATTCATTCACATTCTTAACTCCACCTTGCATGATTCTACTGTCTCCTTCCTCCTTCCTGTATTTTATGTTGATCTAATGTAGTTACATTAATGTAGACATAAAATAATCTGTATTATTTATTAAAATCCCTCGAGTTTTATGAGCAACTGTAACATTTTAAATAACCTACAATGATTTGTTAAACCATTAATGTTAACCTAATAATAGTCTTTGTATCTTAATTTTTCTATGCAATTTATATTGATAGGTAAATGTCATGTGGTTAAAAGACATATAATAAAATATGTCATATACATAGTATTTCATAAACAACCCATGTGAGGATTAAAGTAGTTAAAGAGTTTGCATATAAATGTGATATTTGTAATTCACTTTTCCCACATTCGACATTAGAGCTTATTTTTAAAATTTCTCTCTTTCTAGGAAAATCACCTTTCTCTCTAAAACTGGGTCTTTACTTTTTTCCCTGATGTACCACATGTAGCATACCTGGGTGCTAATTACATGGGCAGGATTGCCTCAGAATTATATGTGTATCAACTGCAATTGTTTTTATGCCTCTATTGCTGTGTATACACTGTTTGTTCACTCTGGAACACATTGCAGATCAACTCTCCTGGAAAACCTACTCTAAGACAGAGATAAACGTCCAAGAGTTTCTTAGGATGTGCTCCGGGCATCTACAATTGTTGGAGGGGAGAAGCAGGAACAGCAAAGGGAAAAGGAGGTGTGATACAGTCGGAAGGAAACCTCCACTGATGCTCTGGCGAGTTCTGAAGCTGGACTATGTCTAGACTTGAGGTTAGTAAGTGGGCTGGTGCAGAGAAAAAAAAAAAAAATCCAAATCTCAATTGAATAAGGAAACTGCAAACTCATTTACAGAAATGAAACGTCTAGCCCTTAGATGGTGCAAATGTCAGACGATCAAATCTCCTTGTATGGTAGAAATTTCAAAATATTTTCCTGCAGGACCTAGATAAATTGATATAATGAGAGCTGTTAAGCCGCTTTACCTAGTGTCAGACCTGGTTGATTCCCAATAAACACTAGCATTTCTTATTTTACAGAGTAGATACCATGGTTTTTAACTTGTGTTGATTCCTATTATTAACATTATTATCATGATCATCATCATTTTTATATTCTAAATAATATTATCTAAAAGTTTAGCTTTTATGAAAATTGTAGGTACCTTAAATTCAATGTGAAACAGACATACTGCCAGACGAGGGAGTGAGTTACAATGCAGCTGCCTGTGTGTAGCTTAGCTATGAATACAACATAGCTATTGATCATACATATAACTCAATTTACGTACATGATGATAGCATTAAAAATGAACGCTAACTGATATTAGATGTTCATCACTTAAAGTCATTTTATGATTCAAAATTGAAATGGAAAAACAAAACAAAAACGCTGTGCTTGCAAAAATTGCTTGTAACAACACAAACACAATTAAAGGAAGTAAAAATTGCCAAATCCTGTGAGTGGATCATAAAAATTATGATAGTTCACTTTCAAAAAATACTCCTTCCTCGATAGAAACAGACATTTTTCCAAAGAAGACATCCAGATGTCTGGCAGACACATGAAAAAATACTCAACATCACTCATCATCAGGGAAACACAAATCAAAACCACGATGAGATACCACCTCACACCTGTCAGAATGGTTAAAATTAACACAAGAAACAATAAGTGTTGGGGAGGAAGACGAGAGGGGAGCCCTCTTACACTGTTGGTGGGAATACTGTCTGGTGCAGCCACTCTAGAAAACACTATGGAAGTTCATCAAAAAGTTAAAAATAGAACTACCCTACTACCCAGCAATTGTACTACTAGGTATTTACCCAAAGGATACAAAAATACTGATTTGCAGGGATACATGCACCTCAATGTTCATAGCAGCATTATCAGTAAATAGAAAAATTATGGAAAGAGCCCAAATGTCCATTGGCTGATGAATGGATACAGAAGATGTGTATGCATATAATGTAATATTACTCAGCCATCAAAAGGAATGAAATCTTGCCATTTACAATGACGTGCATGGAGCTAAAGTGTATTATGTTAAGCGAAATAAATTGGTCAGAAAAAAACAAATACCATATAATTTCATTCATCTGTAGAATTTAAGAAACAAAACAGATGAACATATGGGAAAGAGAGGGGGCTGGGAGAGAGAGAGAGAGAGAGAGAGAGAGAGAGAGAGAGAAGGAAATAAACCATAAAGACTTTACAAGAAAAGAAACTGAGGGTTTATGGAGGGAGGTCGGTGGGGGAAGGTTAAATGAGTGATGGGCATTAAGGGGGTCACTTTTTGGGATGAACACTGGGTGTTGTATGTAAGTGATGAATCACTAAGTTCTACTTGAGAAAACAATATTAAATTACATGTTAAATAATTAGAATTTAAATAAAAAATTGAAAAAAAATACTGCTTCCTTCATTCTGTTATTTCCTTCTGAAACTGCTCCTGGGAAGAAGGAAGGATTTCTAAATCTTTATATTTTCCTCTCTTTTTCTCTTTTTAATATATATTCTCAGTCGGTTAAGCATCCAGCTTTGGGTCAGGTCATCATCTCCTGGTTCACGAGTTCAAGCCCCACGTTGGGCACTGTGCTGACAGCTCAGAGCCTGGAGCCTGCTTCAGAGTCCGTGTCTCCCTCTTGCTTTGCCCCTCCCCTGTTTGCGCTCTGTCTCTCTCTGTCTCTCAAAAATGAATAAAACATTAAAAAAACTTAATGTATATTCTTACGTTATTAAGCTTTTAATAAAAATCCCTATGTTCAGTCTTTGAATCACTATTTTCATCCAAAACTGTCAGTTCAGCTGTTCAACCCATCCATTTCATTATTTTTCATTGAGATGATGAAAATTTTAAATTCCAAGATCACCAGAAATACTTGTTTAAAAAAATAAGTTGATTTGTTTATTCTGAGAGAGAGAGCACAAGTGGGGAAGGGGGGGAAAGAGAGAGAGAGAGAGAGAGAGAGAGAGAGAATCCCAAGCAGGTTCCACACCACCAGCGCACAGCCTCATCTGGGGCTTGAACTCATGAAGTGTGAGATTGTGACCTGAGCCATTAGTTGGTTGCTTAACTGAGTAACCCAGGTCCCCCATCTCCAGAAGTATTTCTAATAAAGCTAATACCCTCTCAAAAATTTCTTTTTTACTGTAATTAATTTATTAATTTATTTTTTGTAATTAACTCAGTCATTTACTACATCAATTGTTTAGTCTTTATCCTGCTTATTGATTCAAACATCCTGTTCAATGATGGTGGGTTCTCTGATTTTATTTATTTATTTAATTTATTCCATGTAAGGTCCGATTCTTTGCTATTGGTAGGAGAGGAGCAGATCTTGGTGTTGTTCTGCTAGTGTACCTGCAGGGTGCAAGACTTCCCTGTCCCCCTAGCACTCATGAATTTGCCCAGAGCAGCATGTCCTAGGCAGCCCGGTAATGGCGTGTTCTACTTTGGCCCGTGAGCGCCCTGAGGGACACAAGCAGGAGAGAGAGATGGGATGACTGACACAGTGGCCAGTTGCAATTCTGCTATTAGTTACCCTCTGACTACAGGGGCCTTCCGCCTCCCATCTAGAGTTGTTGCATCAGCTTAGATCTCTTCCGAATGACCTGACTTCCATCATAGTTCCCTCCTCCTTGGTTGGGAGGTCATTCTCTTTGTTTGTCTTGCCACTGCTTTGTTTTATTTTACCTTCTCCTGTACCTGTAAAACCTTTTTTCCCCCTATTATTTATATTCCTTCAAACTCTAAGGAACTATTTCTGACATTTTTTCTTTTTTTTTAATAAGCTTATGGATTTAGATTTTTTAAATGTTTGTTACTTCGTGAAGTTAATGCAAATATGTTTTACCTTTGATCAGTCAGTAACGACTCAGTCTTTATTTGATGCATCGAATAGTAAAACCAGATCCTATTATGTAAACTGATTGGAGACCTTCTGTTTCCTTTAAGATGATAATGAACTTTATTCTTTCACACTATGTTAATAGTACAACGTGCCATTTTATGACTGTAGCTTAATTTATTCATCCAAATTCAAAATGTGTTTAGTGGAAATGAATAACACTAGTTCAATCAACAAATACTTGAATAGGATTCGATTTTGTAGTTATTTGTCGTGTATGTAGAGTAAATTTGCACTATGGGAAGATCATCACTCAATGTTTAATGTTAATCCATCTTCCTAACCTAAAGCGTTTTGCTTTCAAAACAATAATTTGTTCAATTGCAAACATAAGGATACAAGAGGCACAAAAAAGATAATGTACAGCCGTGATCAATAGCCTAACAATCTAAGACTAGTAGCTATTGAGCCCCTTGAGGACAGAAACAAACTATTACCTCATGGAAACTGGATTTGCCATAAATCATAGTCATTACTCAACATTTATTTGCTTTTACGTCACTATTTTTTCACCCATCTTTTAGCTACCCTTAAGATAATTCAAGAAAAATGTTAGAAATATATTTAATATAGCTCTTTGAGAAGAATATTTGATGTAATTGTGGCAATTTTCCCGATAGTTGCATAGTGGTAGTAAATATCAAATACTATATTCATGGTATCACAGGAGAAACAGAAAACAAAAGGCATGTTACTCAAATCTCGTTTATAAGTACATACATCTACGTCTCTAACTACATACTTTGGTATGTAATTTATAATAAATTTAACAATTTGTGCAAGCATTTGTTCCAATATTTTTAACCTTCAGCAGAAAATTAATCTCCAAATTGTGCTCATTAATCATTTTCACTCATACCCCATGATTTTTACAATAACTATAAAATCATTTAGGTCTTGATATAATCTTATCGTATTTGTATCTGGTGTTAGTTCTTACTGACATGGAGGTCAGTATTTTCGTAAAACCGACACCTTTGTTCTATTATTGGGACTACTGGGGCCTGCAACAAAGTTTACTTTCCAGATCTGAAAACAGGAATCCAGCAAGTTGTTTATTAGTTTTATCAGGTTACTACTGTTTTGAGAGTGTCTTGGGGTACCTGGCTGGCTCAATCAGACCATGAGACTCTTGATCTCAGGGTCATGAGTTCAAGCACTGTGTTGGGTGTAGAGAGTATTAAAAATGTACATATTTATTAGAAACATTAGAAAACAATTAGAAACACTGGGTCCTGTTTACTTTCGTTGCAGCAACTTTCCCTCCTGATTTTTCTAGAACTAGACTTTGTTTTTGCTGATGTTGTTTTTCACTGCTCCTTGAAAACAATATGTTTAAGCTGCCAATGTGTTGTTTAAATCATATTTGTGAGAACAAATAATATAGAATATGATATATTCAAGTTTTAGAAATTCTGTTTGTAAGTTCTGTCTGATATACTAGTATTATTAAGTTAATCTCTGTTATATGTAAATATTCTTTAAATATACTTACACAAGTGTTCATTTCTTAGAAAAATATAATTTGACATATTAGCAAAATGTATTTTTTACATACTACTTATTTTTACTTGGGTTATTCTGGAAATTACTACTATCGCCAGACTCAATCACAATCTCATTTTTGAAATAATGCTTCAATGTCCCAACTTCCAAAAGGATCTCATTTATCATGTGTCTCTTGTAACCTTCAACCCCCTGGCTTGCTTCTGAATCCAACCACTAAGATACATTCTTGGTTTAAACAACTTAACTATAAACCACAGTCTTGCTTTCATACAATATACTTCTCTGTAGACTTTTTCAGCTTAATTTTCCTAGGTTAGTTTTACTTCCCTCATTTCATTAAATATACTTTGGAAAATATCACTAGTGCTATCCTGATTTTCAAATCCAATGGGCACATTTGGTTCTTATCTGTCTTGGTCTTTATGAAATATTTAACACTGTTAATCAAGGAAGCAGAAATCTCCCAGGGATGCTGAGAATGTCTCCTTTATCAAAAACAAAGGCCTTTGTGGTTCATCTAAAGGAAAGGCCCCTAAAAAGTTATTACACGTAATTAGGAGGTATAGCTTCTCCTATTTTTCAGCTTTGCTTATCACCAATTCTGCTGCAATAGTATGGGGTCATCCAACAGTAAAATATATTTTAATATGCTAATGGATGTCACAGGAACTTCTATAAATGCTGTGAATTCTCTCTGCTAGAGAAAACCCAATAAGAGTGATTTCTGATTTCAAAAATGCCCATATCTGTTTTTGGCAAAGCTGCTGGTAATACAGCTGTGAGCTCCAGGCTTCATGTGAATTATTTAACACCTAAAATCCCTTTGTGTTTTGTGAAAGATAAACTGAATACAATGTCTTTGTACCCATGTGGAGAGTAACAAAACACTAAGAAAAATAATGAAAATAGGATGTTTTATGAATGTTTTTTGGAACACAGAGAGTAATATAAATGTTAATTTTCTGCTTGCATTTGTGATTTGATTGCCTTTTTAAAAAAAAAAAACTAATTCCTTTTTTACCTTCTATAACTTCTTTTTTTCCTCCTATGACTTTTAAATTGTTGGTTCAATAGATTACATAGATCAAGTCGATATGCATCTTAGGTATTGTATCCAGGGTATTGGAGATTTTACAGCACACTTTTCTCTTTCTTCTTGTCTGAAACTTTAAAAAAAATAATGTTTCAATTTATTTTTGAGAGAGTGAGAGATAGAGAGACAGCCTACTAGCAGAGGAGGGGCAAAGAGAGGGAGACACAGAATCCGAAGCAGGATCCAGGCTCTGAGCTGTCAGCACAGAGCCCGACACGGGGCTCAACCCTACAAACCATGAGATCATGACCTGAGCTGAAGTTGGATGCTTAACCCACTGCACCACGCAGGCACCCCTCTGTAAAACTTTTTAAATTAGGTAGGTAAAAAAGATATAAAGGATTATGCCTGATAGATACTTGAAGAACAAACACATTGTTTATCATATTTTTTTCGGTGGTAAATGTAAATAATATTTCATTTTCAAAATTCATTCTTGACTGACATGGGGTAAAAGCTATTTAGAATTCTTAGTGAGATTTCCTTCACTGTGGAGTTAAATGAATTAAAAGTTATTCAGGGCAGTTTCCCAGAAATGAGTAGTGCATAGCAAGTGCTTAATCTAGGAGAAATGTCATTAATGCTATTTTTTTCAGAATTATTAATCAAGAAGTTCTAAAAAAAAGGGAAATGTAAAGAATTACAGTCACTTATGGGGTAAATCTAAATGCTGCATGGAGAGATTTGATGTGGGAGGGGATGGAGAACAAGAGAAACTCATGTCGACATATTTGTTGAATGTATGTATGTGTAATGGATAGTATTCCCTCATATATCAATTCTTTGGAGATTCCCAGATGCTCCATTTTTATTCTTCATTATTATTTATTATTTTAAATTTTTATTAATCATATGCTATTTTTCTTCATTGCGCTTCTCATAATCTGGAAGATATTATCTTTTTGCTTATTTGTTCATTGCATATCTTGCTATTTTAATGTGTACTCATAGATATTAGGAATTTAGACTCATTTATTACTCTATCCCAGCACCTATAATGTATAGCACATAGAAAGCAATAAAGGAACATTTCCCGAATGGATGAGTGAAGTGAAGCAGTGAAAGATTTGGATAGAACTTGCACGTTCTCATTGGTCTTAGGAGTTGCAGAAGATGTCACATTATGTCTTGGTCTTCAAGATAGATATCAGTAAGCATGAGCATTAAAGAAAATTGAAATCTCAAAACTAAAGCCGAAGCTTAATTAACTCTATGTAACCAAGAATAGCAAGAGAAAAGTACAAATAACAAATGTATTTGAAGGGTTCTTTATCACACACACACACAAAAAGGAATAATTCCACAACTAGTTGAGTGAACAGACCTACAGAGATAGCCATGAATTCCAACTTAGACAAATTTTAATTGTTAACCAAATGAGCCTACTTTGTTGGCATTTCTTAGATATTCTGTTTATTATGCAGCATACTGCTTGTCTATATGTTCTCTGAATACCCACAAGTTACTCTATACATACCAATGTTCAGACATATACTAGATGAATCAATCACACAATAAAAGGAGTTAGTGAGATGGCTCAGAACACATGCTACAGATGTAGATGGGATCCAGAAACCAATTGTTAAGTAGACTTCCTTCCCCTAAAAACAATGGGAAGCCATTAAGTTATTTAATTTTAGAAATGATAAAGTATGGTTTATATATTTTTTATTTTATATTAAAAATATTTTACATTTTGACCGAAGTATAGTAAAAAAAATATTGGAAGTAGGCAGACAAACAGTTTAAAGCATCACTAAAGTCATCCAATTTAGTGGTAATCATTGTCTGATGTGGAACTTTAGTGGTTGGTGTGGAATGTAAAATATAGAATCCAAAGTTATCTGGGAGGTATAATTGACTAGAATTGGTAAGTGGATGGATGTTGGAAGAGATGACGATGCTTAAGATAGCAGTCAGTGCCATTTAATAAAGTGAACGCCTCCATATGAGAGTTAAATTTAGTGAAGAAATGTGATAGTGTTTTAGTTTGGACCACTGAGTTTGACTTGCTTGAAGGATAACCATTTGGAGCTGGCCCTCGGAAAAGAAGGAAAGAGGAAGGACAGAAAGAAGGAAGGCAAGTTATCTTTTAGGGTGAATATAGAAAATTTCATCACTGGTAATGATCATTTTATTTAGAAGCAAATCTTGAAATAAAAGGATGATATGTGATGACAGAGAAGAGAGAGCGCTTTCCACTTAAAGTCTGGGTAACAAACCGAATAGGAAAAAAAAAAAAAAAAGCAAAAGGATGAAACATGAGGAAATCAGTTACTAAACTGAAATAAGGTCTATACTTGAAGGATCTTCATCTTTCTTAGTTTGAAAACCTAGCATAACAGTGTTCAAGTGAACCTCATGTCACAAAACACTTTTGACGGTCAAAGGCAAGGTTAGTTGCACCTGCTTTAAAAATGTGAATAGCAACTGTAAAAAACTTATATTTTAATTAGCAGAAGGGGAAGAAACCACATTTTCCAAATATATATTCATATGTATATGTTACTTTTTGTTTTGAGAACATTACTCAACAGCTCCCTCACCATACATAACATTTATATATTACTAAAACTGCTAGGCACAGATAATAATGTGGGTTCTTAACATTAAATCTCCTCATAAGAACGTCAATAAACAGGCGAAATCATTATTTACCCTTTATAGATGAAGGCAATGAGTCAAAAAAGAGGTAGGTACACTATTGAAAGTTCTGGATCTTGATTCAAACCCAGTCTGGCACCAGGACCTGTGCTCTTAACTATTTTGCTATGCTCTCTGTATATAGATTATACTTTATACACTAATCTACAATTTGTAAGTCATTTCATTTTCATTCTCTCCGGTCTGTTGCTCACCTCCCAAATCCAGCCCCTTGTTGTATCCAAATATTTACAATTATGCACGTTTTAATGTAAGCCCATTCTGAACAAGAGGTCTGCTCTCTTATTAGGTTCACGCTTTAATGATATCAAAGATTAACATCTCCAGAAGCATCCACCTGCACCCTACTATTAATTTACTGAACAAAAAATCATAGGCACCTGCAGGAGAAAGGAGGTTTAAGAAAGGTTATATATATATATATATATATATATATATATATATATATATATATATCTCACAGTCCCCATTATTCTGAATTGAAGGATCCCCACTGGAGTTATTTGTGTGTATCCTGGACCTGCTTCCAATGAAAAGCAGTTTAAGAAAGTAAGGAAGGTTATTATAATTTAGTAGTTATGGAGTTAGGGTTAAAATAAATTTAGGATTTTAATTTCACGAGTTTCATTATCTACTTTATAAACTTATGGTATGAAAAGTAGAGGAATAACATATATGCAATGGTGTGAACAGAATACAATGACTTTAGTACAGAAACCATGAATAACTTATTTCTAACATTTTGTATTAAAATAGACAGGACTGAGAAGTTTCATTTCATAGATCATTTCCTCATATTTTACTGAACTTAAAATTGAGTTAGAATAGTTCACTCTGCTCCAGAATCACCTTGAAGACCATTCAAAGCTTCACGTACTATGTAATGCAAGGTCATGTCATACGATTTGAGGTGAGCCAGTCATTCAAATCCTTCTCTACTATTCAACTTGGCTAGTCTCCATTGCTTTTCAGCATTAATACCAACAGGGTTTGGGCAAGACTAAACCACACATTGGTCTAAAGACCCGGCCTGCTAAAGGATGTTAAGGATGTTCCTGGAAAACAGATATTTATAATATCTGTTTCATAATAAATTATTAGAAATGTGCTGAGAATTTTTTTTTTGTATTCCCACTGTTATTTTTACCTTATGGGGGGAACAAGTACAAAGCAAAAGTCTCCAGAGCAGTGAGGTAGGGTGGGTGAGGATAGAAACTCATGGTCAAGGGAAAAGGGCATCTTTTCTCCCATGATGTCTTCATTCAAGATGGATGGGGCCACCCAGAGGTGACAATTCCGAGGAGCTACAGGGCTCTAAGGAGTATATGCTTTGCCATTTCCTTATTTATATAATGTTCTCGGTACATTTACATATCATTTTCTACAAAATAAAATGTGCTTGTAATGTTTTTGGTATCACTCTATTGTGCCATTTTGATAAACATGCATTTTGAAACATACACCTTTGTTTCTTCTGTAAGAAAGCATATACACATATGTTCTGCTATCAAAAATTACATTCAATATGTTTTAGTTCATTTTATGTCTTCAATTCACATACTCATTGGAAATTCATCACATAGAATATTTATTCCAAATAAGTTAAGAAACCCTGTTTTTTAGATGTGAGTATCGTATGGTAGAAAAAGTTCTGCAAATTGAGTAGCTTTGGGAATTTGCAAAATTTTAATGCCCTAAAATTAAGATTTAACTTGTTTAGTAGCTACTTTCATCAAATTACTTTTTTTTAATTAAGGTAAATTAGATTTTTATTAGCATATAAAAATAATAGAGGCATCACAATTTTATTTTTTGAGTCATTGTAATATTAACAAACACCCTATTATGTTGTGAAAACTGTGCTATTACATTACTTAAAAACGTAAGAACTGAGGTTGGACTCATTTATGTGAATACAGGTGACAAAAAGCAAGCATCTCTATTAATTTTAACAAATGACTTTAAATATTTGTAATTCGTTCTATCCATGTATAAAATGGGAATAATATTAGCTATATTCAGAACATTGTCATAATGGTAAATCAAGACAAGTAAGATGTTTAACATGGTGATTTGGTGTTTATCGTGGTGATGAAAATACTACCAATATAATTATTAAAATTAGTAAAACTTGATGCTGACCTTCTCCTCTACTAGAACCAATCCTGTGCTTATTTCCTGTGTATATGGAGACAGATTGATTTCCATAATAAAATAAATATTCTAAGAAAGCATCCTGTCACAGGAATTAAGGATTCCAAGTTATAGGCTGATCTAGAAAAAATATTAATTTATGTGTGAGGCGTATATGTATTGAGGTGTGGGTGGCTCAAAGAAATCTCTTCTTGAAATGATGAATATCTCCCTACTTTCTAGTCAATGCAACCAATAAGTTGAGAATTTAGGGATAGAGAATGTAAGTATATAAAGTCTTCTTCAATTCTTTGGAAATATATTTGTTTAAGATTCACTGAAGTCACTTTAGTGCAGGGTATGTAGAAAATAAAATGTAGTCCAAGAATGCACTTTTTAATCTTTTTCCACTAACATTAGATTAAATCATATAACTTTCTTTTTGCAGTAACCAATTTCTAGATCTTGGCATATTGTCTGTCCTCTCTCCTCTATAAACTAAAAAGCCACTTTTGATCCTTTTGTTGTATCTTTATAAGCAATTCAAGGAAAAATTTTAACAGATTTTTCAAGCACTGGCAATTGGATATCTAAAATAACAAAATACATTTCATATTTTAGTAGAATTTGTGTCTATTGAATATTTGTCTTTTTATCAAATGACATTAGCTACATTATAATCATTTTCAAAGAGAAATACTTGTATCTTCCTTTTTATCGAATGAGATTGATACGGATAAACTTCATTTAACAAATGATAGCTAGAAGAAGGAGGAGGAGGAGGAGTAGAGAAGAAGAAATTAAATATGGATAAAACCTTTTCCTGAAAGCTTCAGAGAAACTGCATTTTCCAAATTTCAAAGGGGTTCTATTTTTCTTAATTTCCCTCTTGCTATTATGATAGCATTTGATTTAAGTAACCTAAATAATATATTAAGAGTTTGTTGCCAAGGACAGCTGGTTCTTATGGGTAATTAGGAAAAAAAAAATCCTGCAATTTAATAATAAAGTACCCTGCTGTAATAAGGGGAAAGCCTGTTCTATAAGCTGTGGTAATTTGATTAAAGAAAATTGTACTTAACTGGGAAAAGTAAATGGACTATAAAGGGAAGAAGTAAAATTATAAACCAATTCCCATCTCTTTGACAACAGCTCACTTTATTAAAATGTAAACATGCGTAAGAGTCTGAGTTTGTGTTAAAAATAGTCAACTGTCTTATACTTTCTTTCCTCTTCTATATGTAATTTCTTTCCCTTTTTTAATTTCCTGATTTTTCTAGGCTATTTGTTCTATATTTCTCCAACATTCACATTATGTATATTTCTAAAAACTTTAAGATTTTTGTTGATTTTCTCCATAGTGAGCACACATAAATACAAGTAAACTTGTATGAAATATGTCCTGCAGTATCATATTTAATATAAATTAAAATTAGGGGCGGCCCAGTTACAATCTTCTAATTTAGACCAACTCAACAGAATTTGACAGTTTCAGGTTAATTGGTGCTAGGAAAATATCCCTGGTAGATAATACAGAATAAGATTTACATTAATCCTTGCCTTTATTGTATGATTTTGCACAGAATCAAATTTGTTTTATTATAAATAGTTGCAATGTTTTTTCACACATTTTGCTTGATAAAAACCCTTTATATAATAATCATATTTTAAAGGCCTAAATACTTCAGCACATTCCTTTTAACAGGGGTCATTGCTAAAAATAATGAATGTGTATATGGAGATTTCACGCTTCAATAACATTCTGAGGAGATTTGCTGGATACACTTGTAAAGAAAAAAAAACAGATGTAAATTGTATCATAGAAGTGCAAGAAATATAAAGAACAGTATTTCTACTTCATAATGATTTTACCAAGACAAGAAAATTACAATAGAAATGTGTGGCTCCACTTTTGGAGAAACCTCCTTGTCCCACTTTTAATATATTATAAATTGAGACAACTTGACTCTTGCCTCTTAAGATACAATGATGTCCTATTGCCCATGTGGAATGAACACATGGTCTTTTACACCTGATTATAACCCCCAAGGGTAATTATCTTTGTGTTTAATTGATCCACTAATAATAATATTCTTAATGATAACAATAACAATATTGTTGGCGACTTTTTTATAATTCTACTAAATCTAAAATGCGATTTAGAATGTGATCAAAACAATGAAATATTAGTAAAAATAGGTTATAATAATTAAGAAAATTATGATATGATTGGGGCTAGTAAAGGAGCACAATATAAGAAGATAAAGAAAGGATCTATACAAATACTACTACAGTAACAGATGAGTACCTTTTTTTAATCAACTTTCTCTATCTCTTTATTGCCACAATTCATTGCCAAAGTCCATTTCATCTTTGAAATGGTCCCACCTGACAATCTCCACCTTGTTCCTTAATTTTTGAATGTTCCATTTCCCCACGATCAAAAAGCATTCAGAAATTAACACTTCATTTTTAGTTTTCCAGTTAACTTTGAATCAGTTCCATAAGGCATCAAAACAAATAGCTGGCCTAATAAGCCTAATAAGATTTGCTTTGTTTGCTTCTTTTTTTTTTCTTAATTATTACAGATTAAAGTGAATCAAATATCCTACATTAATTTAAATGAGAAAAAAAGGGGGGGGGAGAGAGACAGTTGAGCTTCTCCCTCCATGACAAATTAACTACTCAGCCATTGATTTTATATATCAGAAGATTTATCCTGGATCTTGATAATGCTACATGATTTTTTTTTTGGTAATTGCTCTATCATATCATCATATCATATCATTTCTTCCCACATATCCAAATTATTTAAAATTATTACTGATTTTATCATTGACTTTATTGGAATTCCATACAAAACTGAAGTCCTTTAAGAAAAAAAAAAAAGATGCTCTTCTATACAAATAGACTATATAAATGCTTTGTTCCCCATATTTGTTCCCACTGAGAAACAAGATAAACATTGCTGTTTACCGTACACTTTCAGTGCTGAAAATTCAAGTATACCTTACATGTTCTTTTGCCAGAAAAGCATGGTTCATAAATTACATTTTATCTTGAGAAAATTGGTAAAAATTACCTTTATCTTCCACCATGACATTTTTAAGCACATAGAAAAACAGAACTATACTTAAGAGTTATATAATGTTTTCTTTATATGAATTGTTTTCAATATTCTATCTACCTTACAGAAGGTGAAGTATTTTTTTTAAGTTCGTTCATTTGAGAGAGAGGGGGAGAGCAGGGGAGGAGCAGAGAGAGAGGGGGAGAGAGAAAATCCCAAGCAGGCTTTGCACTGTTGGTGCAGAACCTGATGTGGGGCTCAAACTCACCAACTGTGAGATCATGACCTGAGCTGAAATCAAGAGTCAGATGCTTAACTGACTGAGCCACCCAGACACCTCAGGAAGACAAAGTATTAATTTATTTATGAAATAAAAATCTTCTTAAAGGAAGGAATACAGAATGGAAAACTACTTTGGCTATGTCAAGTTTTATCCAAAAGTTCCATCCAAAAATTATTTAGTGAGACTGTTCAATGAAGAACATAGACTAAAATAACATTATTAAAAAAAAGTCAGGGCAGTTATGAAGCAAAGTTTATAAACCATTAATTTCCAATAAAGATCGCTTAAGCATTTCTAAAAAAATGTATATTCCATGGGGGCTATGTAACCTGAATAATGGGTTCCCCAAAATGTCCATGTTTGAATGCCTGAAACTTGTGAATAACTCTTGTGGTAAAAGGGACTTCGTAGATATTATTGAGTTAAAGATTTTGAGATGGAGAGATTATCTTGGATTATCAGGTGGGCCTGATGTAATCACAAAGGTTCTTACTAAGAGAGAAGCAGGAGATCAGAGGAGGAAAATAAAGAAGGAAGAAAAAGAAGAAGGATGAAGGAGGAGGAGGAAGAGGAGAAGAAGGAGAGGAGAAGGGAGAGGAGGAAGGAGAAAGAAGATAGAAAAAAGAAGAAAGAAAGAAGAAGCAGCAACAAACAGAACCAGAGATTGGGTGACATAATTTTGAGCCAAGCAATACAGGCAGTTTCTAAAAGATAAAAAAAGGCAAGGCAATGGATTACTCTCTAAGTCTCCAAAAGGAATCCAGCCCAGGCAACATCTTGAATTTTGAATTCTAACTGTTAGAATTATAAGACAATAAGGTTGTGTTGATTTAAGCCACTAAGTTTAAGGGAATTTGTTATAGCAGCAATAGGAAAGTAATACAAGGATAGCGATCACATCTGACTTGTTTTCTATGGTTTTCCTGGCAGCAAGAACATTATGTGGAACATAGTAGGGTGTCAATACATATTTGTTGAATGAATTAATTTGCAAATGAGTAGTTGCTAACTAATGAAATAATCATTGTAAGGAATGGGGGTATAGATTAGTGTATGGGCAAAACTGTTTCCCAAACCTGTCAGCAGCAGTCAGGCTATGAAAGCTTCAGCCTTCACTATATAGCCTAACACTATATTTGATATCTCAAAATCCAGCGTTTCCAATAAGATAAACACTTATTTCTTACTCCTAAAGTTCAAGAGGAAGGATAGTAGTCCAAAGTAATAGGCATTTCTACTTCTCAAGGTCATACAGGGTTCAAATTCCTTTCTTTTTCCAACATTGACTTGTGAGCGTCTTGAATTACTTGAATAACTAGCAATTGATACAGATTGTCCTCTGAGAACTTGTCTAGGGCTGTTGAAAAGAACAGGAATATATGGTGTCTCCATGTGATGTGAACTTCCTCACAGCATGATTGTTAGGTTCTAAAAATGGAAACTCTAGACACAGAATCAATGGCAAATGAAGGCAGTTTCTCTCTTTCCTTCTTGCTCTGTTTTTCTTTTTTCTTTTCTCTTCTTTTCTCTTCTTCTCTTTTCTCTTCTTTTTTCTTTTCTCTTCTTTTCTTTTCCTCTTTTTCTTTTTTTTTTTTAATAAAGGGTTCATATACCTTTCCTTCTACCATACTTCATCAGTCAGGATAATCACACATCTCAAATCAGATTCATAAAGGGGGAGCATAGAATCCAGTACGCATTGGGAGAATTGCTGATCAAATTTTAAGAGGAGCATGAGGGATGAGTCATTTATCTATGTGCCACATATGAAAGATACAATCTAACAGAACCAACAGAAGGGGGAGAAGAGAATGTGAAGAGCAAGCAACTTTTTTTTTTTTTTTTGAAAAGATGTGATGTCTGTGCATATTCCATTAACTGGAATTTATTAAAATATCCACACCTAGGTAACACATGCCAGCTAAATCCCTAGGGGAAGAGGTAGTTATTATTAAAAAGAATTCATAACAGTCTCTTTCACAATCTGCCACACAAGTATCCATATATAACCCTCTTTAAAATGTTAGAAGATATCATACACTTCACTAGGAAGACACCCCATCATCCCATTCAGTCATTGCATCCAGATCAATACTAAGATATTTGGGTACCGTCTTCTCACCAAATACCTATCATTCATAACACCTGCGTAAGTTACTTGGAGTAAAATATTTTGTAATTATAATAAAATCTTCCATTTAGAAAAGGGAAGAATGACCAGGCAGCCAGAGCAGCAATATTTTGTTAGGTAAAAACTATAGAGACTCCCTGTCCTATGAGTAGAGTAAATTTCCTTCTCAGAACTCATTTCTGCTTATTGGGAAGAATTTCTTGCACTCTGTCCTTTGGGGCCCTTGGCTTTTCCTTTGAAAAATGTGTTCTTGCTGTATCACCACCCTGGCCACATCTGCATGGATATTAAAGAGATTGCTTTTCTCAGGAGCACAGCAGCTTTTCTAGCCTGCTTCTACTCCTACTGATTTGGGCCCTAGAGAGTTTTTGAAGGCTAAACATGATTTTCCTGGTAAAACAATTCTTTAAAAAGCTCAGTAAGATTCTGGTCTAATTGCTTCCAGCCATTGCCATGTGTTTGAAACCACATCCAAATCTACTTTCTGGAAATAAGTATTAAACCTGTTCACATGGAGTGGTTTTCTTATTCAGCCAGCGTCATGCGCTCATTTTAATGATGGCTCTATTGAAAACATAAAACCATATAAAACAATAAGCTCACTTGGAAAGCAATACCCTTAATCTGATCATGGGTACAGATCATCTATAGATTCGTTTGCTGGGCTGAGAACTCTTAATGGGCACTGTTCAGAAAGGCTTTGAGCAGCAGGGTTATCTCCTACTGTTGGGATGATAAAGCAGTTGGCTTTTCCAACCCTGCCGTATCCCACCTTTCTGAACTCTTTCTATTCTCTTCAATCTCTGCTTGAAAATTGCCTACTTCTTGCTTTAGGTCATTAATTCTGGAAATAAGCTAGCTAAATGCAGCAATAAACAGCTAACACATGGTCACATTCTGGCTCCTTCCAACAGCTTCTCTTAGAGCTGTAGTCTCTTTAGGAAACTGTTTTGCCCTTCCAGTTACCAGAGGTGACATTGTAAATAAATATTCCACCTTCACCCTGACTGCAATCAATTTCACATTTTTTAGGTTTTGATGGCAGGCAGCAAGCCTTCCAATACGCCAATTCTTTATTACCTGGAGTTAAGGCTAAGTTGCTAAAGCTAAGAAACCCCACCATTTCCATGACTGAACACAATACAAGTGTATTCCCCACTTACATTATGAATCCAAGAAGTCCATGCTCCATAAAGGAGTCCAGGAATCAAATTGGCTTTGCTATCTTCAGCACAAAGCTAGATTTCGTGGGGTCATCCCCATTTCCATTTGGGAGCAAGGTAAAGAAAGAGTAATTCATGGGCAATCATGCTTCAGATGTATTTGCTGTTGCCCATTTCTCTTCTACTTACATCCCTTTACTAAGAACTTAGTCATGCGGCACACCTGGCCGCAAGAGAGGCCAAGAAATGCAGTTTCTGTAGCTTGACGGTCATGAGCCTCGACAGAAGAATATAACTGATTTGAATAAGGGCCAATAGGTTGCTACTGGTGTGAATGCAATATATTATATCTGATCTTTGTCATTGAGCTATCTCACATCTGTCTGAGAATATTTCACGTTCTTGAAAAAGGCACTAAATGATAGTTTCTCTTTGTTATTTAGAGTACAGCAATAGTTGATTTTTCCAACATTATAGGACCCCAAATTCCTGAAAACACAGGCAATTTAGACAATAGGGTATAGACAGAGCCCTGTTACCAGAGCAGTATTTCCTTCTATCTTTGTTTGCACACTGATCATTTCCAACCAGTATTGTAATTATTTTATATGCTTTTACTGAAGGAGCTAAGAACGAGCAACCAACACATATTCAAATCCTGATCTTTGAAAATTACTTTCCCTTAGGTTATAGGTTTTGCATACCAAATGGTCAATATTTTTCTAGCGTGCATTATCTCCCATATTGCTGGGAATAGCCCTATGATATAACTCTGCTCGGTGAAAAAGGAAGTAGAAATCTCCTAGCTTTGTTCTTCTCATGGAAACAACTGGGCTCACAGAACCATTTTGTCCCATTTACAGCTTTTCCACGCGGCATGAAGACTTGATACATGAAGATCAATCGGCCTTTTGGCAATCGTTAGGTACTGAGAATGAAGATGAAGTTCAACCTGCTGAGAATCACCTGCTGGGAAGACAAAGAAACTGCTTCCATGAATCACCATTGAGACTCTACACCAAGCCCATACTCTCTCCCTTGGCCCTTTCTTATTTATATGGTAAATTTTAGTTCAGCTATTGATACTTGATTTTCAGTAGATTGCATCCCTCCATACTACAATGTAGCGGTAGTGTATTATAGTTGAAGTTCCCACTACTGGTGATTATTAGAGTTTGCCTATGATTAGATGTTGCCTGCAATTTTTACCCAAATTAACCATGTGTCCTAGTATTTGTGCTTTGTTTAGTTCCTCCTCCCTGAAGTTGGGCTGACCTCAGGATTTGTATTAACCAATAGAATGGGATGAAAATGATATTGTACCAGTTGCTGGTATAGCTTTAAGAAGGCCTGTCAGGTGCTGTTTCATGCTTTAGGGATGTGAGAGGTCCTCCAACTCTGATGAAGGATCCCCATGGAGAAAGCAATCAGAGCACTTAGGTGGAAAAGGAGAGGACCTGAGATTACATGGCAAGAGAGCCTACTCCCTACAACCGGGAGGAACAATGCAGGCATACAAGTGACCACTGACAAGACAAAAGAATAACTGTCCAGATGATCCCAGCCCATATCCCGTATTACATAGTCGTGAGCAATTATGAGATGGTTGTTATTTAATTCACCAAATGTCAATATGGTGTATTTCACTGGAAGACACAATTGCAATAGAAATCAATACCTGGAAGGGAGATGCTTCTGTATCAGAAACCTAACATTCTGTGGCACTGCTTTTGAAACTGGGTAGTGAGCGGGGATCTGAAGGCCTCATGGAAACAGCTAATAAACTCTGAAAAGACAGAAAATTGCTAGTGCAGACCTTAACTAAGTGGACCTGAGTTAAGTGCAGAATGATCAGCAAAACCGCTGCCTGCGTTAATGATGAAGCTAGAAAAGTCCTCATATGGAACCGGTGGATAGGGCCATACACTTTCCGGACAGAACGTAGAAAGTGCCCACTGGCTTCTTTTCACTACCTAGAAAAAAATACTAAAAAAGTCTTTTGAGCTCAGGAAGGAAGCATTCATTTTTAAAGCATAATTTAGGGGAAATAAGAGGAAGCCAGGGATTACTGGGTTCACAAATAAACTTGTTTCCCATCCCCAGTCTCTCTTGACAAAAGAGTCTCAACGTAAGAAATGTCACTAAAACAATATTAAATCCAGGGCACTGCCATTAGAAGTAGCCTCAAGTCACAGCATGGTCCTTTTAATCTTTGTTGATAATCAGAAAATGTCAACTGGATGCCTCATAGACACTTTCAACAAGAAAATAAATGACTTATAAATATTTTGGAGTGCCTGGACAGCTCACTCGGTTAGACGTCCCACTCTTGATTTCAGCTCAAATCATGATATCACGGTCATGGGATCAAGCCCCATGTCAAACCCCACGTCAGGCTGCACACTGAAAGCACAGAGACTGCTTGGGATTCTCTCTCCTCCTCTCTCTCTGCCCCTTCCCGTCTTACTCTCTCTCTCTCTAAAATAAATAAATAAACTTTTCAAAAAATCTTCAAGTTATCCATCCTAGACACTCCCTCATAGATAATAGCTACCTAAGAATCTTGCTGGCGTTACACTAAGGCACCATGGTTTGCAGTCCTAAGTAGACGGGCATGGCTTGGAAAGAGATGTTATGTTGTGTTGCTTTTATGTAATGGAGTAAATTATTATTTGAGGTCTAAGAGATACATAATTTTATAAAGGAGTTATATAAGCTTTAAAAAATTAACAAAAAGTATCCCAGAATAAAGAGGTTTCAAAGTGTTCAGGTTTCTCAGGCAAGAAACAAGCTGAAAAAGTGGAAGATTTTTTATGAAAAAGGAAAGAGGACTCAGAGTGTTCCAGAATCCTGGAGCAAAACTGAGCCCTAATCGAGCAACTGGCAACATGGGCCCAATTGGAATTCAGAATTATAAGTGACGAGTCCCTGCTCTGTGCCTCTCATTTTCTCCCTTTGGGAAAGTGTCTTGCTTTCCTTGCTCTAGCCTCAAAGTTGCAAACTGCGTAGAAGCTTGGGTGTGAGTTAACTTGTCTACTTAGTTTAAAGGACTTCAGATGGACTTCTCCAGCAGCTGAAGATCCTTATGGACAAATGCACCTGATGAAAGCCCAATTTTCAAACCTGACTTCCATGATGAAATGAGGCATCTGGTTGTCAGAAGTGGAGTGGGGAAGAAGAGTGTATTTTATTTTTGAGAGGGCAGGGAGGGGCAGAGAGAGAGGGAGACAGAGTATCCGAAGCAGGCTCTGAGCTGTTAGTGCAGAACCAGATGTGGGGCTCAAACCCATGAAGCCTGATATCATGAGCTGAGCTTAACCAACCCAGCCACCCAGGCTTCCCTGAGGTTGTATTTTAAATGGAGGAGAAATATGAATTGTTAGGGGCCAGGTGACCTATATCATGATTAAATGATAGCCCCAAATGAACTATGCTTTTCGAGGTATTTGATTCTTGTATTTCTCCTTTGGAATCTGAGATGGGCTTGGGGTAACGTTTAGGAGTAGACAGCTACAGAAGAGGTATCTAGCTGTAACCGTTAGAACGCTTGGAAATTACTGCCCTGGGGCTCTTGAAAAACCTCAATGACCACGTCATGCTTTTTTTTTCTACCAGTTAGAAGAGGTGAGTGGTTGGGTCACCCGGATTAAGGGCGGGGAGAATAAGAAGAGGGAAGAGATATCATCCAGGCGAGTCTCCAGCTGACCCTCCAGTTTTCAAGAACAGCAGATCTTTTCAGGTGAGCTTAGCACAGATTGTGCTTCCTGAGAGATAAGCCATTATTTGTTATAATAACAGTAGTAATAACAAATAATATTTAACAATTAAAATTTAGTTAATTCATTACATGGCAGTAAATAACCACAGCATCTTGTCCTTTGACCCTTTTGTTGCTGGAGCCTGCACGTGATACATGATGGTACCCGGGTTATGGTACCCAGGAAGCAGCATGAGCGGGGATAAATTCAACAGGCTGAAATTTTAAATCAGGGAAAGACAGAGAAGCTGGTTCTGCCTTAATCCTGTGGACTTCTCTTGCTAAGAGAAACTCCTTTCTGCTGAAGCCATATTAGGTCAAATTTTCAGTAGATCACTTTCCTTCCTAATAAAGAGGGCCTATGCTGTCTTCTATTTAAAGTTCCCGTTATTGGTGAACATTAAGTTACGCCTTCCTTTTGTTGTGAATACAACCTGCGGTAACCTACTTCAAATCAGATTCTGGGAGCAGGTTGTAAGACAGCAGTTACAGGTTTGGATTAATGAGACTATTTTTTGAAACATTTGCCGATAGAGCAAAAATGGTGTATACAAATGCCTTTGGGTCCTTAGGCAGATTTGGTGAACAAGCATATCAAAATGTCACGCTGGACCCAGAAGGGCCTAGTAGAAGTCTTTGGAACTGTCACTCTTCTTTTCTGTAGATTGAAATTAAGCCAGAACAATATTGGTTTTCTTTTTTTTTTCTTTTGTTTTTAAGCCTTCTATTGTCAATGTACTGCATATATTCTAGCCGTGTATACAGAAGAGAATTTTAGAAGTTAATGAAGAAGTACCCAAAGACTTCCAGCTACATATGAAAAAAAATTACAGTATGGCTGTATTATGTAGGGAAAACTAAAACTAATTCTGAAAATTGACTTCTTCCACATTTTAGTTTTGCTTAACAGCAAAAAATAAAGCACTGTGAGAAAATATTCAATTTCAAAATCTGGGTAATTAGAACATAACCCAAAAAGCCCTGGTTTGTTATATGGTAATATGGGTCAACATATTTTAGGTTTTTCAATTATAAACTATTTTTCTTCTGAGTAGATATGATAAAGTTTATGAAGTCCCAAACAATTTCTTTAAATCAGAGCATCCAAATAACGATGACACTTAGCATTGACTGGCATCTGAGAAAAATGTATCCATTGCAGTCACATTCATAAAAGAAATTTCTTTTGATTAGGCTCTGTGATCTTCAATGGAAATTTTTAGGGCCATTGAAAAATCGCACACACTTTTTTCTGTGTCATTTTAAATTCTTCAGAGAGTAAATAAGGGAAGTGAATGGCTCTGTTAGACATTTCTCAATCATCTTTAAGTGGGTCATGGTTTAAAATAGGATGTGGCAAATTGGAACGATGTGAACTGAATTATCCCTAAGTTTCCCTGTACCATCTGCTTAATGAATTCTTTACAGGGGGTCAGTGAGTCATCAAATACTAATTGCAATTCATCTCTCAAAGAGTCAAAATCAATGTATAATTTTCACTAAAGTGAAAGTAAAAAACCAGCTTCAAGAAATACTGAAAAAAAGGTAACTGAGTAATAACTGTCAGGGCCTATAGCAAACAAAAAATTCGGTTGATGTCTGACACATCACTTATTGTTAAATTCAGCTCCTTTTTGATTTGCTTTCATGACCCTGGACATAGACCAAAGATACATGGCTAAAATAATGAAGCCATTGTGACATCGTTGGCCTTTCAAATGTTCCATAGCTTATGTTTTTATATGTGCCTAAAACTTATATTTCATATAGATATATTATTATAAAGTTGAACTTCCTTTGTTATACTGATGAAGTTTTACCTTAATTTTGGTTTTTCATTTTCCTTTTACTTTTTACTGATGAAATTGAATATTCTACTTTAAATGATCATTTTCACATTTAAAAGGTTGACATATACACTTGACTGAAAAAATTCCATGATAATATATTTCTGTTCTCCTTGTGAGCAATATAAAATATTATTAATATTTCATGTCTTCTGGGCCGTCTTTCTTCTAACGTGGCATTGTGTTGTATATTTTAATTCCATCTTTCTTGCCCGAAACCTCAAGTATCAAGTATTTGTTTATGATTTAACACTTGTTTGGATTCACCACCAATTTTACCAATTTTTGATCTCACCTATCCTTCTGACGCATCACAGTAGGATCTATGCCTACTTTCTGAAATGTATCATGTAAAAAAAAAAAAAAAACAATCCTTCACTAAAGGTCGGTCAGTGTTGGGTTCTCTGCTCTTGTTATTTAGTAGTTTAATTTTTCCCTCAAGCTTGATTTATTTGGGTGGATAATTGTTGGCTGAGAATTATTTTCTTCCAGCATTCCCTCTAGGAAGTTGTCATCAGACCACTTTTAGCAACACGGAAACATTGACATTGCCTACATTTTTTTTTTTTCCAGCCAAATCCGCCCTCATAGTTTCCATGGACATAGACTCTTGCTGAACTAAATAAAGTGCTGTGAGTAGGGTGGGGGTGGGGTAGTGAGGCTACTCTGACCACTTGAGATCACACAGAAACACCCCATTTGCTCTATAGTCCCTGGCAGGGCACCCACTCATTTCCAAAGTCAACTTCTGGTAACCAACATCCTTGGTTGATGCTGTTGTTGTTGCTTTTTAAGTTTGTTAAATTTTTAAATTTATTTTTTAGTGACTTGTTCGAACTATTTCTGGAAAGTATTTTTCTCTCGCTTAGTGCTGCCTCTGATGTCTCTGTTCAGATAATTCTTTTGCCCTCTTTTTATCTGGCTGCTTAGGGTGTCACCACTGGGTTAGCATATGCCCTTGTTGGTGAAAATGTTTAGCCAGTTAAGATTTTTCGTCATTACCATTGGTTGGTTGTGTGGCTTTGCAGATGTCACCTCTGTCCAGAGAGTTTATATTTTTTGTTTCATGTTCTCATGGTGACTTCTGTCTTGGAGACTTGCTCTCTGATTACTCCTGAGGTGGAGCCTTGGACATGCACAATCTGACTGCCAGGGATGGGTGGAATTTAATTTTTTAAGTCTGGCTTTCTAAGAGCTGTTTTTGGGTTCAGATCGTGTGTTATCAGCAGTTCTGCTGGAGGTCCTAGTGATGTATGTATACGTGGGAAACGCTTTCGAGTCTATCTTGTGTCCTTCTCTGCTTGGTGCTTCCTGCGTGTTTATGCTGTCAACCAGTCCCATGCATAGTTTCCCCAAACCCCAGGGGTGAGGGCTCCCTTAATACTATCCAACCTTGCTTTTCCTTGGTTGTCTTCGTTCTCTGTTGAACTTCTGGCTACTCTCTCCTTTCACTTCTTGCCACCATCATGAAGCTACCTTCTACTTACTCTTCACCAAGGCCTCCACTGCTATTGACCGTGTCCTCAGGTCCAGCATTCTTCATGCTTTGTTCCAAACAAGGTCGCTTCTGGCAGAGCTGTGGATCTCTTCTTCCTACTGACTCACTTCCCGTGGAGTGAAGCCCCTGCTCATCGTGCAGGCATCCTTGGTATGGAGGAAAGTAGACACTCACCTCCTCAGGTTGTTCTTCTCAGTGTCAGAACTGCTCCCTAAAAGCAAGCTGGGGTAGGGACGATCAGGGCTCCAGGAGTCTTGCCCTTCTGGGCTTGGGGATGTAGTTTCTCCTCTACTAATAGTCCCTGGGTAGGAAAAAGACCATTTGTCTTTTAGCCTCACCCACACAGAATCGCTTTTCTACAACAGGGACTGGGGCAGAGGTATGGCATGAAAGGAGGTAAGAGATGCCAGCCGATTGTCACTCCTTAAAGTAAGACTCTCGTGTCAAACTGGAAAGAGAGGGACAGGGCCCCATTTTGCTTGACTATTCCCACCCATATTAGAGCCTCTGGAGGAGAGGCTGGATACTCTGGGCAACTGGACAGGAAACAGGTTGTGGCTGGCAGGCTATACTTAGCGATATTTAGTAGATTTTTTTAATAACGTTTCTCTCTGTGCTGTATACCGTGAGGTCAATCTCCAGAAAGTTAAATTAGTATATTTTATGTAAATAAATAATAAATAGTTGTTTCTCTGGGGAGAAGGTCTGCCGGGCTCTTCATTGTATCCATCCAGAAGTCCTACATCAATAGCCTTTCATGTAAATTTTTTACCTGGGGGACACCAGGTCCTTATAGGAGAATATATTTCTCTACAAGCCTCTGTGAGTGATTTTAAGGTCTGAAGCACTGAAAATAAAGACATTCATGTTTTTTTTCAGTATCTTTTTTTTTGTTTTATTAGGCCTGTGTTCTATTTACCTTTGCAATAATTTCTCAAGGGTCCCATCTTTGTGTGGAACTCTGGGTTTCAATTTGTCCCACTTGGAATGAACTCAGTATCTATTAGTCGTTCCTTATGCAGCTACAAATGTCATATTCCTTGATTTCTGGGAGATCACTCTAATGCAGATAAAGCATCAAATCTTCACACAACTTTAGTTTTCAGTTTCGCTGTGTCCTTACTTTCCTGAAATGACAAGAATTGATTTAAGAAGGGTATTTATTGAATCTTGCCCATCATTTTATGTTCTGTTGCTTGAGGATTTTCTGATTGCACCATTCAGATTATATAACCTTTCATTTATCGGCACAACTGAGAAGTTAAAAATATTGTTAAAATATGTAGTATATGGTAAGTCAGTATATGATTATAACATATTCTACCTGAAAATGTGAAAATCCATTTACTCAGTTTTTTCCCTTTTCAAACATGATTACTCTTTGATATTTTATTTTAGCGAATTAACCAAGCTAAAAAAATATATAGTATTTACTTAATTCATAAGTTTATTAGAATTATGATTGTTTTATATTTTTCACAGCATAAACATACACATTTTGTGGTTTATAAGTTTTATGTATTCAAAAATACAATTTTAATTTTCTTTCACCAAATGTATTTCACTCTTATTTTGTAATGGCAAAAACCTGAGTGTTTCCATGCCTAACTACATGCACAATTCTGGTTTAAGTTTTGAAATTTATTCATGTCTGGGGCACCCGATTGGCTCAGTTGGTTAAGCACCAGACTCTTGGTTTCAACTCAGGTCATGATCTCACGGTTGATGAGGTCAAGCTCTGTTCAGGCTCTGCGCTGGCAGTGAGGAACCTGCTTGGTATTTTCTCTCTCCCTCTCTCTCTGTCCCCTCCCTCCCAAAAAGAAATAAACATTAAAAAAAAAGAAAATTTATTTATGTTCAATAAACCCTAAATGACATTCATCTCCCCACACATCCACCCACTTGTTTTGCTTTTCCACTTCCTGTTGGAAAAGATCTTGGGCATTACTTTATGGCATTCTGAGCAGGTCAGCTGGGTCTGGGTACCTCTCTGCTGTCTTCACTGTTGATATCTGTGAAAGCATGCTGGGAGAGAAGGTAATGCAAAGACTGGGATGGATGGGCAACTTGTCCTTCAGCGACTGCAGGCTCACTACCCATTCTTTCCTTCTGGGACTCCCCACGCACCCGCATCTGGCTTTCGCTCCCATACCAGAGAGTCAGCTGTGGGTTACAGCCACTTCACACGATAGTTACACCCTTAGAAAATGAAACAGACACCTCTCCATTCTCAGTACCTTCCAACCCCAAGGCTAGTGTGTAAGAATCTCTCCCCAGGTGCCCCGGGAAAAGGAAAGGACACACCGTTTTCAGTACCTTCCAACCTCCAGGTTGTTGTGTCAGAATGCACTGATTCTCTCCCCAGGTGCCACAGGGGAAGGAAAGGAACATCGTAGAGGTAGGAGAGGCAGCTATTTCAAGCTTTCTCAGCCTCACTTTAGACCACCCGACACACATTTCCCATCAGGGAAAGCTTCACGAGTTTGCGACCTTCATCGGTATATGACCCTGCATAGGATCCTATGCTTGGAAGAGTCTCACACTGGTTTTAGTGTCCTGTCCTCACCGTCTTGAAATTCTAAATATATATACAAATAATTATATAAATGTATATATATTTTATATATAATTTATATATATAATTTATATATATATAAAATATATATAATTTATGTCCATATAATTTATATATATATAAATTTATATAAATTAAATATATATATATTTAACAAAGAGACTTACACATTCCTGTTTTGAACTGGTCCTTACAAAATATGTAGCTGGTATTGATTCCACTTGAAGTTGGAATATGCCACTTGAAGGTCCTCAGAAAGGCTACCTTCTGGAAGCTTGCTGGATGCCATGAGTCATGCACCCTCTCCAACATGAAAGCCAGTAATGGACTGTTAATTCTTCTTCTAAAGATGAAGACAAAAAATAATGACAAACTCCGTGGTCTTGGTCCCCTAAATATTATCCAAGGGTTGTAGCACATCACGCTTCCTGCGGGATTTAGCCCAAACAGATTTGAAATGATCTCCCGTACCTGCAGATTCTTCTCTTCTCCTTCTCTCCCCTTCAAGACTCCATCTTTGGCAGTATTTATTTGATCTCTCCATCACTGGGGAATTGCTTCCCATTCTGTCATTTATTACTTTTAGCTATAATCTGCCAGTTTGTACCTGTACTCCCATCCACTGACACACACACACACACACACACATAGCCACATACATATACAAACACATTTGTATACAGTCAGTGAGTTCCAATGACTCATGTGGAATTTAGAGCAACAATAAGAACAGAACCCTAGAAAAGCCAGAAGTGTTATTTTTTTATAACTATCTTTTGTTTTAAGTTTATTTATTTATTTTGAGAAAGAGAGAGAGCAAGCATGAGTGGGGGAAGGGCAGAGAGAGAGGTAAAGACAGAATCCCAAGCAGGCTCCATACTGTTAGCACAGAGCCTGATGTATAGTTTGAACTCATGAACTGAACTGAAATCAAAAGTCAGATGCTTAACCTACTGAGCCACCCAGGCACCCCTCTCTCCTTAAAAACAATGAAATAATATGTACACTTTTGATCTCCTACATTACATGACGTAAGGATTACTTGAGAATGTACTTAGGAAGTCAACAATTCAGACTCTTAGAATTCAATCAATATGTTAAGTCTCCTAGTGTTATTCTTCTAAGGGAGAAACTTTAATCTATGTTACAATGCTAAAATGTCATTGATCCTTGATATTAAAAGCCACCACATCTTCCTAAAGACAAGAATAATCCCAATGATACCACAAGGTTTTCCCATTTTGTCAAACTCCCTACTGCTATGAAGATTAGACGTCAGGAAGATTGTGCCACAGAGATTTCTCTGTGCTGGTTCCTCTACCCAAACATAAGCAACTCGCTATATCATACTGTGCGTAGTG
This sequence comes from Panthera tigris, assembly GCF_018350195.1. Lineage (NCBI taxonomy): Eukaryota > Metazoa > Chordata > Mammalia > Carnivora > Felidae > Panthera > Panthera tigris. Next base: position 221,535,610 of record NC_056660.1, read on the forward strand.
ATACCTGCATTTGATCAATGTAGTATTAATTTTCTATTGCTGCTCTTAGAAATTGCCACAACGCATGGTTTCAAACAACACAGATTGATTTCTTTACATTTCTGGAGTTCAGAAGTCCCAAGTGGGTCTCACTTGGCTAAAACCATGATATCCACAGAGCCGCATTTACTTTTAGAGGCTCCAGGGCAGAATCCCTTTTCTTGCCTTTTCTAGCTCCTGGAGGCTGGCTGAATTCTAGTGGTCATGCCCCACTTCCATCATGAAAGCCAGCATGGCGGGTCAAATTCTTTCTCACATTGCATTGCTCTAATACCGACCCTCCTGCCTCCCTCCTCCATCTTCTAAGAACTCTTGTGAACACACTGTGCCCATCCAGATAATCCAGGAAAATCTCCCTATTTTAAAGCTAGTAGATTAGCAACCTTTTTTTCCTCCTAAAAACCATTTACTTATTTATTTTGAGAGAGAAAGTACACATAAGCATGAGTGGGGGAGGGCCAGAGAGAGAGGGAGAGAGAGAGAATCCCAAGCAGGCTCCATGCCTGAGCTGAAATCAAGAGTTAGTCATTTAACCAACTGAACCACCCAGGAGCTTCTAAAATCTTAATTTTATCTTCAAACTTAATTCCTTGTTCCACGTAACATAATATATTCACGGTTTCCTGGGATTAAGAGGTGGATATATTTTGGCAGGGGTGTCCATTATTCAGCCTACTAAAGTGCTTCTGACATCTTTTTCCGTATATATTTCTGAATATAAACATTAGAATTGAGTGAAACTTGGGGAATGGATTGACCCTAATCTTCATACTACCTCAGGTGAGGGTCCTATTAAAGAAACTCAGTAATTTTACCTTGCAGACCAGACAGCTAAGTGGTGCAACATGTTAGCTGGAGAATTTCTTTTCGGCACTCATGTATGTTTCAAACTACAAATTTTAAGGAATCTAAATAATTCTAGTCCTGTTTAATATTTCCAGAATTGATATTTTTCCTCTAGGGAATGTCAAATTTAGTTGATATTTTTAAAAATTATAGCCATCTATTTTCTTAGGAAATTTTATAAATTACCTTCTTCAGAATGGAAAGCAAAATATAGATATTTGAAAATAAAATGTTAAAAGGGTGATGTGGAAATTTGACTCTGAATGCATTTAGAAGAGGAAATGACAGTAAGCAATATATGTTGATATAATACCACTTTTTTCTCAAAGTATATGTTTTTAAGTTAGGTGATATAAAAAGAAGAATGAATAAGCATGTGGTTCCCACCTCTTGCCTTGGGAAATTTCATTATTCATTGAATCTCCATATTTACCCCATTTTTACTAAAGCCAGTAATTCTACAAATGTTTCAAACAATCTCCAGCGGAGATAATTAAAATCAAGAACTTCTTCCACATCTCCTTTAGTGATTATTTGTGTTTTGATAAATGTCACTGCTTTAGATAGGCTTTGGAGATGCCGTGGGTGTGTGTGTGTGTGTGCATGTGTATATGCACGTGTGTGTGTGTGTGTAAAATTTTAAGATTGGCACATTGAAGAGGTGATTTGTAATTTGCTTGGAAATTTATATTTTAATATTAATATGTCTTGTTTGGAGGTATAAATGTCAGGCTACTGCTATAATTTCAGGGTCATGCCTTATTTAAAAAATTTTAAATAAGTTATTTTTATAATTAATTTACAGTGATACATGTATCTTATCCTTATACTATGAACTAGGGCTAGTACAGTGTTACATTTGTATCTTATCCGTATACTAGGAACCAGGGTGGGCATACTTTCCTAAGGACGATTATAGAAGCCACAGTAGGCACATCCAAATTCACAAGCACATTTGAATGCTCTTCCTGAATCAGACGCTACCCTATTATTGGCCAAAGCAAGTTGTACGACTGATCCAAAAGTTGAGTAAAAGGGAATTTGCTTGAAACTCTAGGCTACTAAACGGTCTGTAAAATCTATGGCAAAGAACATGAGTAGAGAAATAGGTAAATAATTGGAACCACTAATTTATTGTAATTCAATTTCATTTCTTCTCTTTAATTACAAAGATAAAGAATTTTGTGGGGATTGAATTATACTACACAGTCAAAAGGAAAATTTATTTCAGTGAAAGATACTTCTACTGATGACAGCTATCTAATTTATTATTCTTTTAAAAAGCACATCTGCATTTCACAATAGCATTTGTGGTGATGGTAATAATAACTATAGAAAGTCATTGAACAATTTCTGTGCAGCAAGTAATATTTTAAGTGCTACAGATTGGTTGTATAATTTAATCTCTTCAATGACCTTATGTTTTCTCCAGCAGATATAGATCCTGAGGCTTCTCTATTTCCTTGCCCAGTGATAGCCATTTATTATGTATTGGTGCTAAAATATAAATCTATGCCTGTATTGATGACTAAAAATTTAAAATAATATTTTAAAATATTTTACCTAAAATATTTATGTGATTTATGTTATTTTATTGTGAGATAGTTCCTTTTTTTACTCTCTTCTAGTGTTCTCTCTTAGCTGTACAGAGAAGGGAAACAAAAGGAGAATATAATAGAATATCTTGTGATAAGCCCCCCTCTAAAATATTCCTGACAATCAGACCAGTGAAAAATAGACAGAGATTATTGTTTGAAAAACTGACTCTTGAAATGTGTAGGCAGACCATTTGTTTAATGTGAGAGTTATTTGCCATGCCTCCATCTGGGATTCAAAAATATACTTTATTGCTTAACACTGTCCTTTACTTTAGGAATAGTCAAACATATTTCAAGTAAAAATAAGACTTTTGTTTTATGTGTTTGTTTATTTTTCCATTTTCCATATCAGGTACTCATATTTAATATTAATTGTATAATATGCATTTAAATAATAAATAATAATAATAATAATACTTATTTATAGAGTGCCACTCTTTTAAGAACATTAATATGTTAGCTTTGTGTACCTCACTTCACAGCAAATGTGTAAGATATTATGGCAAAAATTTAAACCCACGAATTAAGTAATTTCTTCAGATTCCCCCCCAGAAAGTGGAATAGCATACTTTCAAATGCAGGTAGGTTAATTCTATTCTTCAAGATATTAACTACTATGCAGTATAGCCCTTCTAGAAAATAAAACTTTGTAGAAATGACAGGGTGTTCAATTCTATCATCTGCTACCAGTTACCAGACAAAAATATGTGATATTATGTAAATTCTTGACACTAGTATTTTTTCGGATTACTTAGTAAAATTATATTCAATATGTCAAAGTTTTAAGTGGTAGAAATTCCTGATGTATATTGAGTCAATATATTCAAGCTGTTTAACTGATAACAATGGAGATTGAAACCACATTTCCAAAATGTGAAGAAAATCTGTATTATTAAAAAAAGAAAAAGAAAGAAAAAAGAAAAGGAGGGCATTGAAACCTTAGGTAGGAAGCGCCTGGGTGGTTCAGTAGGTTAAGCTTCTGAATTCGGCTCAGGTCATGATTGAATTCGAGTCAGGTCATGATCTCGCAGTTCTCGACTTTGAGCCGCGCATCAGGATCTGTGCTGACAGCTCAGAGCCTGGAGCCTTCTTCAGATCCTGTGTCTCCCTCTCTCTCTGCCCTCCCCCAGGTACTCTCTCTCTCTTTGTCTTTCTCTCTCAAAAATAAGTAAATATTAAAAAAGGAAGAAGGAAAGAAAGAAAAGGAGAGAAAGAAAGAGAGAAAGAAACCCTAGTTAGGGTTGGATGGCCACTTAAGTGGGTTCAGTTTTAATTATTATTCTTGCTGAGGTTTAAGAAATGCTCAGCTATTATATAATGCTCCTTATGAACTCTGACCTAGTTTACCCTTAGGAGCTGAGGGCAAAGGCAGACCTCTCTGAGAAAGACCAAATATTTTACTACACACATAGGAAAGACTGAAATTAGTTCCGTTTGTCCTTTGCTATACTTTCTTCTTTCCCACTTGGGTAGAGATCTGCCGCCATTACAGACTTGACTTTACTGTTTCTACTCAGATATTTAGAAAGATGCAGCCCCAACAAATCTGGCCATTTTTGCCTTGGATAAAAATTGAACTTTTGAAAGGATTAAAATAAGCCATTACTGGAGACTCTGTTTTGTTTTTGTGGTAACTGCACAATTACCATGATGAAAAGCAATATGATATTTTAAGTAAATGGATCTTACAAAAATACATTTCACCATTCCAAGCAGAAAAATCCTATAAAGCAAAATACTAAAATGTCTGTGTTTATAACTTGCATTTTTATTTTCTTTTAAATTGAGAACACCAAATCTGGCATTACATCTGCATGTATACATACATATACACATATGTGCATATATTCACATATGTATTTCCCATAGATATGAAAATAATATATACTTTTTAGCAAGTATAAGGTTTATATTTTAGTTCTTTTCATCTCAGCTCAGAAATTGGGACTGCAGTAGTCATTTAAAAGCTGGTTTTCTATCCTTTTCAATTTTTATTCCCAGGAAAATGTGTTAATGACCCAACCCCTGGTCTATATCCTTGGCATGTTTTCAGTGATTATATCCTACTGCCCATTTCCAGGACAGTAGAACAAATGTGACTTTCTTCTCTTTTGTTTTAAGTGCTAAAAATTAAAATTACTGATTTAAAACAGTAATCATATTTTGGCTTTGTCAGAATAATGAGGAACTTCAAATTGATGGCACCACTTTTGAGTTTTTTCATACTTAACACAAGTCATATTCTGCCTACAATTTTAATCTTGAAATATTTATTTATTTCTGAAAGAAAAAAAAATTAGAAAATCAGATGTGTGAGTATATCTGATTGTATGTGTTTATTTTTTTTCCCCCAAAGAAAGGCTTATACCTGACTTAAGTGTTTTTAATTTTGTGCTTGAAATATGGAAATAGACTTTTGGAACCAGGTACCTGTTCTAAAACTCTGAAAAGCCCATTTTTTTAACCCAAATCACTTTATAATACCTTTAATCATATCATGCTGCTAAAGGTCATAGCATTTTTATAGAAATATGGACACTTTAATGTCAAGTCAGAAAGAGGCATTCTCCCACATTAACAAAGAGTTACTAACACATAAAATAACTTCCACACAGACATCAAAATATGTTCTTATGATCAGCCATCCTTTAATTAATCAATTTTTCCTTCTTACAGAGATGGTCAGGACCGTTGATAGTTCATGAACTTTCTGGAACCATTTTCATCTATCATAACATCCAAAAACACTGTCAGATAAGAACTTTTCAATGTTAATTTAAACAATCTTCCTTTTAAAGACAAAATGAGGACTCCCTCAGATAGCTTTTTCTCTAACTAATCTGACCTGTTTTGGGAAAGGCATGAGAAACTAATGAATTTGGTTGATTCCTCACTCAACTTCCATCGTCCCTCAAATTTAAAATTTTTTATTGTTTATTTATTTTATTTTATTTTATTTTATATCCAAGTTAGTTACACATAGTGCAGTGATGATTTCAGAAGTAGATTCCTTAATGCCCCTTACCCATTTAGCCCACCTCCTTCCCACAACCCCTCTAGTAACCCTCTGTTTGTTCTCCATATTTAAGAGTCATATGTTTTGTCCCTTTCCCTGTTTTCATATGGTTTTTTCTTCCCTTCCCTTATGTTCATCTGTTTTGTGTCTTGAAGTCCCCATATGAGTGAAGTCATATGATATTTTTCTTCCTCAATATTTATTTATTTTTGAGAGGGAGAGAGGGTGGGGTGGGGGCAGAGAACACAAGCGGGGGAGGGGCAGAGAGACAGGGACAGAGTATCTGAAGCAGTCTCCATGCTGCCAGCAGAAAGCCCAATGTGGGGCTCAAACTCACGAACTAAGAGATCATGACCTGAGCCAAAGTCGGAAGCTTAACTGACTGAGCCACCCAGGCACCCCAGAGTCTCTCGAATTTTAGATGTAGTTTTGTTCTAGCTGCAAGGCACCACCGACCGCCACTCTCCATCACAAGGCAAGGGAGGGAACGGGGTCTCAGAGCTCTCAGTTCCACCAGCTGTGCTTTCTTGCCCCCAGAGGTGAGGGAGAGGCAGGGGAGGGGGCAAGAAGGCGAGCATGATGAAGCATCTCCACCTGTAAAGTCATTTTGAAACCCCAGGAGAAGGAACTCAACTTTCTTCATTGGCAGAATGAGGCGGCTGAGAGTTTGGTTGACTACAGGAGAATTACGCAGCATCTCTCTCACTAAGGGTACTTGCAACTTACACAGCTCCAGCCACCTCTCCACAGTATGACCCTGTGCTCCCTGTCCGCCATCTGATGGGGTTTTAGAGTCTCTGTGTTTACTTCCCATGCCTTTATCGATGCTATAGGTGCTACCTGCCAAAAGCAAAGGTAGCTTCTCTTTTTTTGTTGTTCCTTTAAAATAATTAACAATATATACATTTTAAGAAGCCAAGATATCAAAAATAATTAATTAATTAAAATACCTATTTCTGGCATGCCTAGATGGCTTAGTCAGTTATGTTTCTGACTTGATTTTGGGTCAGGTCATGATCTCCTGGGTCTAGCTCTGTGCTGTCAGTGCAGAATCTGCTTGGGATTCTCTCTCTCTCTCTCTCTCTCTCTCTCTCTCTCTCTCTCAAAATAAATAAATAAACCTAATAAAATAAAACACATATTTCTGCACTCAAAATAATTACATTAATTTTAACATGCTGACTTTAGCCGTGTGTGTGTGTGTGTGACTTTCCCTTCTCATACCTGTGAGGGATTATGGATGCCCCACCTTTTGAGAGGAGGTAACCCTGGTTTCTGCCCACGAACTTTATTTTTTTTAATGTTTATTCATTTATTTTTAGAGAGAGAGAGCAAGCAGGGGAGAAGCAGAGAGAGGAAGAGAGAGAATCCCATGCTGTAAGCATGGAGCCTGATGCAGGATTCAATCTCATGAGGGGTGAGGTCATAACCTGAGCCAAAATCAAGAGTTGGATACTGAACAGACTGAGCCACCCAAGTGCCTCAACAACCTTTAATCTGCTGCAAAAATAAAACATGTTTTCTGCACATTTATAACTTTTCACAAATCAAAATCCTGGGCAGCATGGACATCTTTTGATATCTTTTAAGGTGGTTTCTACCTTAGTAATAACTTGAAACATTAAGCAGATAAGTTTTTTAATTACCTAACCACAAAGCTGTAAGCATTGTGTATTTCACATATTTGTAATAAGTAAAATATATCTTTTAGGAAAAAGTGAATAATGATATCTGTGTGACTTTCTTGAGACCAATAGGAACTCTCAACTTTATTTACTTTTTATTACAGATTTTATTTTTCTTGAGGAAAGAATTATGGAGTGACTAGTGAGTCTTAAAGGACTTCAGCCCCAAACATGGTCATTGTCCAAGCTTAATTTCTCTTTATTTTTTTCTAGAAAGATTTTATATGGAATTAAGAGTATCTGGATAACAAGAACATAGAAATTTTTCTTTTGTACATGGAAACAATGATATAAAGTCATCTCTCTTGCATTGGAGAAATGTTCTACTCAGGCCGAGAGTTAATGTTTATCTAAAATATATCATATTTAGGGGTACCTGGGTTGCTCGGTCAGTTGAGCGTCTGACTTTGCCTCAGGTCATGATCTCACAGTTCATGGGTTCAAGACCCACATCGGGCTCTGTGCTGACAGCTCAGAGCCTGGAGCCTGCTGCGGATTCTCTCTGTCTTTCTGTGCCCCTCCCATGCTCATGGTCTGTCTCTATCTATTTCTCAAAAAAAAAAATAAATAAATAAATAAACATTAAAAAACTTTAAATATATAATATTTAGAAATTGATTGAATATAAAATTAGCAATTTACATTTCTGTAATTTTCCATATGAAGTCCCAATATGCACTTCTGTAGTGAATTGTTGGAGTAGCAGGAAGCACACACGGCTACAAATATTTCATTAAGACTTCGTTTTCAGCTATACAATTGACCTTATTACAACAAATCTTGCATGAAGAATCTCAATAGCAATTGACATACAATGACCATCTGATCCAAATAGTAAATAACTGCACTGGATGCAAGACGTTTTATTTTTCTGGTTCAGTATTTATATATTTATACATATATGAAATGTATCTACTCAGATGTGAATGAACCTATAATCTGAACTGAAAACTATATAATTGACCAGTAATGAAATATAAATGCTACATTGGGCCATCTGATATCAGTCTCTAGCTCTCTTTAGGCTAAAGAACTGGTATTAATCAGTTTGCCTAATGAAATGACATTTGTCCCATCAATAATGTCATTGGACACACAGTTTCCTTGTATCCTATGAGTTCCTGTTTTCATTGAAAATATTTTTTGTCAAATTTTAGTTATTTCACATGCACTTGTTCTAACTGTATTTCAAAATTTCTATTCTTTAGTTACTGATTCCTATGGAAATTTTAATTTCCCTCCTAAAAGGTTACTGGGAGTTTGATGTCTTCCTTTCTTTGCTTATTGCTGTCTGTCTTTATTTGTCTTTTTCCTGACCACTACACTACACTTACTTTTTTTCATCATGGAATTAATTCAGTGTCCTTTCATGAATAGAGATGGGACTTCTAGGTTTAAATACTTTTTATGAGTAGAGTCATTTTTCCCATTGGACATATGCTGAAGAGTGACCCCTCTGTTCTATAGTCCATTATACTTCCAATATAGCAGTATTATTGAAATCACACCATGGCAAGGAACAAGTAACAATAGTATATATTTTAAAAAGTAATGCCATGAACACGAGCCAGAGAATAGCCTGCTCTGGACCCTGGGCTACAGAGGGCCCCTCCTTGGGCCATGGTCTTCCCTGTAGGTCAAGGAGTTCACAAGACCCAGGCAATGGCGTTAGTTGGAGCTGATAGCATCCACTTTACTCCTACCTTTTAGTTCATGCTGTGGTACATAGAGACCAAGAATTCCATCCTCAAAGGGCTCTGAGACTGCATTTCTCTCCTTCAGCTTTTTCAGGTGCACTTCAGCTTTTTCTGTGTATGAACAGAGGCCATCAGGGAAATGGGAAGTTGTTTGCAGGAGGCACAATGGTAGACTAAGCTTGGATAAGTCAACTGAGTTACCCAAATGTGTACACTAAGGCCTTTTATGGGACAATGGCAGGAGGCAACCTCTCCCCATATCCCCATATTCTGGTGCTGGACTTTGAGGCTCTATCTGGGAATCTTAATTTAAACCTGGCCTTTCTGAAGAAGGCACATTTGTCAAAATGAGTGGATAAAGCAAACTTCATTTACCAGCTTAACATGATTGATAACTTTTAAATATTGAAACATATATGGGTCTTGATTTCTATTGTTCCCTGTGTCCTAAGAATGTTCAACACTGATTTAAATATTTCATTAGATATAAGAAAACAACCAAATCCATTCACAAAAACAAATATAAACCTCAAGCCAATCCCTAATTTTAAAAAGTAATGACACATTCCATTTAATATCTTGTTTAAGGTGAAGCCCTTGTGATATCTTTGATGATTTAATTACGTTCACTTTTCAACAAGGTTCATTTCTTCCCAGGACAAAGTATTCTGTTTGCCTATCAAAGATTTACTTTTCAAACCTCTTTAGTTTTAAAAGCGTGGGGCAAATATATCTCACCCATATTAAAAAAATAGATTAAAGACAGATTATTGTTCATAGGTAAAAACTTAAAGTTTTAGCTCAATTTTGTTTACAGCTATTTAGTTATTAACCCAATGTATACCTAACACACACACACACACACACACACACACACACACACACGTTTATTTCAAATAGAAACTACAAGAAGTAACTGGATGAATCAACAATTGAAGAGGAATTGAATCATAACTTGATAATACCCATTTGAGTATTAATATTAGTGGAGCTGAACCTTGTTAAAAGTTTACAAACACTTTATGTGTGTCCTCTCTAAACAATTTAAAATTGAGTATAGATAATCAAGTTGTTGGCTATTTTGTACATGGACTCCTATCTACTCCTTCCAAAATATATCAAGAATTGCAGTTCAGATGATCTTACACATTATCACATTATTTGCCAAGTCAGGACTTTGAGCTACTTTTTTTTTTTTTCATTATGTTGAAGGTATATAGTGAAATTTTTAGAGAAAAAGTTTTAGGATGTCACAGATATGTTCTTTCCCCCTGGCTATGGATCTATAACAGTTACGTTCAGAAATAATCTGGAACACCCAAGGTCCTTTCTTCACAACCTTCCACAAGGGACTGAGAATCATAATGAGACACATTAATGAAGCCCAGTTATCATCTGATAATGCTGTCATTAACACATTATCACATAATTAGATTGGACATTGGCCATCTCAGAGCCAATTTAAAAGAAGGAAAAAAAACATTGTATCTAAAGGAAATATATGCAAATAAAACACTATCAGGAGTGTCTGAATAACGATAGAGTCTCAGAGAGAATAAGATGTCTTATCATCTGGCCTATTAGCAGTTTGAAATGGCAGTAATCGAATCACACTCCCCCTCCCCCTAATCTTTTACATATCAGTTACTTGTTAAATCGTCTACTTTCTCAAACTGGAGCAGTTGTCTCAACGATGACATTTTTAGTGATGGCAGAAAACCATAATAGCTGTGGGTAATTTTGGGAAAGAATCAACACAGCTCTGAACTTTATAGGTCATGATATCCCTATAGCTTGTGGGTATGGCTGCATTTTGAAATAGATAACTGTGTCTCCTTCAGCATCTTCCTTTCTCCTATTTTCTTCTTGTGTGTAAGTTTACAAAGGTCAGATGCCAATATGATCTAGAATAAGAGCTTTTGTGGCTGACTTTGAAAGGTTACATTAGAGAAAATCTCATGAAGCAGCAGGACCCCAAAATGCTGCAGGGAATGGAGCTAAAAGATTATTTCTTCGTAATAGAGCTTCTAACCCATTGGAAGTATCGAGTGTTGGATCCCTGAATGTGTCTGAGGGCTTTGGTCTCTATTTACTAAATAGAAATGAAGAGACATCTCAAGGCCATAGTTACACTTCCGAAGTCATGTCCATGAGAATTCAAAACAATGGTGATAATCAATTCTACCATAATAGCAAAGCCTGAAATACCTTTTTAATGACTTATTAGAATAATAATTGGAAGGCAACAGATTGGAAATAGTGAAGAAAATGTCACAGCCCTCGTTTCTCTTTAGACTATGATACATAACATAGTATTTTGATCCTTCCAAAACCTAGAAAGTTTTTATTGGCTATTTGTCCCAGGAACCCAGTACTCTAGCAAGTACTTTCAGGAAAACAGTAAGGTTTAGAATTAAATTAAGGAAGTCTTTATGATATATTTTTCTTTAACACAGCTGACAGCTGAGCAAGTAGTTGGTGACTGATATAAATATCTATAAGAACAAATTGCACATATTTTAGCTATGAATGACATAGGATTATTATAAGTAAAGCAATGTGAATGTGCTTTGTTTGAATATGATCAAGTGATATTTACTACTCCCAATTTAATAATGGAATAGATTTTTAGTAAAGCATGGACTAGTCGTATTTCTGAGATATGCTTATATTTTAGATTTTCAGTGTTAGAGACTTGCTGCAAGTGATGGGTTTCTTTATCCCCTTCTATTTTGTTATTTTTTGAAACATGCGAATAGGATCTGGCCATCGAGATGGATTGTGAGCTGGGCTCTGTACCTAATGGTGTTTTTACTTTCAGGACATGATGATAACATAAGATACCTTTATAAATTAGGTGTTCTGAGTTAACAGTGTGTGTGTGTGTGTGTGTGTGTGTGTGTGTGTGTCAGAAAGAGAGACAGATACAGAGACAAATTTCTGGTACACAATATACATATAAATGCACTTAGCCCTTAGATTTCATATGGAAAATTACATGTGCTAGATTCTTTTCTCTTTTATGGTTCCTTTATTTTCATTGGGGAAACATTAAAAGTACATCTCAAAGGAAATATTATTTTTTAATTATCATAGTGGAAAAACACTTATAAAAAGGCTGTTCTAAGTTTCAGATTAGGAGTTATCCAGGTTTTGGTTGTTGGTATAGAGATAGAGATAGATAGAGATAGAGACAGAGACAGAGATAGAGATAGAGATAGAGAGATAGATACAGATATATAGATATGCATTTACTTACTTACTTTAGTATCCAGATCACAATAAATTCGAGAGCTCATAATCAATTGCCATTTTTTAAATTAAATTCCCTGAAAGGGATCTCTGAGAATTTCTGCATGATATTTGCACAATCATAACATCTACCCAGGTGTTTGCTTGTTTCTTCTGCCAGAACAGCTTATTTTGGCACTGCTTCAACACATTGTGGGTCAACACCCATATTTTAATAGATTCTTAGATTGTGCTCTTTTGCTTCATACCAACTTTTCACCAAAGATGGACGCAAGTCACTTCCATCACTGATCAGAACTTAGCCTATACCTGGCTGCAATTTTTAAACAAAACTCTCCTGGAGCTTAAGAAAAAAAGCAAAGTATAATCAAAAAAGTGACTCCCCCTGGTAACAAAAGTGATTTCTCTCCAGGCCCAAAGGCCCAAGACAAATATCAGGATCTCTGGAAGTTTTCATATGTTCAGGGTCTGCTCGATAACAATCCATCAAATTGTTGTTGTTGTTGTTGTTTATATTAAGTCTGAGTCCTTGGTCCACCAGATAATTATTCATTTCTGTATCCTGCTTTCAATAATGAGGGAAGTCCTTTTACCATTATGGAAGGACTCTTTTTGTCTCCGTGACAGCATTTGACTTAAAGTCTATTTTGTCTGGTGTACGTATAGCTAGCTACCCCTGCTCTCTTATTCACCATTTGTGTACCTGTATCCCTTCATTTCTAGCCTATGTGTGTCCTCACATCTAAACTGATCTCATGTGTCACCCTGACTGTGGTAATGATTTCACAGGTTTATGCATATCTCCAAACTTCATCAAATTTTATACATTAAGTATTTCCAGCCTCCCTTTTATATCAATTATACATCAACATAAACTGTTCTTGAAAATTAATGTGGGACAGTCTCCTCTCAAAGTTTGTTCATAAATATAGAAGTAGGTGGGAGCACAAATATCCATTTATTTCTATGTCATACCCTTTCTCCTATCTGCTGGGGATTATCTGGACCTCCATATCTAGGAAAGAATATCCTGGCACTAAACAGAGTCTGAAATAATTTTAAATCACACTATGTGTGGGTCACTGGCAGTCTGGTCGAACTCCATATTGAAATAATAAAATTATGTTTTCTGACTTGTTTAAAGACAATTTTTTAAGTACATGAAAGGACATGTGTTTAGATAATCGGTGACGTTATGGATTTTGTTTTTATATATTTATATATGTGGGTGCCCACGAATATTCACATGCAGAGATAAGTAAAATTATTTTACATTTGTATAAATACAGTACCATTCTGCTCATTTTCCATTAAAAAAATGAAGATTCCAAGTTGAATTGATACTGTCTCTACTAAAAAAAAAAAAAAAAAAAAAAAACAAAAAAACAAGCAAAAACGAAAAAAAAAAGCCAACGTATTATGGACTGATTTGTGTCCCCTCCGCACTTCATCTCTTGAAGCTTTAACCCTGGTACCCTAGCATGTGACCATATTTGGAGACAGGATCCTTAAAGATGTAATTAAGTTAAAATGGACTCATTAAAGTGGGCCCTAATCTAATATATCTTGTGTCCCTATAAATAGAGGAGATTAGGATACAGACAGAAAGAGACACCAGATATATGTGCACATAGACAAACATGTAAGGACATAGCGAGAGGGAGGTTGCATGCAAGCCAAGGAGAGATGCCTCAGAGGAAAACAAAACAAAGACAAACAAACAAACAAACAAACAAACAAAAAAACAACCTATTGACAGCTTGATTTCTGACTTCTGGCCTCTAGAACTATACGAAAATAGATTGCTGTTGTTTAAACCACCTGGTCCTCGGTATTTTGGTATGGAAGTTCTAGAAAATTCATAGACAACATTTAATAGATGCTAAATTGCAATTCTCTCATGAAATAACCATAATAATAATAGTCATGTAAACATATTCTGTTTCCAAGTGGCAACATGTTCCCCTTTATATAGATAACAATGTATAAGGGCATATCAAAGAATTATCTCCAAATTCAAAAAATATTAATATCATAACTGACTTTAAAATCTTAATGATTATATATACCATAACTTTTTTTCTATAGGTATGATAGAAACTTGAAACCAAGTTTCTTGAAACTTGAAACCAATATTCAAACCAAGAAAGGTTTGAATATTTTGAAACATTTTAAAATTTAATTGGCATCTCAGAGTTCAAAGTTATGCTTTAAATATGATATAATTAATTTCATGCTTGACTTTTATGATGTTGGAAAGGACAATTGTAATTTTCCCGTTATACATATTTTATAAATAAATAAATGTACATCTACGTAAATAAGTAAATAAACCACCAAAGGCAAAACTGAGAAAAGTATCTACAAAATCCTATCTTTCAGGTATTCTAGTCTATTTGATCTTACCTCATAAAGCGTCTTTTGTATTAAATATGCATAATATACAATTTCAAAAGAAAGTGAAAACATTTTTTTGCATTTGTTGTGTATAAGGTCTCATACTCGTCACTATGTAAACATCATTGTATTTAAACATCACAACAATGTGCCATAGATATGTTTCCTCAATTATAAGCGTGGCAAAAAATGTTCAGAAAAATTAAATAAACTGCCTAAGATTACGTAACAAGTAGTTATGAAAGCTAGTATTAGAAGCTGTCAGATTCTAACCCTATGCTTCTAAGTAGCACACAATATTTGTTTTCAGAAGGATTTGCCTACAGGTGATTGCCAAATGATAAATTCTAGACCTATTATATACATTAATTTATATATATTTAGGTATATACATATTGTACACATTTATAATATGTAGAAAAGTATATTATACACATGTGCAGATATGTGTGTGCATATATGCATACCTATATGCATACATATATGTGTACATATATGAATATTCATATACTTACATTAATGGGCTTATTTATGTAAATGTGATACATTTTGGAGACTTGAGATATGTTCAAAGGAAAATATCCTAGAAAATTAAAAAAAAATAAAAAGTCAATTCAATTATTCACTGGCAATTTTTGAAGTACCTTAGAGGGTGCTTTATAAAATAATGCAACATTACATAACTCTTTCCTCACTCTCAAAATTAGAACACTGAAATTTCTCTTAAGACCTTCCTAGATAGCCCAGGAAATAAGGTACTCTATCACTTCAATTAGCTAAAAGAAAAAGATTAATAAAATCCCATGTAGATCTTGTTGTAACAATTCCTCATTTACAAGAAATAGAACAAAATATTTTTAATTTGAAAAATGGGCCCACTAAAACCTACACCTCTTAAAAGTGAAATGATAGAAGTATTTTTGTTAGGTTAGATAATACAACAAACTTCCCTACTGTCGCTATTTCTTGCCGCATCGTCTGGGAGAGGCTAAACAACAAAAATTAAAAGGAATTACCGAGACCTGATAGCCCACTTACATACTAGATTTTGTGGATCTGGGTCATCATAAATAAAAGGAACATGTATACCTGAAGTACCTTTTTATTTGTGGCCAGAAAATAGACAAAGCCCAGAGGTGTTTGCACATGGTAAACTGTATGCCACAGAACAAAACTGGGACATAAATCTAGTAGAAGAAAATGTCAACATCCATTACCGGCTGTAGTGTCACACAGAAAAACCAATGCT
This sequence comes from Panthera tigris, assembly GCF_018350195.1. Taxonomy (NCBI): domain Eukaryota; kingdom Metazoa; phylum Chordata; class Mammalia; order Carnivora; family Felidae; genus Panthera; species Panthera tigris. Next base: position 221,551,389 of record NC_056660.1, read on the forward strand.
CTGCCGCTTGATTTTGTTCTGAGTGCACCTGCATGCCCAGAGAATTGAGGGCACACTGTTTCTGTAAAAGTTATTCCCATAGATAATGTGAGCCGATTGTTCTGACCCAGAAGAAAGTTGAGGTTTTGAGGGAAGTTCGTTTGGTAAGCACAGAGCTGGATGAAATGGAAGAAGGAATAAAAATGTCTCACGTAAGGGGTGCCTGGGTGGCTCAGTCAGTTAAGTGTCTGACTTTGGCTCACATTATGATCCCATGGTTTGTGAGTTTGAACCCTACATCAGGCTCTGTGCTGAGAGCTCAGACCCTGGAGCCTGCTTCAGATTCTGTGTCTGCCCCTCTCTTGCTCATGCTGTCTCTCTGTCTCTCAAAAATAAACTTCAAAAATTTTAAAGAAAATATCTCACATAAGAAAAGAGGAGAACCTTTGTTCTGGGATTGGCAGAATGTATTAGTAATTCTTGAATATTCTTGGGATATTAGCATGCTTCTGAGCCAGGTGTGATGCTAGTTTTTTTAAAGAACACTATTCTACTGTCTTGAGAGTGAATCATGAGGACTTTGAATCCTTACAGAGCCAAAGACGATTTAAAAACATTAGGATAATAATGCCTTTTATTTAAAACTGCAACTATGTTAATTCTGAATTTACTCAGCCTACTGTATTAAGAATGGAACTTGTTCAAGATGATTAATTATTGAGAGATATTCAGATAGGGAATATGTCAGGCCATTAGAGATGATACATGTAGATGCTATGTTTGTTGGTCACAATCTTGCCAAACACTTGTCCTGATGGACAACCTTATTTGGTGTTCTCATTAATTCCCTATGGAGATTAGAAAGGCTCCATTTGGAATGGGTGGTAAAAAAGAAACAAAAATATCTATCTCTCATCTATCTGTCTGTATGCCCATCTATCCATCCATGTATTCATCCATCCATCCATCCATCCAGTTAAAGTTAAAATGACTCAGAGCTTTTCAGTATGTTGCCTGGTTAATATTTACAATACCATCAATTACACATCCCTGATTTTTATAAATCTCCATGTTCAGCTAAAGGATAAAGGAAATAAAGGATTTGTATCACCTAATGCAATCCATTTGCTAGGACCGCCATAACAAAATGCCATAAAGTGAGTGGCGTCAATGGCAGAAACTTCTTGTCTCACAGTTCCTGAGACTACAGTTCTCTAGAAGTCAGGGTATTACCAGGGTGGATTCCTTCTGAGGTCTGTAAGTAAGAACTTGTTTCATTCCTCTCCCCTAACTTCTGGTGGTTGATGACAGTCTGGTGTTGATTGGACTGCAGATTCATTGCGGTAGTCTCTGCCTCCACCATCACGTGGCATTCTCACTATGTGCATGTCTGCCTCCAATTTTCTCCCTTTTGCAAGGACAGTAGTCATGTTGGGTTAGAGCCAACCCTAAAGACCATGTCTTACTGTGTCATCTCTATAAAGACTCTTTCCAGCTGGTCACATTCTGAGATAATAGTGTGTTAGGACTTCAACATATGAATTCTTGGAGAACACAGTTCAACCCATGACACCTATTATGCTCATAAATTAACAATCAGTGTCATGTTATCTGGCCACAGGGGGTGGGGTAAAGCAACATAATGAAAGATAAAGGAAAAAATGTCAACAGAGTGTGGTTCCAGGACAAAAAGACAAGGGACTCAATCACCTTAAATGAATCAGACATCATGGGATGGCATAGTTTTGCTAATGATTAGAAAAGAAACCATATTTGTTTTATGAAGTTAAACCAGAGTAAAGGCCCAGATTCCACCTTTTGGGTTGCTGATGGGGAAGAGATCGCACAGGCCTCGAACTCCTATTACAATTAAAAACCAGTACTCCAAATAAAGCTCTCAAGTTTTCTTACTTCCCCCAGTCAGAAATGCAAGAAGGTCATCAGAGGAAAAAAAGGAGTATGAGAACAAATAATTTTAGTGGGATTTAGCAAGTTAGAGTCAGGACACCCATATTCCCAACCTGAAGATGTTCAAGAATCCAATTTAAAGATCTTAATTTTGAAAATAATATTTTTTAGATAAGAAATAAACCACCACTTCTTTATTTAATATTGAAAAAAATCAAACATGTTAATTTGAAGGACCAGTGCTCCCCATCGATGTCACTGAAGAGTCTCCCCCCAAAGCCATGTCAACATATGATGAACTGAGTCTGCCTAACAAGGGCCCTCTCCAAGAAGCCACATACTGATGGTGCTGAGTACCGAGTAGTGCCTAGATTCATCCATCAAAACAATGATAGATACATTAGATGCACATCCATGAAAGTGCTTTTAGCCTCAAAATTTTCTATACAAGGGAAAATAATGCCTGTACAGTGCTATAATCATTTTAGGCTTCTAAAATTTATTATGTTATTGAGAGATCTTTGTATATCTCTAATCTTTTTCTCTCTCAGTTATATATTTTGTCTGAGTCAGAAGCAGCAATTTTGAAAGTCAGAGTAAATTCTAAGGAGACATGATCACTTACAGTCAGATTAAGAAAATGTATCACTAAGCCAAAGAGTACTTATTAAAGATTGACCACGGGTGCTTTTGAGAGAATGCTAAAATTGAAATTCCACTAATCCCACCTTTCACCTCCAGTTAGAATAAGTAATAATAACAATTTTACATGATGGTCTTGATTCTCTTGAAACAGGCATTTTTCTGTCAGAGTGCTCTGTGTTTTCCTGAAGAAAACAGCTATGAGAAATGCTCTTTTTCTTGAACACACAGACTGGTTATGGAGGTGTTTTTTTTTTTTTTTTTTTCCAGTTATATAATTATTTTCTGGGTATTTTATAGACTTTTCATATGAAACAATGCATTTGCTATGATAATATTACTTTAAAAGTATAACTTCTGATAATAGAAAACAGATCACAGTTTGCCAAGCAAGGATCTTGGTCTTAACTAGAACCAACTGATAGGGACCCTGGGGCAATGTATGTGACCGGCCCGAGGGAAGGCTCTTGTCCCCAGGCAGAAGCAAGCGGCTCATAAATATATGACTGCTGTCAGTACCTGTGTTCTTCATGGTTCCTGGTGTGTTATCTTTGTTGTGGTAATAGTGGCGATGGTGGTTAGGGAGAAGGTGACAGACTAACCACAATCCTTTCCCTACGCCCTGCCACACTTGACTGACCCTAGATAGTTGTCAATGTGAGTCCCCCGAAGGGAGGGGCTTCTCCACCAGCCATCAGTTTCTACATTCACTTTCCTTTCAGTACTAACCTGTCTCTCTCTTCAAGGATTTAATATAGTCCTAGGTGTTTAGTTCCCACCTCCTAGGATGGAATAGAGGCACCTGACATGTTGTTCTTCCTAAGAACAGAAATAAACATTAAACTCCTTTGCACCGAAGCGTTGCCTCATCTACATAATTTATTTAAAATCTTACTTTTAGATCCTGGGAAGATGGCTGCGTAGGAGGATGCTGGGCTCACAGCGTCCTGAGGCTCCCTTAGATTCCAGCCACACCTGCCTAAATAACCCAGAAAACCACCAGAAGACTAGCAGAACGGAGTCTCCAGAGCCAAGCGCAGACGAGAGGCCCACGGAAGAGGGTAGGAAGGGCGGAGAGGCAGTGCGCGCTCCACGGACTGGCGGGAGGGAGCCAGGGCGGAGGGGCGGCACGCCGGGCAGGCAGACCCCCGAGTCTGGCTGGCAAAAGCCGAGGGGCCGGACGCAGTGTGTTCTGACAGCAAGCGTGACTTAGCATCTGGGAGGTCATAAGTTAACAGCTCTGCTCGGAAAGCGGGAAGGCTGGAGGACAAAGGGAGGGAGAGTTGCTGAGCCCCTGGACAACAGAGCTCAGTTTGGTGGGGAACAAAGGCGCTCGCCAGCGCCATCTCCCCCGCCCATCCCCCAGCCAAAATCCCAAAGGGAACCAGTTCCTGCCAGGGAACTTGCTTGCTCTGCGCAAACACCCAACGCTGTGCTTCTGCGGATCCATCCCTCTAGCGGGTCCTACTCTCTCTGGTGCCGCAGGGCCCCTTCCGAAGCAGATCTCCGAAGGAAAAGCGAGCTGAGCCTGCCCCTCCCGCACCTGTGCACCCTGCCAATCCACCCCAGCTAATACGCCAGATCCCCAGCACCACAAGCCTGGCAGTGTGCAAGTAGCCCAGATGGGCCACGCCACCCCACAGTGAATCCCGCCCCTAGGAGAGGGGAAGGGAAGGCACACACCAATCTGACTGTGGCCCCAGCGGTGGGCTGGGGGCAGACATCAGGTCGGACTGCGGCCTCGCCCAACAACGCAAGTTATTCAAGACAGCACAGGGGAAGTGCCCTGCAGTCCCGCACCACTCCAGGGACTATCCAAAATGAGGAAAGGGAAGAATTCCCCTCAGAAAAACGTCCAGGAAATAACAACAGCTAACGAACTGATCAAAAATGATTTAAACAATACAACAGAAAGTGAATTTAATATAATAGTCATAAAATTAATCGCTGGGCTTGAAAACAGTAGAAAAGACAGCAGAGAATCTCTTGCTACAGAGATCAAGGGACTAAGGAACAGCCAGGAGGAGCTAAAAAATGCTATCAATGAACTGCAAAATAAAATGGAGACAACTACGGCTCCAACTGAAGAGGCAGAGGAAAGAATAAGTGAACTAGAAGATAAAAATATGGAAAAAGAAGAGGCTGAGAAAAAGAGAGATAAAAAAATCTAGGAGTATGAGGGGAAAATTAGAGAACTAAGTGATGCACTAAAGAGAAATAATATAAGCATAATTGGTATTCCAGAGGAGGAAGAGAGAGGGAAAGGTGCTAAAGGTGTACTTGAAGAAATCATAGCTGAGAACTTACCTGATCTGGGGAAGGAAAAGTCATTGAAATCCAAGAGACACAGAAAACTCCCTTCAGACATAACTTGAATCGATCTTCTGCACGACATATCATAGTGAAACTGGCAAAATACAAGGAAAAAGAGAAAATTCTGAAAGAAACTAGAGATAAATGTGCTCTAACATATAAAGGGAGACCTATAAGACTCGTGACCGATCTCTCTACTGAAACTTGGCAGGCCAGAAAGGAATGGCAGGAGATCTTCAATGTGATGAACAGAAAAATATGCAGCCAAGAATCCTTTATCCAGCAAGTCTGTCATTTAGAATAGAAGGAGAGATAAAGGTCTTCCCAAACAAACAAAAACTGAAGGAATTCATCACCACTAAACCAGCCCTACAAGAGATCCTAAGGGGGATCCTGTGAGACAAAGTACCAGAGATATCGCTACAAGCATGAAACCTACAGACATCACAATGACTCTAAACCCATATCTTTCTATAATAACACTGAATGTAAATGGACTAAATGCGCCAACCAAGACACAGTGTATCAGAATGGATTAAAAAAACAAGACCCATCTATTTGCTGTCTACAAGAGACTCATTTTATACCTGAGGACACCTTTAGATTGAGAGTGAGGGGATGGAGAACTATTTATCATGCCACTGGAGGTCAAAAGAAAGCTGGAGTAGCCATACTTATATCAGACAAACTAGACTTTCAATTAAAGGCTGTAACAAGAGATGAAGAAGTGAATTATATGATAATTACAGGGTCTATCCATCAGGAAGAGCTAACATTTATAAATGTCTATGCGCTGAATACGGGAACCCCCAAATATATAAAACAATTTTTCACATACATAAACAACCTTATTGATAAGAATTTTGTAATTGTAGGGGATTTTAACACTCCACTTACAGAAATAGATAGGTCATCTAGACACACGGTCAATAAAGAAACAAGGGCCCTGAATGATACATTGGATCAGATGCACTTGACAGTATATTTAGAACTCTGGATCCCAAAGCAACAGAATATACTTTCTTCTCGAGTGCACATGGAACATTCTCCAAGATAGATCACATACTGGGTTACAAAACAGCCCTTCATAAGTATACAAGAATTGAAATCATACCATGCATACTTTCAGACACAATGCTATGAAGCTTGAAATCAACCACAAGAAAAAGTCTGGAAAACCTCCAAAAGCATGGAGGTTAAAAAACATCCTACTAAAGAATGAATGGGTCAACCAAGCAATTAGAGAAGAAATTAAAAAAATATATGGAAACAAACGAAAATGAAAATACAACAATCCAAAAACCTTGGGATGCAGCAAAGGCAGTCCTGAGAGGAAAATACATTGCAATCCAGGCCTATCTCAAGAAACAAGAAAAATCCCAAATACAAAATCTAATAGCACACCTAAAGGAAATAGAAGAGGAACAGCAAAGACAGCCTAAACCCAGCAGAAGAAGAGAAATAATAAAGATCAGAGCAGATATAAACAATATAGAACCTAAAAAAACTGTAGACCAGATCAACGAAACCAAGAGTTGGTTTTTTGAAAAAATAAACAAAATTGACAAACCTCTAGCCAGGCTTCTCAAAAAGAAAAGGGAGATGACCCAAATAGATAAAATCATGAATGAAAATGGAATGATTACAACCAATCCCTCAGAGATACAAGCACTTATCAGGGAATACTATGTAAAATTATATGCCAACAAACTGGACAACCTGGAAGAAATTGACAAATTCCTAAACACCCACATGCTTCCAAAACTCAATCAGGAGGAAATAGAAAGCTTGAACAGACCCATAACCAGCAAAGAAATTGAGTCAGTCATCAAAAATCTCCCAACATATAAGAGTCCAGGACCAGATGGCTTCCCAGGGGAGTTCTACCAGACGTTTAAAGCAGAGATAATACCTATCCTTAAGCTATTCCAAAAGAATAGAAAGGGAAGGAAAATTTCCAGACTCATTCTATAAAGCCAGTATTACTTTGATTCCTAAACCAGACAGAGACTCAGTAAAAAAAGAGAACTGCAGGCCAATATCCCTGATGAATATGGATGCAAAAATTCTCAATAAGATACTAGTAAATCGAATTCAACAGCATATAAAAAGAATTATTCACCATGATCAAGTGGGATTCATTCCTGGGATGCAGGGCTGGTTCATCATTTGCAAATCAATCAACGTGATACATTAATAAAAGAAAAGATAAGTACCATATGATCCTGCCAATCGATGGAGAAAAACTCTTTGACAAAATTCAGCAACGTTTCTTAATAAAAACCCTTGAGAAAGTCAGGATATAAGGAACATACTTAAAGATCATAAAAGCCATTTATGAAAAGCCCACAGCTAGCATCATCCTCAATGGGGAAAAACTGAGAGCTTTTTCCCTGAGATCAGGAACACGACAGGGATGCCCACTCTCACCGCTGTTGTTTAACATAGTGCTGGAAGTTCTAGCATCAGCAATCAGACAACAAAAGGAAATCAAAGGCATCAAAATTGGCAAAGATGAAGTCAAGCTTTCACTTTTTGCAGATGACATGATATTATACATGGAAAATCCGATAGACCCCACCAGAAGTCTGCTAGAACTAATACATGAATTCAGCAAAGTTGCAGGATACAAAATCAATGTACAGAAATCAGTTGCATTCTTATACACTAACAATGAAGCAACAGAAAGACAAATAAAGAAACTGATCCCATTCACAATTGCACTAAGAAGCATAAAATACCTAGGAATAAATCTAACCAAAGATGTAAAAGATCTGTATGCTGAAAACTATAGAAAGCTTATGAAGGAAATTGAAGAAGATACAAAGAAATGGAAAAACATCCCGTGCTCATGGACTAGAAGAATAAATATTGTCAAAATGTCAATACTACCCAAAGCTATCTACACATTCAATGCAATCCCAATCAAAATTGCACCAGCATTCTTCTCGAAACTAGAACAAGCAATCCTAAAATTCATATGGAACCACAAAAGGCCCCGAATAGCCCAAGTAATTTTGAAGAAGAAGACCAAAGCAGGCAGCATCACAATCCCAGACTTAAGCCTCTACTACAAAGCTGTAATCATCAATACAGCATGGTATTGGCACAAAAACAGACACATAGACCAATGGAATAGAATAGAAACCCCAGAACTAGACCCACAAACGTATGGCCAACTAATCTTTGACAAAGCAGGAAAGAACATCCAATGGAAAAAAGACAGTCTCTTTAACAAATGGTGCTGGGAGAACTGGACAGCAACATACAGAAGATTGAAACTAGACCACTTTCTCACACTATTCACAAAGATAAACTCAAAATGGATAAAGGACCTGAATGTGAGACCGGAAACCATCAAAACCCTAGAGGAGAAAGCAGGAAAAGACCTCTCTGACCTCAGCCGTAGCAATCTCTTACTTGACACATCCCCAAAGGCAAGGGAACTAAAAGCAAAAATGAACTACTGGGACCTTATAAAGATAAAAAGCTTCTGCACAGCAAAGGAAACAACCAACAAAACTAAAAGGCAACCAATGGAATGGGAAAAGATATTTGCAAATGACATCTTGGACAAAGGGCTAGTATCCAAAATCTATAAAAAGCTCACCAAACTCCACACCCGAAAAACAAATAACCCAGTGAAGAAATGGGCAGAAAACATGAATAGACACTTCTCTAAAGAAGACATCCGGATGGCCAACAGGCACATGAAAAGATGCTCAAGGTCGCTCCTCATCAGGGAAATACAAATCAAAACCACACTCAGATATCACCTCACGCCAGTCAGAGTGGCCAAAATGAAGAAATCAGGAGACTATAGATGCTGGAGAGGATGTGGAGAAACGGGAACCCTCTTGCACTGTTGATGGGAATGTAAATTGGTGCAGCCACTCTGGAAAACAGTGTAGAGGTTCCTCAAAAAATTAAAAATAGACCTACCCTATGACCCAGCAATAGCACTGCTAGGAATTTACCCAAGGGATACATGAATGCTGATGCATAGGGGCACTTGTACCCCAATGTTTATAGCAGCACTCTCAACAATAGCCAAATTATGGAAAGAGCCTAAATGTCTATCAACTGATGAATGGATGAAGAAATTGTGGTTTATATACACAATGGAGTACTACGTGGCAATGAAAAAGAATGAAATATGGCCCTTTGTAGCGACATGGATGGAACTGGAGAGTGTGATGCTAAGTGAAATAAGCCATACAGAGAAAGACAGATACCATACGTTTTCACTCTTATGTGGATACTGAGAATCTTAACAGAAACCCATGGGGGAGGGGAAGGAAAAAAAAAGAGGTTAGAGAGGAAGAGAACCAAAGCATAAGAGACTCTTAAAAACTGAGAACAAACTGAGGGCTGATGGGGGGTGGGAGGGAGGGGAAAGTGGGTGATGGGCATTGAGGAGGGCACCTTTTGGGATGAGCACTGGGTGTTGTATGGAAACCAATTTGACAATAATCTTCATATATTGAAAAAAAAATCTTACTTTTAGTTTTTTATTGAGATATAATTGTCACAGATCATTGTCAACTGTCAAAATAAATATAATCTTAACTTTTATTAGTTTTATTTATTTTTTAGAGGGAGGAGGGGAGGGGCAGAGAGAGAGAGTGTGGGAGACAGAGGATCCAAACGTGGCTCTGCACCGACAACAGAGAGTCCAACGAGGGGCTCAAACTCATGAACCTCAAGATCATATCCTGAGCCAAAGTCAGATGATTAACCAACTGCACCCAAGCACCCCAGTCTTAACTTTTAAGATGTGAGAAAATGTGAAAGGCATTTGTTTTTCTCTTGGGATTTTCAAGAAACAGGGAACATAGTAGAGCAGTACTGAATTCACCAACACTAAAACAAACAAATTTCAATCCTTCCTTTAGCTTTCTTTCTGAACGCCTGTGAATCCTTGGTCTCCACCTGCCTCCAGCCTAAACCTTCATAATTCATTCACCAATCTGACTGTCCTGAAAGTTCCTAACCGGTCTCTGAAAAGACTCCTGGGCTCCCAAACCTAGTTGTTTTATTTCATGATTTTTGATCCTTTGAATAACACATCCACATAGGTAATATCTTTCCTATTTTAGAGATGCAGACTAAAGTCTCAAAAGTCTCAGAAATGTATATGATCCAACTCATAATATACAACAAAGGATTAGAATTAATGTAATTTTCTTAGTTCAACGTTTAAATGTTTTCCACAAATCCTTCCCCATTTCATATAATTTCTGCTGTTATTGATGAAATGTTTGATAAGGAAGTATTTCGCAGAAATATAGACTTTGTAGATTCAGGTACAACATTTTTGACTGCACATCTGAACTGTGAAATCAGCTATTCGTATTGAATAATGAAAACGTCATTTGGTATAAATAATATAAGGGAGCAATGGTAGTAGTTTTCTCTTAAGTATAGAATTTTTGCCAATTATTATGAAATTCTTCCTTCCTCTATTGTGAAACAGTTACCATATGACATTGAAATTTGCTAATTATTGTCATTTTTAAGCCTATTTTGGAAGTGGAAAAGGTAACATTTTTTTTCCCTTTCTAACTCATCACAACATATTTAAGCTGGGATGAGTAAGAACAAATATTTGTTTGTTTATTCACACACTTAAAATGCTCCTAAAGGTCCGCCCTCCATGAAGGCGGTCATAGTCTAGTGGGCAATACTCATTCATTTTTCTCATTTCAATTTTCTCATTTCATTTCTCATTTCATTTTCTCATTTCATTTTTCTCGCTGCTCATTGGATTAAATAAATGCTTTCTCTTTGTCCTTGTCTCAAAATGTTAACTCTGTTTACAACTTTCAATAGGAACCAGTTTTCGGTTATATCAATCAGGCACTAGCATTTTGTGGCCGTTGATATTTCACTCCATCTCTTTGTTTGGTCCATTTTTACCTGGATCACTAGAGCAGGGGAGTAGTGGAGAACAACTTCTGGGTACAAACTTGAGTATCTGTACTTTTAAAAATCTTGCCAGGCCAGGGACACATGGGTGGCTCAGTTGGTTGAGTGTCAGACTCTTGATTTCGGCTCAGGTCATGATCTCATGGATTTTGAGTTCAGGCCTGCATCAGGCTCTGTGCTGACGGCGAGGAGCCCACTTTGGATCCTGTGTCCCTCTCTCTCTGCCCCTTCCACACTTGCTTTCTACCCCTCTCTCTCTCAAAATAAAAATAAACTTAAAAAAATATCTTGCTTGGATACTCTGATTGGCAGTTGAGAACCACTGGTATGTAATGGGAGCAATGCTCATCAAGTAAACGAACATTCTGTAATTGTCTATCACCTGGCACATGGGTATAACCATGAAGTTCCTGGTTATCATATATAGCTATCAGCGGCTGCCTTTATCTACCTAATACAGATATCATGAGAATTATTGAAAGTGCTTGTGAAGTTACCATTAGAGCATTTCTTTAAAATTATAACAGATAGCTTGGCTATAACCATCAAGATAAAAACTCCAAAAAAAGTAAAGACAAATTATGGTTTGGCCTTATAATAGGCTCTATAATAACAAGGGATTGACTCTGCATGTACATGGTATAAGGGAACAGGAAATGAGAATGTAAAACAGGCACTCTTTGAGGCAGTTTTTTTTTTAATTTTTTTTAACGTTTTATTTATTTTTGACACAGGGAGAGACAGAGCATGAACAGGGGAGGGTCAGAGAGAGGGAGACACAGAATCTGAAACCGGCTCCAGGCTCTGAGCTGTCAGCACAGAGCCCGACGCGGGGCTTGAACTCACGGACCGCAAGATCATGACCTGAGCTGAAGTCGGCCGCTTAACCGACTGAGCCACCCAGGCGCCCGAGGCAGTTTTTAAAGAATTACACAATCTTTCTGTAGGTATTACTCTGCTTCTGGAGGATAAATAACCCACAAATAATCCTTATCCCAAACCATAGTGCCAAGCATTTTTTGACCTTCACATCAGCTCTAAAGTGAATAGCAAATTGGCTTACATGGCTGGGCATATTTATAGTAGTATTTTATTTTAACTACACTGATAACACCTGTTTACTCAGAAATGATTTTTAAATCAGAGTATCTGTGGAAGGCTTAATACAAATCCTTTTAAGAATTCTATTGACAGAATTTCCCAGTGGAAAAGTTAGTTCAAAAATAACAAGTCAGCAGAGGAGTAACTACATCACTATGCCTGGATTGGAAAAGGGAGAGAAAGATTCTGAATTATTCATAGGAAGGATTTAAAAAAAAATCTCCAAAAATATTGTTAAGCATAAGAAAGTGGTAGGTTTTCATTTAATCATCAAATCATTAAGGAAGCTACAAATCTCGATTCTGTATTTTCAGATTGATATGGTACAGTAAGCTATAATATTAAATTATAATAACGAATATAGCTCCTAAGTGACCGTTAAAAAGAGGTAAAATTAGAATTGAGTAGACATATATACTTAACTACTGTTAAATATATGATAGTAGAATCAAACAAATTTAAGTTACGCTTTGCCTTTTGACATTATAAAAAAAAAAGAAAACCTTTACATTCCTGTAGTAATTTGAATTGTTCCCCAAGGTTATCATGGCTCTCCATCTGCTTATTATGATAGTTTGTACCATAAGGAATTGGATTTCTTCAAATCTTACATGATTATAATAGTCCTACCTAATAAATCTGAAGAATAAATTTTAGCATTTATATGGTGATCAATTTTTTAATCACTCTTTACTCTCAAATGGAGAAAAAAGGCTGATTAATGCAGTTCCACATATAATACCATATATTCAATTGATCATTCTCCCACCTTGGATGTAATTAAATCATTTGAATGAAGGATATATGATAAATCTTAAAGACTTATGGAAACCTAAGTACTTTGTTCACACTTAGAATTAATTGGATTCTAATTCCTAATATCAGTTTAACATAAAAATTTCACATTCCGATGTTACTATAAATTGTATGTTGTGTAGGAAAGTGCTTGATAATAAATAGCAAAAGCAAAACAGTTAATAAAGTTGGTGAAGAAGGGATGAGAGAGGATAAAAACTATGATACTACCTGATCTCATCATTTTTAACACCATTTTTTCTCTGACTGCTCGAGTAAAGTAGTCTTTACTACTTTACTATAATTTACTTTTTACTTTACTTATTTTACTTTACTTTACTTTACTTTACTACTTTACTCATGAGCCTAGGAAACTCATTCTGTGAGTCAGCTCTGGATAAGGTGGTTAAATGGTTTGTTTATAGTCATAATTTCAGAAAGTGGCAAGTTTGGATTTTCAATTCCCTTTCCAAACCTCTTTTTGCTACAATCTCAGTGTCTTATTCACATAAAAAATGTCAACGTTTGACCGTATTAATACACTATGTTTTTAACCACCAGAATGAGTTAGATTTATCATAGACAATTATTTCATGCCTAGGAATAGGATTTTTCTCATATTTTATGTAGAAGTTTTCTTTTTTGGATCATTGGATTATACCCTTTGGAATTTCCTATTTGCCCGTGGCAAAGGTGTGCACACTCCCCACGACTGCTGGCTGAGCTTCCTATTTCATAGCTGCCACAACCACATATAGTGTGTGACTACCATGTTGAAACAAACACACCCACTTTTCCTAACCATGGTTAAACTATTAATATTTATGACTTTACTCTTCTAGAAAATATAATATTTTTAAATATTATTGGGAAAGATCTTATTGTGAATCTGTAATTAATATTACTGACATTGCACACAGTGGTAGACAGAAGGATGACTCCCCAAAACGTCTGTACTGATATCCCTAGAATCTGTGAATATATTACCTGACATGTCCAAAGGGACTCTGTAGATATGATTGAATACCTTGAGATGGGGAAATTATCCTGGATTATTCAGGTGGGCACAGTCTAATCACACAGATCTTTTAAAGCAGAGATTCTCTCCTGACGGTGGTCAGAAAGGGAGATGTGACCATGGAGAATGGTCAGACACATGCAACTTTGTTGGCTTTCATGGAGGAAGGGAGTCAAGAGCTAAGGAATGAAGGTAGTCTCCTGAAGCTGGAAAAGTTGGTAGTAAATTTTCCTTTATAGACTCCAAAGATAAATACAGCTTTGCCAATACCTCAATTTGAGCCCAGTGAGACCCAGGTCAGTCTTCAAACTTCTAGAACTGTGAGATAATAAATTTGTGTTATCTTAGCTGCCATGTTTGTGGAATTTATTACTGCAGCAATGAAAATGCATATGTCAAATACTTAGCTATTTAAAGTTATTTCTATCTGTATTCTAATTCTCTTTCTAATTGCCTTTCTAATTCTAATTGCCTTTCAGAATCCAGATGCCCAATGGATTTTATCATCAACACCCTCTGCACCTCCTTTGGTTGTGATAAAACAAGGTATGGGACCTAATCTATTTAAGAATCAACTCAATCTGGGCAAAGCCTATTTTGTGTCATTCAGTCAAGGTCCATTTTGAAATATAATGTGAGTTCTTTGACTTTTTTTAACTATATAAATCTTGCCCTCATGAAATTTGTATCAATATTAAGAAAAAGTATGTTTTCTGTAAAGCTGAATTTTTTGCACAAATTTACACCCTTAAATATAATGACATTATATAGTTTTCTGGAAGCAATACCAGTTCTCACAAAAGAATTTATTTTGAGATGATAACTAAGTGACTACACATGCAAATAGTGAGAAAACACTATACTTGAATTTCCTGCAATATCCTTCATGAAAATGTCAATGTAAATTATCCTGACACATTCAAAGAATAATTGATTTCATCTGAAAATTTCTTGGGCTTCTCTAAAGTAAAAAAAAGTATGTGTATGAATTATTACAATCCTAGATTTACACACAAGCAAGCATGAGTTTATTATGGATGTTCACCTCTAAATACTGTCCTATAGAAGAAATAAGTGAAGAGATTGGGAATTAAGATAAATATTAGTGCACACCCACACATGTGTATATTGATAAAGATATGGCTATGTATAATATATATGTAACTTATAAACATGAATTTTATTAATCATACTTTACACATGTTCTTGATAACCCCAACCAAGTCATTCTGTGTTTTCTGTAACTCCTCAAAATTGTTGTTTTGTTGGTTTGCATATCAAAGAACTGTATATTTCAGTTTGAAGTTATCAAAACAGTGGCTACTATCTGACAATTTCTGTTAAAGAATTTCCAAACATTAGAATGTCACAATCAATAATCAATGATATTTAATATTTATGAATGACTAATATCAAAACAGTTATTTTATAATAAAAATATTTAGAAACTTATACAGACACCGGCAACTCATTCATGAAGAATGAGATTTGTTTCTCTCAAGAAACCAAGTTTAATGTCCTCATTTTAATTCTAATGTCCTCATTTTTATGAAATTTTACAAATAACAGATTTGTTATATGCAAATAAGTGATTGAAATAACATGACAAACTCATAATGACCTCTAAAAATTATGACAAGCTGCAAACAAGAATACTCATTAAAGAGCTTGTACAATTAATTTTGTAAAAATGTTCCAAACACAATTTGGCAGAAGAAAGAGGTAAGGATTCCAAGGATAATTTATGGTATTCATTTAAACTTGTATTTTTTCCAATTAAAGTCCAGTAATGAAATTTTGAAAATTTAACTTCTGATTTTTTTTTCTATTTTATTACTTAATTCTGGTCCTTAAAAATAACACTGAGAAATTTGGGAACTTGCCAGGTAATATGCTGTGATAAGCAAAAATATAGGGATTCATCTCTGTACTTTTCTGTGTAAACAACCAAGGCAATGAAGATATATAAAAAAATTTATAATTTAAATATTAAACATTTAGAGACTTAAGTAAAAAATGAAACAATAAAACGCAAGTATAAATGTAGAAACAGTGCCCGAGTTCTCTAGGAGAGATTGACAATAACACACTCGGGAATATACTATGAAGCAACATGAGTAAGCCATCTAAACAAAAGATCATTGTTATGAATGAAAGTAAGCATCATAAGGTTAGTCCCTACCTTTGGATAGAAAAAGCTAATGTAAATAAGGGAGGTGGAATAGAGTTCAGAGTTCTTTAGGTAGGTATGAGTTTTCTTCAAAGCCATATATCCATTTTCATTAACGTGGTTTCTTCTTTCTACCTCTTCAGTATAGAACGTCAACTTAACTTTGGATTGGTTTTCCCTACACTGTACAACCTGAGATGGCTTGAGACATGAATACTGAGTAGTTTTTTTGTTTTGTTTTGTTTTGTTTTGTACATTACAAATATTAGGAGGTAGGCTGAGAATCTGTTGTCAGAAAGATGGTCATTGATATTAAATAGAAAGAATCATAGGGGATATTTTCCACCCGAATTTGACAATAAAGGGACACTTCCTTAAAAAGCATCAAATATAAATGCCATTATTTTCCTCAGTGTTTGGTGACAATGTCTCAGCAAGAGTTTAAAGACAACAGTGTTTCAGGTTTTGGAGAGAACTGCCCAGTGAAACAAACAGGCAAAATACTTGCTGTGTTTAACTAATTCAACCAGTAGCTAAAGCATGGCAGAACATAGGGTAGAAAAGAAAAATCTCTCCAAATTTACCAGGCAAAGATTCTGCAAGTGTCCAAAAGGGCTTAAAATGAAAATCAGCCTACATGTTGCTGATCATAAAACAGTGACTGTGGATAAGAAAACACAGGGTGCTCACGAAGGAAAGAAACCAGGCTGGACTGAGATAGACCATTGTCTTTGCACCAATGACAAGGCATCCCTATTATGTTTTAAAATTAAAAGTAGTAGTTGTAATTGGATACATTCATTCTATGAATGTCTATGGAGATTTGCATTTCCGCTGCATTTTCTCTGTTTTTCAATTTACTTTCTTTTCATCAGGACTGATTCTTGTTTAATAAAAGTAATAGTCTTTTAGAAATAGCTAGTTTGACCATCGTAAGTATTTTTCCTCAAGCTATTTCCCCATGCCTTGGCTATTCCCAGTCTCTGCTTCTAGAACACTACTCATCAGAATCTAACTTTTCCCTCTTCTCTAGAGCCCTGTCTCATCTAATTCATACAATCTTTTTCCTCAAGTCTTCAACTTATGTACAGATTATGCCTCATGTTTCAAGTTAAAGGTATCATCTTAATTCATCTTTTAGCTTCTGTCCCTCCTACAGACTGCTACCTCTCTCTTATACCTACATCCAAGTTACCTAGAATTCATTAAGTTATTCAACAAATGTACTCTTTTCCAGGCATTGTTTTAAGGCAAAATGATACAGCTCTGAACATAACAAAATCCCTGTTCATTGTATTGGCAATCAGGGTTCTGATTTGTTCACCAAAAGACTGTCATTCCACTTATGCAGAAGTCTCTTGCCAAACTACTCAATATCCAGCCAGTAAGTTAGTGGTCCCTTGGATCAAGTACACAGGTTTAACTAACCAACTTTGGGCAGAGTACCAGGATTTTGTCCTCAGCTTTTCTCAGTAGGGAATATGAATGCAGCACAAACAAAAACACTATCTCCTATTCCCAAAATAATTGACTTAATAATAAACAGAAGCTTCTAGTAAAATATAAAACAGTGATTGGTTTTAGAAGTAATAGACCTATATGTTATTTTCTCTTAATTTGATTTTTAAAATTTATCTTATTTGCTTTATTTTGGTTTAACTCAATATCCTCCTTAAATGGATATAAAATCAAATTCATTTTGCCTATGTGGACAGGGGATATGAAATGATATTTTCAGATATATCCAAATATTCAGCCTTCAAATAAAACAAAATTCTTCAGAAATAAGAGTGTTCTCTCCTCTATAACTCTGTTGAGACATTGGTGCATTCTAAATAGGAGAAAAGGTCCATATAAATATTTGATGCAAATATCATTTTATACATTGGAATTCTATAAACAGTGTTTATATTTTCCTTTCAAGGCTTTTATTTTTAATATTCTGTAAAGCACATTTTAAGCATTATGAATTATAAATTTGGAGCCATTAGTGATCTGTTAGTGATAATACTATATTTTACCTATAATAGAATTATATATAATAAATTGTATACATTTATACATTTATACATTTATACATGTATACATTTATAAATGATATAGAAATAGAATTTACATATACATATATATTCTCATATACACATACATAAATATTCACATACACACACACACACATACACACACACACACACACACACACTTATTTTCCTCTGAATCTAACAAAGGTAAAGTTGTGATGCATTGCATCTGGCAAAATGAGATTAGGTGTGTGAAAGATTTATAAGAAAAAACACTTTGCAAGATGATGGTAGAAAGCTGGAATATGCAGGGAAGGTCTTCAGCCATTATACACTCCTGACCCTGGGTAAAGAAAGGAGGAGGGAGGGAGGTTGTGATAAAATGAGTCACAGACAGCACAATTTATACCATACTTTGGCCAGGACAACAGAAAGTTCTCAGACGAAATGAACCTTCTCATGCTGAGCTAGAATAAACCTGCAGTAACACCTTGCTGTGCCCAGTCATGAACTGGGGACATGTGGGACAATGTGGCTTCAGATCATTTGTAGTGGGGGATTCGAGAGCTCATCTAGAGCCATCCGTCAACTGTGTTCCACTACCAAGGAAGATCTGCATGGCACATTTTCATGGAAGCTGTAAGCCTCAACTTCCCACTTTATGCTGAAGTAAATTTAATTTAGAATGAAGACCAGAAGTCCACCCAGTTTTGATTAACCAATCATAAGAAAATCATCTATATAACATTCAAGTTACATTTGGTAGGGTAAATAGTCTTAGAAGAGAAGTGATTGATTCAGAAGTATTCCTTAATAACATGTAAAATACATTAACTAAAGATGCCAACTACAGGAAGTATATTAATGACACACAGTCACTAGTTGGTGAGTTGGTTAAGGTGATAGAGTATCTCTTCCTAAATTCAGCATATAAGATTTAGATAATATTTTTTAATACCTGATGCAGTTAAATGATATCATTTAACTGATTTATTTACATTTTCAATTATCGTGACTTCACAAACTCCAAGTTAAAACTGAAAGCTTCTTAGACTATTTTCTCACTTGTTGCAAGAATTACATTTCTGATGGTTTCTTTTCGGCCTCTGCTTGCTCTGTCCCAGAAAACAAGGTCCCTGTAACTTATGAGACATTATTTTATTATTAGATATTTGATTGTTAAAGTACCTGTCATTTTATTGAGCTAAATAATTTCTCATTTTATTTTCTATCTGTTTTTCCCTCCAAATTTTGAAAAACAAAAGCAAAATAAGTCTATTCCATTTATTTTTCTTCAACAAAATCCCTCTGAATAGTAAAAGACAGGGGTACCTTACACATCCTCTCCTCAAACTTATCATCCCACTCCTTCCATGTTTCCTTTATTTAAAATGGTTTCCAGACACTGCAGTCTCCTGAAAATTATTTTCTTTTGAAGATTACAATCTTCCAGGGGCGCCTGGGTGGCTCAGTTGGTTGAGCATCCAACTCTTGATTTCAACTCGGGTCATGAACTCAGGGTTATGAGATAGAGCCCCCCTTTGGGCTCTGCACTGACAATATGGAGCCTGTGTGGGATTTTCTCTCCCCTATTTCTCTGCCCCTCCTGTCACACTCTCTCCCTCTCACGCAGTAATAAATAAACTTTAAAAAAATTAATAAAGCCATCTAGTCAGATTTGTGCTTGTCTAATTCTGAACCCCACACTGTAGCTTCACAATTACCATCTTGGATTTCCATCAAGATATTTTCATTTAAAAGCCCCTAAAGTGGGCTTCTCCAGCTGAAATTTTTATGGCTTTTTGTGTTTTTCTTTTCTTTTTAAATCTCAAGTGCCAAGCTTTCTGTAAGTCCATAATCAAGTTCATTAAAAATATATTATTGTAAATTCCTGATTTAGAATCCTACTTTCATCATTTAATGTATTATCTATGTTTCTTTAGTAAGGATCTCTATATATTTCTAAGCCAAATGTTCTATTGTGTCATGTGTATCAGTTAGGAGGGGATAAACTACACTGTAGTAATAAATACTCCCAAACATAAAAATTTCAATGTTTAATATAGGTCAGGAAGGGAGACTTAGAGTCACTTATGGAGATAGCTTATGGAATCTCCATAAGTGATTCGTATGACTCATACGAAGAGAGCTCATGAGAGCCTTTTTAGGAACCTTGCATAAATCCCTTCTGCTGAAATGCTATTGGTCAAAAACAAGTGATATAGTCTCATCTAAATTTAAGCAGGGTGGGATACTGTCATCTTATCATTTTGAAAGAATGAAAAAAGATAATGGAGTGCCTGGATGGCTTAGTCAGTTAAGCGTCTGGCTTCAGCTCAGGTCATGATCTCAGAGTTCACAAGTTCGAGCCCCGCATTGGGCTTTGTGCTGACAGCTCAGAGCCTGGAGCCTACTTCAGATTCAGTGTCTCCCTCTCTCTCTGACTCTCCCCTGCTCATGCTCTCTTCCTCTCTCTCTCTCTCTATCTCAAAAATAAACATTAAACATTTAATAAACAATACAAATTTTAAGAAAAGAGTTAAGACAAAAATATTTATGAGCAGCCCTAATATTTTCATAATTGATAAAATTCTCATTCAGCAGAGTATCAATTATAGAACCCAGAATCATATTACTTTTCCTTTTAAAAAAAGTAACCATTCTAGGTATATTTAGGCAACCAACTACAAAACACCTAATACTTGTACCTGGTTTGATTTTTCCTATTTTGTACGTTAAAATGAGACTTTGCCAAAGGTTAAGACAAAATCTATAAACCCAAAGACCATAGCATTTAATTATTTAAAAGAAAGTAGTCATGAGGTTTAGGGGATATATTAAATGCTATCTTCAAATGACCTCCAGGTACCTTCCAAAGTTTTCAAAATCCTAATTTTTTAGTGGCTTTACTATTCATTATCACTGTGACTTTAGGTTAATTAGTCAATCTCTCTGTTCCTCAGCTTCTTTGACTATACAATGGGAAAGCTAAAAATCCTCTCACATGACCAACCTGAGGGTTAAATTAGGTAATGCCTGTAACTCCTTAAGAAATGCTTGAACATGTTAGCTAAGACTCCATGAAAATGGGATCCTATCACTTACATTATTTTTCAAACACTGTTAGCCAAAAGTGGTCAGTAGACAGAACTTCAGATTAATACATACACATGATTGAAAAATTTCACAGTGATAATTTCCAGATGACAATTTTACTAAAAATTTTTATTTAATTTTTTTTAATGTTTGTTTATTTTTGAGAGAGAGAGAGAGAGACACAGAGCACCAACAGGGGAGGGGCAGAGAGAGATGAAGACACAGAATCCAAAGCAGACTCCAGACTCTGAGCTGTCAGCACAGGATTGAACTCGGGAACAGCAAGATCGAGACCTGAGCTGAAGTCCGACATTTAACTGACTGAGCCCCCCAGGCGCCCCTGTGCTGAAAATCTTTAAATAAAGAGAGAAATTCTATGTCCAACAATGAATTTTACACTTTTGGTCATCCACATGTCATATAACAGACTATCATGAAGGGAACACAACACATACACACACATCTACTTAAATATTTAAACATTTAATTTAAATTAAATATATATATATATATATATATATATATATATAATATATATTTAATCTATACACATGCATATATAACTACAAATTATATATTTAAAATTATATATTTAAATTTATACATATGTATATATAAGCTTATATTTTAAATTATATATTTAAAATTATAAAGTGGATATATATACCAAGTTTGTGTGTGTGTATTTGTGTGTGTGTGTATAGACAACATATATATAGAAAACATGATTAGGTGCTATCATTTTGTATTTTACAGAATCTGTTTATTATAAGCACATATTTTATATGTATGTAAGCTATCAAAATACAAAATATTTCTTCTACGTAAAAAAGTAAACTAAAACTTCAGCATTCTCTTCCTCACTTATGCATTCCTTTTTCAGTCAAATCCTTCCAGATGCCATCATGGTTTTCAGAACTTTAAATGCTGGCTAAAAACTCAAATAGTTCAAAGCTTTAGTCTTTTTATTCCCCAAGTAGCAAGACAGTCATAGTAGTCGGTCAGTCCCCACTCTCCACAAATAGGGGACTGACTACATTGCCCAAGCTATCTGACCAAAAAACAAAAACAAAGACACATTTGTATTTAAAAGCAAGATGGAAGTTTACATCCAACCCACATCAGCGAAGTATGATGGTCAACAGCGCAGGAATTATAGAGCAAAAACACCAAACCCAGAGATTCCACCTCTTTGTATCATGTTGTTATCCTGCTCTCATAGATGTTACTACCTGATCCAAAAATTTCTGTAGACTTAAGCTCCTACATCACATCTGCATCCAAGAGAAATTAGGAAGGGCAAAATAAGGGCACAGTAGCTCCCTTATAAAGAAAATTCCTAGAAGGGCACCTGGGTGGCTAAGTTGGTTAAGCATCCCAACTCTTGGTATTGGCTCAGGTCAAGATTTCATGATTTGTGAGTTCAAGCCCCACACTGGGTTCTAAGCTGACAGCAAGGAATCTGCTTGGGATACTCTGTCTCCCTCTGTCTCTGCCCCTCCCCAATGTGCTCTCAAAATACATAAAATAAATATTTAATAAAATACTTCCTGGAAGTCACATATATCACTTTGATATCTTTACTCTGAACTTAATTACATGACGACGATTATCAGCAAGAGAAACATGGAAATTCAGTCTTCATTTTAAGTGGACATTTGTTGAGTTAAATATTGTGGAAGTTCTCACTAAAAAAGTGGGGTGGGGGGAGAAGATGGTGAGAATTGCCAGCAATCTCTACAACGGGTATTTAGGGATGTACTCCAGAATAGAATAATGCAATGTATGTGTTTTTTTTTAATAATAAAAAGGGACAATAAAAGGAAAATTCAAAAGGATTCTAGAGTAGAGGAAAAATGAAAGTCAGTATTCTGTGTCTAGAGACATGAGGCGGGTACTTGAAAATCTCATAGGAATTAAAATCCTGAGCTTTCAAAATCGGAGATGTGGTTCTGCTCTTGGGTCCTGACTAGATAGATGCATAATCTTAGGCACAAAAATTGAATGCTCTGTAACTGTGTTCTGATATATAAAATAGGTGTGTCAAACTCTGAAATGTTTAGAGGCAGTTGGAATTATGGTAATAGGTCATTGTTCTTGAGATCAAACAGATGCCTATTTGAGTCTCTGGCCATGAATAAATACTTCATTACAAATGTTAATAAGACCAAAACATGATACTGATGTTGTGGAGAGGGATAATTATTCAATAATCCTGATTTCATGTCAAAATATTTTAAACTGCTATGTTGTTAGAGCAATGACATTGTGGAAGCTGTAGATTATCGAGACTATTTATGGCTTTGTTTTATGGCATCAATATCCATTATGAAAATTTGACTTTCGATCACTGAACTCTAAGAGCCAATTATAATGTTTACTGACACTAAGGGAGTCAAAATCATGAACAATTCATACAGGGAGACTGGAACCACGAAAGGTAGAAAACAGATGTTACAAAAGGGGCAGCGATTATCCAAAGGTTTCGAAAGGACTTATCTGGGATTTTCAAGCTTCATATGAACAGAGCACAGTTTTAGGATGATATTGAATATAGACTAGAAGTTTCCTTAGGAAGTTAGATAAGTCAAACCAATTCGTTTGTTCAATTGGCCCTAGACACATTCTGCTTTAGAGCATCTTGACTAGAAATAAAAGTGCTGAGACACTCTCAGTATGTTTAAGGTGAAATTGTCTAGATGTGTATTTTATGGACATGACCTTAGGATGAAAATGGCCTTTTGAGCACAGTTCTTTTGAAACACATTTTGTACTAAAGGGAATTATTACCATTTTGTTCCTTCTCATTGGCTATCTGTGCACAATAACATTTTGTTAATGATAGATCAAAGCTGAAACTGATCTGATGAGAAGAACATCTCCTCACTGTTTCCATAGAAATCTACCCCACCAAATCCCTGAGAGAAGAAGAAAAATGAGCCTCCAAGATTTAAGAAACCATTGAATTTAAGAGCCGATATATTTTTTTCTTCCAAATGGATTATTTTTCAATGCAAAGTATAGTTGAAAGCAGTGTCAGTTCAAGTTACCTTGAGCTGTTAGATATAACATTACAGAAAATGTTGGAAAATAAAGCTATTAAATCTCATAGATGTAATATTTCAAAAAAAAATTAAAGAAACATATGGTTTAAATCCTAAACATATAGAGGAACTAACCTTAAAACATTTTTAAGTAAAAATGTGTTACTTTCATAATTAACATTTGTTAACTTCTAGACATAAAATAAGTCATTTCATTGTCTCGTCCACGGGAGTTTAATGCTTGAATTAGAACCATCAGATAGCCATTAGACCAGGTTGTCTGCAAAATTAAAAATGTGGGATATTAAACAGCAAAAGTCCAAAAGCTTTATATACAAAAGCACTTTTTTCTCCACCCTATCTCAGAAATGGAATTTAATGAACTGCCCCTGAAATAAGGGGATCCTTGGCAGGTGAAGGGTATACTGTGCCTATGTGGGACAGATATTTCTTGAGAACACAAGGAAAGCCCTACCATAGCCTTTGGCTACCGTTCGAGGCTTTGTTTACAATCCTATAAAATGTTAACACCATTTATTCCTCACTTTTATAATTAGACATTTCCTGCATAAACTGTAATAAAATCCAACCCACATCACAGCAAGTTTATGTTAAAAACCAGGGGAAAGTACTACAATAATTGAACTGCCTCATATATGTGAAGAGACAGGCATGGAAGTATCAGACTCTAACGTGACGCTTTTCTTTATATAACAGAATTACTTGCATATTCTGGCTTCCAAATATGACTATCAAACAATTATGCTTCTCAAAGTGCATTGCAAATTCTGTTAGAAGTCAGAAACCAATATCAACACTATTATGCCTTTTTTTTTTTTTTGCATTAACATTCTGGGTACATAGCAGATTGGTATTGCATCTTAAATTGTTTTACCTCAATTAACTTTACAAGGTGTTGATTATTTATCTGTATCTTTATGTATATACGTATGTATGTGTGTATAAATGGAGGTTTTCATTAAAAAGAATATGGCGGCTGGCTGAACAAGTTAGAAGTGCCTAGGGTTTTCATTAAGGAAAAGGAAACCAGGAGCAGGCTGAAACCCCATAGGCATGAGCTGAACTTATTTTTCACAGGCAGGATGGGAAGATCCAGAAAACAGCCAGTTGCTATTTTGGTGTTTGTCCCTCAGGGAAGGCCTAAGACTTCTTTCAAAGTCCTTCCAACTTATTAATTCAAGCCAACCCATAAGAAACTCTCTTTTATTTAATGTAAAGTAAACGGATTAGAGCTTTTATTCATATCTGCAAACTCCTTTCACAGCTGCACCTAGGTTAGCATGTGACTGTAAAACTGCACGAAGGTGAATGTGTGATACAAAATGACCTCTTCTTGGCTTCTTCGATCTTTCAACTTCCACAAAAGAATATCCCTTCTCATTTATCCTGGCCAGAAACAAACTAGAAAGAAAATGCTGTAGTTCAACTTTATAAAGTGGATACATCGGGGCGCCTAGGTGGCTCAGTCGGTTAAGCGTCCAACTTCAGCTCAGGTCACGATCTCACGGTCCGTGAGTTCGAGCCCCGCGTCGGGCTCTGGGCTGACGGCTCAGAGCCTGGAGCCTGTTTCAGATTCTGTGTCTCCCTCTCTCTCTGACCCTCCCCCGTTCATACTCTGTCTCTCTCTGTCCCAAAAATAAATAAACGTTAAAAAAAAATTAAAAAAAAATAAAGTGGATACATCAAAAAGTGATCACAGTAATATTGAAGGGTGTAGCATTAATATATCAAATACTTTTCTATGAAAAGCAACAGGCATTTGGAAAATGGAAGATAAATGCTTATTAACAATGGGATATAAAATATGAAATACTTAGAGGTAACTTAAACGTAGGTTAAAGAGGGATACCTGGATGGGTCAATCTGTGGAGCATCCAACTCTTGGATTTTAGTGCAAGTCATGAGCTCAGTTTTGTGGGTTTGAGCCCTGCATCGGGCTCTGTGCTGATGGTAGAAAGACTGCTTGGGATTCTGAATCTCCCTCTCTTTCTGCCCTTTCCTCATTTGTGCTCTGTCTCTTTCAAAATAACTTTAAAAAAAAAAAGCTAAATTTTGTTTAAGTATGTTAAAGTACACTGAACACTGAAAACTACAAATCATTGCTGACAAAATTGAAAAGGACCAAAATTAATTTGTCCATGGATTGGGAGATTCAGACAGTTAGATGCCACTTTTTCCTAAATTTGTCTATACATTCAAAATATTTATAATAAAAATCCCAAATTCTATTTAGTCGAAACTGAGAAGGTATTTCTAAACTGTTACAACAAGGAAAATAACTTAGAATAGCCAATTGTTAAAAAAAGCAGAATAATGGTTTACACTGCTGGATTTGAAGTCATAATTCAAAGCTACAATAATCTATTCTATATTATAGAAATCAGTGAAGACAAAGAGATTTTAGATTTTCAATGCCTACATTGGAATAGGGACTTGCCAGACATACTACATAAGAACTCTTACAACTCAATGAAGAGAATGCAAGCAACCCAATAAAATGCCCAGAAATGTGTGGAAGCATTTCACAAAAGAAGATAAGAATAATCTATATGAACATGAAAAATGCTCAATGTCATTAATTTTTGGGGAAATTCAAATAAAACTTACAGCCATATACCACTACTCTATACATGTTCTGATTAAACTTGAAAAGCTGAGTATATCAAATCTTGTGTTAGTTTTCTGTTGCTGTAAAATAAAACAACAGACACTTACTCTCAGTTTGCATGGGTCCGAATTTTGAGTAAGGATTAGCTTGGTGCTCTGCTCCTACTTAAGGGGTGTCTGTCCTCATGTAGAACTCAGGGTCCTTTTCTAAGCTCACATGCTGCAGCAGAATTCATCTCTGAGGTCTCCCATTTCCATGGTGCCTATACGCTGGGATTGCTCTCAAGTCCTGTAAGCCGCCCACGTTTCTTGCCACTTCATCTTCCAATCCAACAATGAAGAATCTCCCTTGGATCAATTCCCTCTCACGTTTATTAGTTCACCTGATTAGATGATGCCCAGTCAATATAAGTCATCTTCTTTAGAGTCAACTATACCATTTAATATAACCTAATCACTGGAGTGAAATAAACCATGTTCACAGCCCAAGGGATTATGTAGGGGTTTCACACAGTGAGTGGGAATCTTGAGGGAAATCTCAGAATTTTGCTAACCACATACTATGGGCCAAATGTTTGGGTCCCCCCCCCTCCACCACCACCAAATTTATATGTTGAAACTCTAATTCCACTGTTACGGTATTTGGAGATGGGGCCTTTGGAAGGTAGTTAGGTCATGAGGGTAAAGCTCTCATGATGAGATCGGTGCCCTTAAAAGAACAGATAAAAAAGAATTTGCTTCCTTTCTTTGCTCTTCACCATGTGAGCACATGAGAAGAAGCTGGGTGCAAACCAGGAAGAAGGTCCTCATCTTACATGCAGTCTGCCAGTGCCTTGATCTTGGATTTCTCAGGCTCCAGAACTGTGAACAATAAATGTTTGTTGTTTAACTCTATGGTAATCTGTTACAGTGACCTGAGCTAACTATGACACTGCAGATAATAAGGATGTGAAGCCACTGAATCACTAATATGCTGCCGGTGAGAAAACTACAACATTACAATTATTTTGTTAGATAAGTTGACAGTGTCTTCTATCATTGACCATGCATCAATAGGTATTTGCCCTAAAGAGAAAAAGGAATATGTTCACACAAAGTTTTATAGATGTATATTTACAGAGCTTTATCCACAAATGCCTTCAAACTGGAAACAACACAAATATCTGTAAACAGATGAATGGATAAAGCAAATGTTGAATAGCTCTATAATGGAATACTATTCAGGAAGAAAAAATTTAATGAAGCACTAATACACACAATAATATGTATGATCTCCAAAAGCATTATGTTGAGGGACTGTTTTATTTCATTTCATGGAATGTTGAAGAACGCAAAATAGCTTCTATAGAAAGTAGATTCTGAGGCTGAGATAGGGAAGAGTTTCCCCAAATAGGCATGATGAAATTTTGTTATGAGTGGAAATGTTATCTAACTTTATGGCTTTTTGTGGATGCTTGAGTTTAAGCATTCATAAACACTTACACTGTGTAGATTAAATGGGTGCAGTTTATCAATAAAGTTGATAAAAATAAATTAGGTACAATAGAAGTTCTTCTTAACAATATAAAATTTTCTAGTTTCCAATTGTTTTAATAAGGCCTATTCTTAATTTTGGCCAAATATTGATTATGAATATTCATCTGATATCTTAAATGGATTTAAGAAGAGAAGTCTCCCTCCAGAGATTCAATATCCTTCTTTGTTTCCCCTTCCTTTTATAACTACTTTATTTTCAGTTAAGATTCACCAAATTCAAGAAAAGTTACCTTACACTGAAAGTTTCATTACATTCATATATTAAAAATATATATATTTTAACAATTTTTTAAATCTTATATATTAAAAAGTTAACAAGTACTTCATTTGGAAGCAAAAGAAGTATCTTATTTTTTCCAAGTTTCTACTTTTAATCATTTTCCAAGATTTATATTTGCAGATTTAGTTTTTGTGATGTAACAAAATTATTCTTTCCTGAATACTCTTCTGTTCTTATCTATTTTTTGAAAATAGACTTAAAAGTTGTATAATTTTATTTGCATCATTTCCTTTTAAATGTAATAAATGACTAATATAGTTTCCCCATTTGTAAGTACTTATTTCAATTCTATATGCAAAGAAATGTACTAAATCTGTAGCAACCTTCATCCTAGACTTAACAGATCATGTAATATACAGAATAGTTACAAAGATTAATAATAAATTATAACCCAAGGCAATAATGTCAAACCACGTGCTAGAGGTACAAATAATTTATGTAGAAAGGACATAGGGATGTGCTGATATTAATTATAAATGGAGAAATATTTTTTAATCCTTCCAGAAAAGGAATCCAGTCAAATTTGAGCACTAAGTGTTAATTTATTTAGTCTAGGGTACAACAAGGAAATCAATGATGAAAAAACAACTAACCTCAAGAAATGAAAAGAGTTATTACATTAGATGAAATCCAAAGTGAGGACTCATCTGTTTATTATATATTTATTATCTTTAGTTTGTACATTTTTAACTTAAATTCTGAAAAACTTAAATATAATTCTTGTAGAGGCCAACATAAATTACAAAATCAGACTATTCAGTGTGAAAGGAGACAGACTCTACCGCTTTATGATACGAACATGGATTTATAGGAAGGAGTGGAATGGTTGCTACCCAAACACACAGGCAACGCATCACCAATACCTTTATTCTCCATTATTCTGGCATATAGAACATTCCTCAACTTCTCTAAAAATTAAAGTGTTTTATTCATTGCTTATATTTTTATTTTTCATCCATTCGAGTCATCATTGATTGGTAGAATATGAAGCAATATATTGTTTTAAATTATGTTTCAGTTCTGCCTCCCTCTTTTTGCTACTCTTTTAATTCCCTTTAAAAAATAATTTGCTTGCTGGGCACCTGGGTGGCTCAGTCAATTAAGCGTCTGACTTCAGCTCAGGTCATGATCTCAAGGTGCATGAATTCAGTTCATCAGTTCGGCCCCACGTAGGACTCTGTGCTGACTGCTCAGAGCCTAGAGCCTGCTTTGGATTCTGTGTGTGTCTCTCTCTCTGCACCCCCCCCCCCACTCACGCTCCTTCTCTTTCACAAATAAATAAGAATTTAAAAAAATAATAATCTGCTTGTTTTGTTACAAAAGCATCTTAGCAATCTTCTTTTGTTCTAGTATCATCATCCCTTTGATATGCTCTTCCCCATTGCTTAAGAATTGCTTCCTGAAACAAAAATGTTATTAATTAATTAACATTATATTTGATAATCTTTCTTGACCTAAGTTTAAACTTTTATATATCACGAAGAGTCTTTATAAATCTAGTTCCAAATGGCTTACCCACCTTTACTTTCCACCAGGAAATCCTTTTAACACTCTATGTGTCAGCTGCAAAACACAACTTTCTGTTTCCTGTGTATCAAAACCTACGTGTCTCCTTGACAGTTTATCAACTATAGAATCTTCTTAAAAACCCATCTCTTCTCCTTACAACTTGTTGACTCTTTAAATCATGGCTCAATTTTGCTGAGTCAGGGATAGTTATTTCCTACTGTCCAGATCCAAACACACTTAAACAAATGTCTTCTCTGCTTACATGTCGCCATGGATAGTCCATTTTCAATACATTTAGCATGCCGTACAGTGGTTTTTAATTTATCTTTCTTTGTCCACACAAAATTTGAGCTTCATAAGGTCAACACCAACCAGTACCTAGCAATCTACCTTTCATAGGAGGCATTTAATCAATGTTTATTGGCTGAGGAGTTTGGGACTAGTAGTCCATAATGCACTTAAGAACATATTTTATATTGAATATGCATTTTTATATTAGTCATGATTCTTTGTCTTTTATTCAAAACATACTAGTCATGTATAAAGTCTACGCACTAGATAAAGCAATTCCACTGAAATCTTGCTTATAGACTGGCAGCATATTAACATGATGCTTTTATTAGAAGTTTCATTTATTTTGCAAACTAGCTGAATATAAATATTCTCATAGAATTTTAACTCCACAAGCTGGTGACAGTACCTTAGGAGTATCCCTATTGTGTAAATTCTGTATCTTGATAGAAGAATAGAATCGTTTTTTCCCAAGATTTTGTTTTTGTTTTTTAAGAAGTTATTGAGCTCACTGGACTGCAAAATGCAATAAATGTCTTCATTTCACTGCCAAGCTATTCAGCTGTGCAAGAGTGGGAAGAGTTGGGTGCTCATTTCTTGATAGCCCAACGGGTTTGTCAAGAAGTGGAAAGTACAGCCAAATTTGCGTGACAAAATAAAACATGTTTAGTTAGCACCAATCTGTTGCTAGAGAAAAAAAAAATGTTTTCACAAATATTTATGTTTTAACAAGTCTTGCAAGGAAGAGTAGCATATTTCCAGAAAAAATAAATAACCCACAAGGGTACCTGGGTAGTTCAGCTGGTTGAGTATCAACTCTTGATTTCAACTCAGGTCATGATCTTATGGTTTGTGGTATCAGCCCTGATTTGGGCTATATGATGACAGGATGAAGCCTGCTTGGGATTGGGATTCTTCCCCTCCCCTGCTCATCAGCATGGGGGTGCGCTTGCTCTCCCTCAAAATATATAAATAAAACTTAAAAAAAAACCCACAAAGTTTTTAATATCTTCTGTCCACTTGTCTTCTATTTTATCTCTAAAGCAAATCTCCATTACAGGCTATTTGTGCTCCGGAGTGGATCTTTCTTTGGTCGGCTGCAAGGACGGGGATTGACCCGTGACTCTTGGTAGAGGAAGAGCAATAAGAGATACTATGCATTTTAAGAAAATGAAACATCACAAGATTGGAAAACTTGGCAAATCATTACATGAGAAATCAATGAAAATAATTAGTCAGGATGGGTGAAAAACAGAGTATTGAGGAAATGGGAAAGAAACCATGGAATCCAATCAAATTTAGAGATTTGGAAGAGGCCCTGGAGACACAGCTGAGAGGAATTGCCTGAACTGCTTTAAAATTGCACAAGTATCTGGGTGCCTGGGTGGCTCCGTCTGGGTAAGCATCCCACTCAGTCAGTTAAGCATCCCACTTTTGATTTCAGCTCAGGTCACGACCTCCCAGATTGTTGTTGTTGTTGTTGTTGTTGTTCTAATTTTTTGTAATGTTTATTTATTTTTGAGAGAGAGATCCACAGTGTGTGAGTGGGGGAGGGGCAGAGAGAGGGAGACACAGAATCTGAAGCAGGCTCCAGGCTCTGAGCTGTCAGCACAGAGCCTGATGAGGGGTTCGAACTCACGAACCACAGATCATGACCTGAGCCAAAGTCATTGGACACTTAACCGACTGAGCCACCCAGGTGCCGTAGGATCTCCCAGTTTTGAGATCAATCCCTGATTGGGTCTGCTTGGGATTCTCTCTCTCTCCCTCTCTTCTTCCCCCACTCATGCTCCCTCTTTCTCTCTCTCAAAATAAATAAATAAACATTAAAAAAAAAAGATTGCCCAGGTGCCACCCACAGAAGAGATATAAATTGTAACATGAGCAGTGAGAAAATCACAAAAGGCAAAAAGCTGGCCTGGATAACTGATAAACCTAGCCTGCACAGGTTTTGAATTTAATAGGAGAAAGACAAGTCTAGGTAATACTTCAAGAGCAAAATGACTTGGATAAAAATCGATTTTTTCTTTCAAAATTGAAATCTAAATTCCTGTGTTTACCCATGTATTTTTCATGGTGTGGAAATTTTCTGGAAATTTGTTTATTGTGAAAATATATACTTTTATTTAGTTGAATGAAGATGTGAAACTCATCTAAATGTAATGTATATTTTTTGAAGATTTGAAAAATAATTTCTGAATTCCCACAACTATTTCAGCAAGTGTTACTAAGGCATTTAATGCATTAGTCATTCATAAGCCTAATTAGATCATACTATGAATGTTTTCAAGAGAGAAACTCCTGTAATTTCTACTAAAACAGAAAATGTCAAGGAAAACAAATAGGACTTTTTATATAATATTAGATAAATGCTTCAAAAACTTTTGCTCTCCTGCTGAAACCTATCAACATTTATAACATAGGCAATGATACCCTAAACTTGCAAGCTCAGTCCTATGAGTACCTTGTAGCCAATGAGGACCTTGACCCATGAACCATCAGGGTCTGACACTGGTGTTATCATGAACATTTTAGAACTTCGCAAGCCTGCTGACTGTTGATTAACCCTAGGTTGCAAAGGAAGCCACAGTCTTCCTGTAATACAGTTATCCTCAGTTTAGAGTACATGGGAAGCATCTGGAAAGACCATTATAAATGCAGGTTTACAGGCCTGGCCTCTCCTCCAGTTACTATTATTCTGTAGTGTATAATGGGACCCAGGGATCTGTTTATGTGAAAAAGCACCTCAGGGAATTCTAATGGAATCATTTAGGGGTAATACTCATACTATGAAAAACTCTATTCTTAATTTTTTGTAAGTTTTTAATTGTTATTCTTAATATTCACACTGATTTTGAAACGTGTCATTTCTATAAATATGTCTTCTAGGCAGAGGACTGAGTATGTCATTTTGTACTCACACCTATTCTGAATTGAATAAGCTACCTGGTAACAAGAGACTGCCGTTTGTTTGATTTTAAACAGAGCCGGTGATTGAGTAACGACAAATGTTTTTGCATTACAGTTATGTTTCTGATGAAAATTGCCTATGTAGAAATAGCTTTGTAAACAAACAAAAACTGCCTTAAGTTATAATGGTTGATGATGGGAATCTAGACTTTTGTTCACATTCTCAAATATCACTATTATTTCATAGTCAACACCCATCATGATAGTCCATGTAATACACCAGTGTACCAATAAAATATCAATGTCAATCCTTCACTAGGGGACTACCATTCCCAAAGTTAGTCAGGGTCTAATGGGTGAGATTGTGGATCCAGAGGAGATAGTGGAATAGAAAGAGGATGATCCCTCATGAAAGAGAAAGAAGAGAAGAGAAGAGAAGAGAAGAGAAGAGAAGAGAAGAGAAGAGAAGAGAAGAGAAAGAAAAGAAAAGAAAAGAAAGAAAGAAAGAAAGAAAGAAAGAAAGAAAGAAAGAAAAGAAAGAAAGAAAAAGGAACAGTAATAGAAGAGAGAATGGCAGAAGGGAACACAAAGTGGTTAAGTTCCATAAAGAGTTAGTATCTGTGCTAGATTATACAGACCTGAATCCTATTCAGGTTTTATTTTATTTTGAAATCAAGAGATTATGAACTTTATACTGAGTGTTCTGCCTTGTCCAGTAGATGTACATGTGGTGGGAATAGCTCTGGTCTTCTAACAAGGCTACATTCAGTAATGTGTGCTCTGTAATTTATGAAATACACAATTAGATAATTCCACATGCTTTTTACATTATGAAAGACATTGTCAGGGTATTTCATTGGCTTGGCCTGTCTAGAAGCCTCATTTTTAGTTCATTTCATTATCTTACACCAATGCATCTCTTTAAGGTACAGGTTCTATCAGTGTCAAGTGACATATCTGTGAAATAGCACTTTGTCAGTCAATCTGCATGGCCATCCTATGATGTTTCACTATGTTAAATTATGGGATATTTTGCAAATAATGGCATGACATAAGACCCTTATTTCTTACTAATGAACTTTCCTCTTTCCACCCATCATGCTGACTGCAAATCCAGTTATGAATAACTCATAGATGTTGTTATATCTCCTTTGTTTATTCATGTAAGTTTATCATATTAGATTTCTTCGCAAGAGTTATTACAGTCCCCTTTTATTTTTTCTTAGTATCAGTTTCTGAAAGATGAAGAAATTTCCCTATCTCAAAGCAAGGCAATCTTGAAAATTATTTTGACATATTTTGAAGGATGAATAAGTGAATATATGTGAGTCAGTGAGAAAAAATGAGAAACATTAGGTTAATTCAATAAGATATAAAGTGTGAACTTGAAAATAAATTATTAAAAAAAAGAAGATATAAAGTGTGGATAGTAATCATACTCTGACAGAGATCATATAGTTTACACTAAAATGTAGTGCCAGACAGGTTTGGTTTCTGCTGAGATTATGATCTAGTTATTCCAAAACAGTGCCATATGTGTGTATGTGTATGTGTCTGTGCACGTGTGTATGTATCTCCAAACCTTATAAGGGCAGATGTATGTGAAAGGAACATAAAATGAAACGTTCTTGCGTGAAAACAACAATGACTCAATTAACCACAGCCCTATGGATGGGTAGTTTTCAAAATCCTCATCCCTTATTTTCCCATCTCCATTGCTGACATAGTTTATCTCATGGTCTAAATAAGTGTTCCTCAATCCTAATATGCCATTTGTTGCTGGGTTTTGAATATATTTTCACATGTCTGAAGTGAAATAAGAAAAATATAATGGGTTTGTCATTCAAATAAATGCATCCAATTTATAAAACAGCTGATCATTTTGACAATGTGACCTTCTAATCTTTTTCTTCCAATATTCAGGCTGACTTTGAGATATAGCCTTTTTGTTTGTTTATGTGTTTCTTTTGTGATTTAGTACGTTCTTTCCAGGTAAAAGTCAAAAGTAGCAATTGCATATTATATTTCGAAATTTATTTTTAATTTATGCTGATCCATTAAAGATATCCTAGCAGCCCTAGCCTCCTCCATTCCTATCCTTAAGGAAATGAAAGACAGTGACTGACAATCTCTTATCCACAGTTATTTATTTAGTTTTTTTTATTAAACCATTTGTTGCAACTGAGGGAAAAAAGTAGATACTTCTTTCCCACTTATCTTTGTGACATTTTGGGTACTAATTTTAATTAACATAAATTTGATATGATGTCAAAATGCTCTGGTTCCTTGAAAATGTCAAATTTTAAAGTGCTGACATTTTCTTGGAAAGAGCAAGGACCTGAATGAGTTAATTAGGAAGGGACTGGTCACTCAGAGATTCCAGTGTAAAATGCAGTTCATTTCTGCAGATAAGAAAGTCGCTCCTGAAGGTGACAGTCTTCTTTCAACTCAGTGCTAAAATTGCCTTCCATATGACACCATATGACACGTGATTCCCACTCTGTCCCCACCCAGATGTTACGTTCTTGAGGACAGGGACTTATAATATTCATCTGTTTGTCCAACACTTAATAACTGTGCTTGAAACCCAGTAGGCCCTGAATGGATATGTCTTGAATTAATGTTGAAGCAGGAAGAGACAAGGAAATCTTAACAAGCGAGATTTTGATTCACAGTAAGGGTAAAAAGCAGTTGAGAATTTTACAGAGAATATTGACTCTTAAAAAGTTAAGACTTGGATTTGATAAAATAGACTAGCTTAAAATTTGGTAGTTTTGCAGAATAATCCACGTAACAATTAAAATTTAAGAGTTTGGAGATTATGAAGTGTGAGACAGATAGATAAAGACCTGGAAAATAGTCTAAGGCAGCTTGGTGATATGAATGGGCTAAAAACAAATAGATTGTGACCTTTATTATAGTTAGATAACAGGGGACATATTTTGCCTTTCTTAAGTAGAAAATTGCTTTCTTCAATTATGGTTTGTGTGTAAAAGACATTATAAAATGAGTTTAAAATAATTGGTTTAAAGACAATGCTTGGTTTAGCTCTTTTAATGAGTTAGTATAAATTTAGAAAAACAAAGTGAATAAAAATGATAGTCCTAGATTCTCCCACCACCATCTTAATTTTCAATGCTTTTGGGAAATGTAAATCTAGCTAGCAATTATGCCTGTTACAGGATCCATGAAATTAATATGTTTATCTCTTACTTCCCAAAAGAGGAAAGGTAGGTCAAATTAAATTAACATCAGTTTGTTTAGTCCTTTAAATACAGTGGGGACTTAATAGTGTATAAAAGTGTGTATTGTGAATTTATGTTAAATGTGTGTTTAATTTTATCATCGTAATTTTCATATGATTTGGAAAGCAGTAGAGGGAAAAAAAGAAGAGAGGGAAGACAAAGATATTTGTTTCAAGGGCTGTGGGCCTAATCACAAACTTGTAAAACAAGAAAAATAATCAAAATCTCATAGCTATTAACATTTTGTTAAGTTTAGGGTGAAGACATCGGGCCATGAACATATACTGAGGGAGAATTTGTGAGTCATGGCCAATAATGGATTGTACTTTCCATGTTTTGTGCTCAAGATTTAAGAATATGGACCATGAAAAGCTACGCCGCCCCCTAATTCCCAACAGGTAAGGCTGATGGAAAGTAACGCTGGCAAACCAGTACTACCGACAATAAGTTTGAGATCATTCCAGAATTACAGTATGATCATTAAAATTGAGTACAGCTTGTGACCTTACTGTGAATCCTAATTTAAATCTAATCAGAAATGTGTGAAGCTTTGATTTCCAAAGTTGCCCACATGTTAAACTTACCTGATTTCCAGTCACTGCATTTTTCAAACCAGCTGGGCTACAGTGAAATTATTTTGTGTCCCTGCTGGGCCATAATGAAATGATTTTTTACCTGGTTTGAAACTCACGCAGATCCAAATGAAATTGAAACTGAAGTGAAATGTACTAGGTGTCAACCAGGAAACCAGTGCCAATATCCCCCCCGACCCGCAAGTGATTGCTAACTGAAACAGCAGGCTTCACATTATATAATCTCAGCAGATTTACAACAGGAGTTAATCTCACAGACTATTTGAGGACAACTGGACACTGTTAAGTACATTAAAAAAAAAAAAAAAAGGCTGGTACTAACTGTTGAATTAAGAGGATGTCAACTATAGATTTTTTAGGTTAAAATTAGTGTTGATGGTAGAGATAGCCAAAATTATCATGAGTCACGGTATCACATTCAGTTTTCTTTTCTGTTTTGTAGCTTCTGTTTTATCAATTTGTGTGTTAGATGATTATTAACTGACAAATTAAGATCCTTGAATTAACACATTAAAGTTATCAGAAATTTGGTATTTACTTTAAATCTGAAACAGACATGAACTCAGAGATTATTTGTGTACCTTGAAAAACAACGAGCAGCAGAAATTACATTTCTGTATCCATGCTAATCATTGAGAAATTTAATTTGGCTTAGTGTTATAAATATTGTTTAATAAAAAATAAATGACAGTTCTGAGTGAATATCGTATGCCTTTAACTTATTGCAATATTAACTCTTGTATATAATTTCCTTCCAAATTTTAAACAAAATGGTGCAGTTTATTCATCTTAACCTTCCTCTTCACCATGGTAGTTAAATAGAAAAGTACAAAATGAATGTTGTTTAACTATTAAAGTGCGGCTGACTTCTCCATCTCAGGCTCTATGAACAATATTGCTCTGGAATGTGCTCCTGCTTTTAGTAGTTCAGATCCCCTCAGTTTTACCTTACCAGAAGCATCCACCTTGATTTAATATCCACTCAGAATATCCCTCCTCTCAGCAATGGTGAAGG
This sequence comes from Panthera tigris, assembly GCF_018350195.1. Lineage (NCBI taxonomy): Eukaryota > Metazoa > Chordata > Mammalia > Carnivora > Felidae > Panthera > Panthera tigris. The sequence continues at coordinate 221,589,408 of NC_056660.1, forward strand.
TTTTGTACAAGTATATCAACATTCTTTTCTTGATCCTTTTTGTCTGATGACATTTCAACACTTCTTTTGCTAGAAACCTTATTTTGAAAAACAATTTTTTTTTTTTTACCAATTAATATATCAGCCAATTCAAGCATAATACAGATTTTGCATGTTTATGTGTGACTTCATCTGTGAGAAACACTAGGTGAATGAAGTAAACTATATACACCCAGCTGGGCTGAGACATCAAGAAATGCACAAAAAACAAAAATGCACACAGAGAGACGTCTTGTAAGGAGGAGCCACACACATCCACATCTGGTGTTTTAATTACCTGTCTGCTTTTAGAGAATCTGCCTTCCGCCACTTTGCAACAACTGGTAAACTACAATTTTCTGGCAGCCATCTTGGCTCCAAACCTTTCTCTCTCTTTTCCTCTCTGACTCTCGTGTATTGTTTCATTCTGTCAATCCTTTTCCTCTCTGACTCTTGTGTACTGTTTCACTCTGTCAATCCCTCTTCACAAGATGTCCAGGAATATAAGACACTTATGGAGAATTTTCTCGCAATAATTTTCCTCCCAAGGGCACGGATGAGACTGCCTCTTTCACCACACTTTTCCTAGTAACCACGTCTAGTGGGATGTCTGAAAGAGCATGCTTTTCGGCTACTCTAAGAACACTCTGCAGAGCAGGAGAGGTGATTAAGTGATTGATTGTCTTGACCACTTCCGCCAAGGGTGCATTTATCTTGGTACATCAACCCTACACTGGGTTAAGCCCTTAGCTGCTGACTCAGAGAAGCAATCCAAGTAGTGTCATTGAACTTATTAGACATGGGATTCTAGTGTGCCAAGGAGTCTCTCTAGGATATTCCACCTACGGATGTCAATTTAATAATTTGCCAGACCTAGAACTATCGAACATACTAGACAGTGACACCAGCTCAACAAGGCATTTGACCCCATGTAGACATTCTATATGTGTAACCTAATTTGATGCAGATTGCAAATTGAGTAGGAATTAAAATTAATAGGACCTGATTTGATCCCTCTTTTATTGGCAATGTTTCTGACATTTTCATAACCTGAGATAATGAAAGATGTAAACATATCAGGTATACAGAACATCATTCTCTTCTTAGGAAGATTTGTATTGATACTATCAATATTTGGCTTTATAAATTTCCTTGTCTTTTCTACAATAGCTAAGTAGCCGCTTTTATAATACACTCTTGTCTTTATGTATGTAAATGCATCCAATACAGACCAGGTCCAACTGTTTTTGTTTGTTTGTTTCTTTTTGTTTTAAAGCTATCTGTTAGCACTTTAGCTTAATATCCTAAAATTATCTTATTTCTCATATTTTCAGTGTCTTGAGAGAATTTTACTATCTCTGCCATCATACTGTCTATAATTACTGGTGAATTTTTTATATCTTTTGTATTAATTTGGCTTTTTTTTGCATCTCTGTGTTCATAAAATTAAGTGATTTTTCTACTGGGGAATATAATGTAATTTTTAAGATTTAAATAAATACAGCGATGCCTGGGTGCCTCAGTCAGTTGAGCATCTGACTTCTGCTCGGGTCATGATCTCATGGTCAGTGAGTTCGAGCCCTACATAGGGCTCTGTGCTGATAGTTCAGAGCCTGGAGCCTGCTTCAGTCTCTCTCCCTCACTGCCCTTCCCCACCCCTTCACAATCTGACTCTCTCTGTCTCTCAAAAATGAATAAATGCTAAAAAAGCTAAAGATTTAAATAAATACTATATATATAATATATATATATATAATATATATATGTGTTTGTCTATAATATATGTTATATATTATTTTCTTTTATGCTGATTATGCCTCATTTGATATAAAATGCATTTTCAATATTATTTATATCTGTAATGTATTTCTTACCTTAATTTATCTGTTATCTTCTGCTTAGCAACCACTTTCTACTCAAGATCATATAACTGTATATATTTGCTTTAATATTTATATTTATCATTTAATATCTAGAATGTATTTTGGAATGTGAGTAAAAAAAAATTCAACTGAGTTTCCACAAGTATTTTAACTGAGGTTCTACAAATATTAACTTACTGTGTCCTTCTCTATTACCTTAACACCCTAGTATCAGTCAATCAATCAATCAGACCAACTACATATCACCTGATAAATCACAATAAATAAAATCATATATCTGAAATAACTTGATCATTTTGAGAAGTGGCTTTAATATCATATTTTACAATACCATTTAATTACACTTTTCTTGGCCTGCAATATTTTCTCATACTAGCTTTCAATACACTAATCTGAATAATTAATTCAAGATAATACAGAAATAATGAGAAGGAAACATTATAAAATAGAAATCAAAGTGGACATGTAAAAGGAATGAAATAAGTGTGAAATTGTGAAAATTGCTTCAAATTGTTCCTTTTTAAAAAAATATTATTTATTTATTTTTGAGAGAGAGAGAGAGAGAGAGAGCGAGCCTGACGTGGGGTTCAAACCCATGAGCTGTGAGATCATGACCTGAGCCAAGGTTGGATGCTTAATGGACCAAGCCACCCAGGAGCCCCTTAAATTGCTCTTTTTATATTTCCCTTATCACTTTGAACCCATCAATTCTAAAAAGTACTGAGATTTCAATTTTTTAGGAATGATGATAATTTAATTTTTGAAGTAATTTATAATGCATTTCTTTTTTTTGGCAAAAGTTTTAGTCCTCTGGAGGACTTGGACCATCATTGCCCAAGGCAAACATAAGGTAGATATCACGAGGGAAGCAGAAGAGTATGGCATAGAGGTCTTTTCCATGAGAAAGGAAGTGGGGATAAAATGTTTTTCCTCGCGGCCTGGTGGAGGGGAGAAAGTTGGAAAGGGAAAACAAAGGTCCTTTTCCAGAGATTTAACATGTCTACTTTCTGGATGTTCAGTTTGGTTGAGGGGAAAAACATGGAGAGGTACAAACACACCTGCTGGTTACTGGTGGGGAATTATGAAAAGTAGAGAAACTTTGGTTCTACTTCCTGCTTGGAGCAGAAGGTCTGATAGAAAAACTTAAATTAATGTCCTCAATTGTTTTCTCATGCCCTGTACAAAGTATAGACATGATCTAGAAGTTCTTATATAATATACTTGGGGAGAGGGGGCATGAGGGATAGGGATCTGAAGTCATCTGAGAATGAAGAATCTTGGCGTTGGCCTTGGGATTGCTGCAGTGCATGGTGAGGCGATTCCATAGATAAGAGGCAGACGGATCAAAGCTGGTGACCAAAATGGAGGTGGTGCGTAAATCTTAGAGGGTCCTCATTTCCCATAGACAATTAGTAAATTCAGGGAGAAGAACCAACACCCTGGGGGCTTATGCCAAAGCACCCAGGTATAAATCCAGAGAGGCCTTTAGTAGCTGATACAGTGAAGACATTGGCCAATTCTCAGACCACAGAGATGAACTAATTACAACATATCAGTCGAGTAAATCAGAGCAAGATTATACTATTCAGTATTGTCTATAATATTCTCTGGAAAAAACCTCATAATCTGTAAGATTCTTCATCTATTTTTTTAACTTCTTTTTTTAAATTTTTACTTTATCTGATTTTTAAAGAGCTATGCATCTCAACGTAAATAAGGCCTTCAAATGAAATACCATATAGACACAGTAACTTAAGTCTGTTGAAAAAATTTATTGGAGTTTAGAAAATTTCATTTTATCGTTATCAATAAAAGCACTCAATGAGGAAAGGCTTTCCTTACAATTATCAAAATATATTTCTTTTGTTTATTTTTATGTGTTTATTTATTTGTGTATTTTTTTTTAGAGAAAACTTGAATGAGAGTGAGTAGAGGAGGAGCAGAAATAGAGGAGAGGGAGAATCCTAAGCAGGCTCCATATCAGCTCAATGCCCAATGTGGGGCTCGATCTCACAACCATGAAGTCATGACCTGAGCCAAAATCCAGAATTAGAAGCTTAACTGACTGAGGCACCCAGACACCCTTGTCAAGATATATTTTAAAACATACTAATAAAAATAGCATTAAAGTTCAGACACAAATGTCTATATTGTTGGGAAATTGGCATAAAATAGATATTATAACTTCATATCAATAATATACTCAATGAATTCTATTGATTTAACTGGCTACATGCTTAAGAAAATTAAGTTAACTTTCTGCCCCATTTATGCACTTAAACAAAACAGCTCAATGTATTATAATGCTAAAAAGAGAACTAAAATATATAGACACTTAGAATATAGTATGTATTATAGTGATAACATACCCATTCATGCTTACATTAATGGACAATTTTCAGTTGCCTCTGCCGTGTTCTATCAGGCTCATAAAGTGAGACTTTCCTTTTTTTTTTTTTTTAATTCAAACTCTCCACATGAATGATAATACCCACCATAAAGGATAAACGACAATGGAGGATAAAGAATAATGTAAAAAAAAAATAATAGATAATGAATTTTCTATGGGAATTTTATTGATGAGAAATTAAGAGGTTGCCTGTGCAGGGTCACTGGATATAATCCAATCACAGTGACATGATTGGTCACTGGATATCTCGTTGCAATGGGTTGGGTATTGGCCATTGAGGATTCTTATTTAGTGACCTCATAGTGCTAAGTCTACTTTTCATTTGCAATCTGACCCTTGAAATGGAAGACAATCAGGGGTACCTGGGTCTCTCAGTGGGTTAAGCAACCAACTTTAACTCAGGTCAAGATCTCGCAGTTCCTGAGTTTGAGCCCCATATTGGGCTCTGTGCTGACAGTTCAGAACCTGGAGCCTGCTTCAGATTCTGTCTCCTTCTCTTTCTGCCCCTCCCCCCGATCAAGCTGCCTCTCTCTCTCCCTCTCTCTCTCTCTCTCCCCTTCAAAAATATATAAACATTAAAAAAATTAAAAACAAAAAAATTATTTAAAAAAAACCAAATACAATAAATTTAACAAAATACCTGCAGGACCTCTAAATGGAAGATTACAAAGTTCACTGAAGAAAAATAGAAGAACTCAACAGAATAAATACACTATTAATATGCATAAGAAATCTCAGTATCAGTAAGAATTTTGTTCTTTCCAAATTGATTTATAAATCCAATGCAGGGGCATCTGAGTGGCTCAGTTAGTTAAGCATCCAACATCCTCTCAGGTCATGACCTTACGTTCGTGACTTAGAACCTCCTATCAGGTTCTGTGCTGACAGCTCTGTATCAGATTCTGCTTTAGATTCTGTGCCTCCCTTTCTCTCTGCCCCTCCCCCACTCACACCCTTGTCTCTCTCTATCTCTCAAAAATAAACATTAAAAAAAATTTTAATAATAAATCCAATGCAGAATTTACCAAACCTAAGCTTACCTATAACCTTATCTGTGATTCAGCAATCGTACTCCTGGATATATGCATAAGAGAAACTAATGCAAACTAGTCCGCCAAAATCACAAAAAAGTCCACGGCAAAGTGTTTAACAGCCAAATTTGAACCAACCCAAATGTTCATACTACACATTAGAATGGGAAATTTCATTGCCACAGTATAAATTAATCTCCATCTCCTATACGTAACAATAAAAAGAACCAGAAATAGAAGAATCAAAGCAGCATGATTTTATTTATATGCAATTCAAAACAAGCAAACTCAATCTAAGACAATAAAAGTCTGAATGATGGCTAACCTTGTGTAAGGGAGGGAGCAATAACACCAACTGAAGGAGGAGTAGGGAACTTTCTAGAGTTCGGGAAATTCTCTATAGCTTGGTCCAGTATTGGTTATATAAGGGTATGCATATATAAAAATGCATTGATGTAGAAAGTTAAAATTTTTACAATAAGAAAATTAAAAAAAAAATCACTCAACAGATTCTTTCCCATGCTACTATGTAGTGCTATGTAAGGTGAATCTCTAAGACAAGATTTTAAAATGCAGCATTTCCCAAGTATATTAGTTAATGAATTATAGGAAGTGGCTTTCAAGTTAATACGATAAGAGACAAGCAAGTAATTGAGCTAGAATAGAGTATGTAAAGGATAGTGAATTGGTTCTGATACCTAATTTAAGAAGAGATTAGCAGATAATAACCAGGCCTAGGTGGCAGTTAAAAATATTTTGTTGAACTAGGGTCTTTGGCAGTGATACAAAGTATGGACAATTTTTCATTAGAGAAATTTCAAGAGAATAGATACAGAACTGTGTTTTCATTTAAGGTCAGGAAATGTTGACAATTAGGGGCATTATTTTGCTGTACATGTAGAGTCTTTTGTTTCTCTTTCATCTGAACTCAATGAATCTAAATATAATAAAATAATCCTTTTGCTTGAGCTGGATAAATAGCTGAAGGTAGGTTTAATTATGCTATTGGAATACAAAACATAAAACAATCTTAAAATTATAGTAAATACTTTAAACCCCATATATTTGATAGATATTTTAATTCAACACATTTCATGCTGAATCTACTTCCAATTAATAGAAAACCTTAGGCAATCACGGTATCTTTCCTCTCTTATATTCTTCCAAACACCAGTGTTGTTGGCTGTAGCTATTAAAAATAAATAAAATTTCAAATCTCTCTCACTAAGCCAACTGTCCTTGTCTTATTGTACATCCTTAATCTTTTTTTTTTTTTTTTGCCTAGAAAGCAGGCAAAATTTCTGAATAGATGTTCTTTTCTAGAGCATTCCCAGGCCCCCGTTATTCCCTTCGACTTTTATTAAGATAAGTTTCTAAAATGCAAATCTAGTCACTCTTATATTCTTCGCTGATAATTTTCCATAGGTGTTACAATCGTATAAATGTACTTTATTATATAATATGTGAACGTATCAAAGAAAATGATTATTATAAAGACTACACTATTTCATAAATCCATTCATTACTCTTAGTAATATTCTAAATATATCCTGTCATTAGTTTATTTTCTTTGCATATATTTATGTAAATACTGGCCTAATCCTAAATCAACTACAAAGGGCTGCACTAGTTTAGCATCATTACATGCATGAGTTCTTTTGGCTGCCAAACAATTGGAGGTGAAAATTTTCACTCTTCCCAGGGCATCTGGATGGCTCATTCAGTTAAGTGTCCTACTCTTGATTTGGGCTCAGGTCATGATCTCAGCGTTCATGTGATTGAGCCCCACATTCATGAGTCTCTCTCCCTCTCTCTCTACCCCTCTCCTGCTCATGCTCTCTCTCTCTCTCAACAAAAATAAATACATTAAAAAATTCATTCTCCCAATTTCATAACCTATATATCCAAATTCACTAAAATAATTTTACTATTCTACATATAATAGTAACCTGTATTGGTGCCTCAGGAACCTAATATTCTCTGTCAGAAGCATAAATTTTAAATAGTATATAATACACCAATAAACCTGATCCCAGAATATATATGCCACTATATTAATATGCTTCCTGCATTTATTAATTAATAGCATACCAAAAGTGTTAAAAATATTTGATACACTACGCCATGCCATTAGAGGTAGTCAATATTCTAATAAGCAATACACAATGAGATATGAGAATGAAATCAATATTCTTAGAGCTAATTCAAATAAAAATTATGAAAATGAGCCCTTTTATTTATAATTCAAAACTAGATCATGTATTATAAATATCAATTAGATATAAGGTGTAAAATAAAATTAAAAAATTAATGATCTGTTAAAATTAAATTAAGTTCAAACAATTAGCTACTGCTGATCAGTTTTCAAAACACATAAACTATCTTAAAGAAGGAATGCAAGACAAATAGATTAACTTAAATAATATACTCATCAAGTGAAAGACTGAGACTCTTGTCCTAAAGCCAAATTTTTAAGAGTTTTAAACTATTTTTATCTTAATTCAAGGACTTGAAGATTTCTATTAATCCTAAACTAATGTAAGATATAATGGTATGTAAGATATATATTTAATAATTTTTTATATTTATTTAAAATAAGTTTTATAAAATATATTTGTAAAAGGCAATAATTAAATGATTAACAATCAATCTTACAATCCACTCTAAAGGTTTTTAAAATGAGAAGAAAATCATTGAACAGATTTTCGTTTGGTTGCAATATTTGAATTTGGGAAATAAATATTAATAGGATTTATTTTTTCCATGGCTTCTTTTCATTTATTTATTTTTGGAATGCAATCACAATTATATATTTCAAGTTGAAACTTTACCAACTACACTACATTATTCTAATACCCACATTACTTTTTAAGATTTAGTGATGCCAGGGAATTGGCCATTGCTAATTAGATATATGTTCAAATTTGATCATTCCCATTCAAAACTCTGGTAACTCAACGTTTACCTATAAATTAAACTTACCTAGTTACGTTTCTTTGCACCATTGAATTAATTTCAAGCATAAAAATACTAATATTAACATCTGATATATATTGCTTTAAATTTGCAAAGCCTTTTGAGTTTCAAAGTTATCCATTGACATAAAATTATAAGTGATTATTAATATATATTCTAAAAAATTGTATAGGTTACCCAGACACTGTACATCCATTAACTGACCAAGCAAAAATGTCATAAACTTCAATAAGGTGACATCACCGAACAAAGAAAACATCTTATGGAATAAATATTGTGTGCTATAGACAGCCATATAATCCTCCACAATGCAGAATATCATTGGCTTGGAGATCATCAAGTTTATCACCAAACTGAGCTTGGTTATTTTAATTCCATCAAACAGTGATTTGCATTTTTACTTTTGTATTAATAGCATACTTTTGAACAAAATACTTGATTTGGTATTTGTAAAATGCCTTCAATTAATTTTAGATATTAAATACAGCAGTGGAAATGATTTCTGGGAAAATGGTGAAAAGAACTCGATTCCCTTCCATTCCACTGTCTTCTAAGATCTGTCACTCTCTAAGTCCAACGGATGTGAGGCATATGGGAGGCTTACTGTAAAGCAGTTTTTGTTCTAAGGATCTCAAATGGCCACATGAATTTCTGGAGAAGAGTTTAAGAGAGACCAGATGGGAGAATCAGGAAGTGGAAGAATCTATAAGACATTTATCTGAAGAGACCTATGTTCTCAAGTAGGTGAGTGAGTGTATAGGCTCTATATTAGTATGTCCAATCTCCTACATCTCAAAATCACCAAACAAATGACCAACAGCATGAAAAAATGTTTTTATTTGTACAGCTCTCTGAGGCTGAGACCTACAAATGGAAAAAAATTCCTCCAGGTACCTGGAGTGTAAAACAGTGATCTGATACCCTGCTTTCTTTGGCAATACTTGTTCTCTGGAAGAAAGATAATTTACCTTTAATTACTGATAGAGCTGTGACCACAAAGGGAGCTAGTTTTAAACTTTGCCAAATGGTGGAGTTACCTAAAGAGTTAGATATATGTATATTCCCATTTCCTCTCACCACTCCATCCCAAGCCATGGAAATTCCAATTTAGTAGGTATAAAAAGCCTAGACATTGGAATTTTTTAAAAATCTCCCCAGTTGGTTCTAATATGGAGTAAATTGAAATTCATGGGTGTGTAGAGGCATATGCCAAAAACCACACCTAAGGCCATTTGAGCTGATATAGAAACAAATAATAATAACCTCCAACATGAGCAAATCACTTTGAGAGGGGGTGATAGATCAATCAGAGGAAATAACACACATATTCAGGGAAAAGTAGTTCTCAGAGAAGGAAATTACAAATCAAATAGGAAAAAAAGAATAAATGAAAGGTTATTATTTAAGAAATTTCAATTGTTCCAAAATTTTTTTTGAATATTTACCAGTTAAGCCATTCAAGAGACTTTTATGTGACCATTATGTAAGTGATAATCAGTGATAATCAGAAGAAGATGATTTTCCTCATTTTCCTCTATAATTCACTTTTTGCTTAAGCACATCAAATAGGTTTTGGTTACTTGAAAGGCAATCAATCATTCCCTTGAGCAGTTCGGTGGAATGAGATGGCCAGAGAAGTAAGAGAGTATGGTGCAGAAACACCCTGTGTGTGAACATTTCTGCATACCCAGTGCTGCAAGAGTTGAGATGAATAGCAAAGGAAACTTAAGCACAGGACCTCTGAGTGTTTGAAATGGCCTAGTTGAAGTTCAAGAATATGAAAGTAATGAGATTTTTGTTTTTGTTTTTGTTTTTGGAAATTTAGCAGTTAAGAGGCACAAAGAATGAAATTCGAGAAAATGAGGGTGTTATTTTACCAGGGTAAAATCCATCTTAGGCTAGTTTTGAAGGTGATTTTGAAAGCTTGGCAGCTCTAAATATGTATTCAAAGATGGAGCCTAAAGGCATAGGGCAGAACAAAGAACCCAGTAGTTATTTATTCTTGTCTTTGACCAAAAAAAAAAAAAAAATTGGATTACAAACATCAGTGACAGAATCGAGTCATAAGTTGGTATTCAAACTGCCTTCAGTTGGTAAGGGGCTTTAGATTTCTGTCTGTGGACATTTTATTTTTTTTAATTTTTTTTAACGTTTATTTATTTTTGAGACAGAGAGAGACAGAGCATGAACGGGGGAGGGTCAGACAGAGGGAGACACAGAATGAAACAGGCTCCAGGCTCTGAGCTGTCAGCACAGAGCCCGACGCGGGGCTTGAACTCACGGACCGCGAGATCATGACCTGGGCTGAAGTCGGCCGCTTAACCGACTGAGCCACCCAGGCGCCCCTGTCTGTGGACATTTTAGATAAAAAGTAATTTCTGAGTTTTAATGATCCTCATATATTCCAAATTCTGTCGATCTGATCTAACCACGGAATCATGAAGCATTAGATATTTCGAATTAATGCATATTTTCACTGATCATTTTATGTACTGTAAGATGAACTTTCTACTTAGGATCTTTATCAGGAAAGAAAAGGTAGTGAATTTAAAATTCTTGAAATATGTATTCGGTTTCACCCCTCAGAAATACTAAACATTAATATTGAGGGTGCACGCTGTTTATTAAACAGCGTAGGAAGAAAAACAAATCACTGAACTACAAATTCGCCCTTTCCTAAGGGTAAGATAATGCAGATAATTCAATTGTTTTGCTCTACTATTCACTTTTTTTTTTGCAACACAAATATAATTAGAGTGAGAAATACAGCAGATTGCTCAAATCATTTCTTATTCTACAAAAATAGCCTATATGTTCTTTTAAGTAAAATCATGGAAACTTCCAGTTAATACCTTGCAGAAGCATACTGGTTTCTATATTCTCCTAAAAAAAGGTATTCCAAAATTAACTCCCTTTACAATAATAGGATAAAGACAGTCCACATGACTTTAGATTTAGAAAGATGATTATTTTACACTTAGGCTATAATCAACCTCTTCATACATGGGCATTTTTTCAGCAACTTATTTTACTTAAGAAACAGTAATTAACTATTTATGTCTTAAAAACTGATACTGTAGTCATCAAGGCAATATGGTACTGGAACAAAAACAGACACATAGATCAATGGAATAGAGTAGGAACCCCAAAAAGAGACCCACAATTATACGGCCAATATATAATCTTCAACAAAGCAGGAAAGAATATCCAATGGAAAAAAGACAATATCTTCAATAAAAAGTGTTGGGAGAACTGGACAACAATGTGCAGACGAATGAAACTGAACCACTTTCTTACACCATACACAAAAATAAATTCTAAATGGAGGAAAGACCTAAATGTGAGACAGAAAACCATCAAAATCCTAGAAGAGCATACAGGTAGCAAATTCTTTGACATCTGCCATACCAACTTCTTACTAGACACATCCGGGAGGCTAGGGAAACAAAAACAGAAATGAACTATTGGGACTTCATTAAGATAAAAAGCTTCTGCACAGGTAATGAAACAATCAACAAAAATAAAAGGCAACCCACGGCATGGGAGAAGGTATTTGCAAATGACATATCTGATAAAAGGTTAGTATGCAAAATCTATAAAGAACTTTTCAAACTCAGCACACAAAAACAAATAACACGGTTAAGAAATGAGCAAAATACATGAATAGACATTTTTACAAAGTAGACATACAAATGGCTAACAGATGCATGAAAAGATGGTCAATGTGACTCATCATCAAGGAAATACAAATCAAAATTACAATAGGATATCTCACACATGTCACAATGGCTAAAATTAACAACACAGGAAATAACAAATGTTGGTGAGGATGTGTAGAAAGGAGAACCCTTTTTCACTGTTGATGGGAATGCAAATTAGTGCAACCACTCTGGAAAACAGTATGGAGTTTCCTCAAAAAGTTAAAAATAAAACTAATGAAAAGATACAAAAATAACCAATTTGAAGGGGCACATGCACCCTGATGTTTATAGCAGCATTAGCGAATAGCCAAATTATGGAAAGAGCCCAAAGGTCTATTGACTGATGAATAGGCAAAGAAGATGTGGTGTGTATATAACAGAGGATGACTCAGCCATCAAAAAGAATGAATTTTGCCATTTGCAATTAGGTGGATGAACTAGAGACTGTTAGCAAAATAAGTCAGTCAGAGAAAGAAAAATACCATGATTTCACTCATATGTGGAATTTAAGAAACAAAATAGATAAACATAGGGGACAGCAAGAAAAAAGGAGGCAAACCCTAAGAGACTGTTAACTATAGAAAACAAACAGGTTTGCTGGAGGGGAGGGGGTAGCGGGATGGGCTAAATGGGTGATGGGTATTAAGAATGACACTTGTGATGATTACTGGATGTTATATGTAAGTGATGATTCTCTGAATTCTCTTCCTGAAACCAAAAGGAAAAAAAAAAAACAGATACAAAATCAATATTTCTAAGTAAATCATGCTATTTATCTTCCATAGTATTCAATGGTGAATATTCACTAACAGAGTCAAAAGGTACCTTGTAATCTTATATCTTATAAAATATGGTCAATGTGCTCTGTACTTTTCCCTCTTTTTCCATGTTGGAGGAAGGCGGTGCTTCTCTTTACCATAAGAAAATAAAGGTTACTGTTTTGTTTTTAAGGAAATTCCTAGTAATGAAACATAAGTTTTCCGGAATTGGGAAGACTCTAGGTCAAAGAAGCATATATGAGTAACAGAGGAAAAAACCAAGACCTAAGGGACTAATAGCTGGCAGCCTGATATAATGTTTCATCATAGATTCTGCAGGCAGATTTTCAAGGGCTTGAACTCTGACTCTGCCACTTATTAGGGCTGTGATGTCAGGCAAGCTACCCAAACTTTTAGTGCTCTGTATTTTGTTTTTTTATATGTATAATGGAAGTTATATAGAACTATTTCATATTGCCATTATGAGTATTGAGTTGATATTTCCAAAGTAATTAGAGTATGTAATTGCTATTAAGAATACACTCAATATACAATAAAAGGTAGCTACTCTTTCAAATTATTATTCTTTCTCACATCTGCCTCTGTATATTCTTGTCTGTTTTTTTTTTCTATATACTTCAGTTTTGTCTGCTTTTTTAATATGTTTTGGCCACATATAACCATGCCAGCATTCAGTAAAGACAGATCAATATCACTTTGGGGATATTGAGTAGTTTAAAATCTAAGGTAATGATATTTCTATTGGACAGACTTACATCAAAGATCTAATAGTGGTCTCATCAGCTGTAGACAATGTACATAATTTTTTTTCTAAAATTTTACTGAAGCAAACGAAGGACTATCATAAATTAGAAAGAAGCAAAATAATATACAACAGGCAAGTTTCTAACAACATATGCTCACTTTATAAAATAAGCAATTGACTAGGTGTATTTAATTTCATGCCTTGAAGTAATGCTCTAAAATACATTGAGTTTATATAATTGCATTAATAAGTAACATGCTAGTTCTTAAAATAACATTGTTCCAGAAAGCACATAACTAGTACATTTTACAACACAGAGAAAATAATGAGGGCCATTCACTTGTGAATTGCAATAAATAAATGTCTCAAAGCCTAATTACTGGAAAATTACAGTAAAAACACTCTGTATATACATACATATCACTGTCATCAAGTGGCTTGCCAAATAATTCACAACAAATTAGGTCTATAAAGATGAAATTAATCTAACTGGCATTCATAAATCAAAAGAAAGAATGACAAAAATTCAAGATAACAAATGACACAGTACAAATGATGTCTTTACACTGATAATGAAGACTTTTCCCTAAAAATTGGAAGCTAACCGTAAGCAGGTGTTCATGCAGGACAGCACCTTGGAAAGGTTGCCGTCGTGTGTCTCAGCCAGCCATCTTTTATACGGATTGATTTACAGTCAATCTTCACCGTTTGTGAGTTCCATATTTGCAAAAATTTATTTCTTTTTTTAGTTTATTTATTTATTTTGAGAGAGAGAGAGAGGAGAGAGAGAAAGCATGAGCTGGGGAGAAGGAGAGAGAGAGAGAGAGAGAGAGAGAGAGAGAGAGAGAGATAAAGAATCCCAAGCAGGCTCTGCCCTGTCAGCGTAGAGCCCGATGTGCTGGAACCCACGAACCATGAGATCATGACCTGGGCAGAAATCTAGAGTCAGCCCCTTAACCGACTGAGCCACCCAGGCTCCCCTAAGCCTTAAATCAATATTAATAGACCTTTCATAGTCATTTGAGGACATACAGACAGAAACAAAAACTCGGAGTCTCTCTAAGTTCTCATTCCCAGGGAGGCAACCCTCTCTCTTCTTGTTTCAACTCTCATGCTATAAACAAAGTGTCCTTCTTGTGATCTATTTAATGCCACTTTCCCATATTTTTCTGATTTTTATTGGTGACTTTGCTGTTTAAAATGACCCTCAAGCATACTGCTAAAGTCTTGTGTAGTTTTCCTAAGCAGAAGAAGACTGTGGTGTGCTTTGTGGAGGAAAGATCTGTGTTACATAAGATGCTTTAGGCATTATTTACCATGCTGTTGGCTGTGAGGTAAATGATAATGAATCGATGACATGAAAAAGTAGAAGAAAGCAAGAAAGGAAGAAAGGAAGGAAGGAGGGAAAAAAAAGAACAGAAGAGAAAAAAGAAAAGAAAAAAGAAAAGAAAAGAACTAAAGAGGGAGAGAGGGAGGGAGGAAGGAAGGAAAGAAGGAAGGAGATTTGCTGATCTGTATATAAGGCTGCTCTAGAAAATGCTAAAGTAGCATCTACAGTGCATGATAAAGCTGTGGAAAAGATAGATTCTGGAATTTGTAAAGCAAAATTTCCAATTTTGTGGAAAAAAATATCTCTTTTAAATCACTCTTAGAGGAAAATATTTGACTCTATATTTGTGACTTCACAAAGTGATAACTAATTTAAAAAGTTTAGTGGGTCAGGAAAATGTTAGAAGAGAAAGGCTATGTTGTATTATTATAAGGAAACACTGTATCCAATTAATTATTTATAAGAACTATATATTAAGTAAGGTCTCTCATAACAGAGACACACATAAACAAGTTTATATATTGATTGGTTAACAAAAATGTTGTGACCAGAGCTTGCAGGATATTAACCCTGTTTTTTACTCTAGGAACAATGGAGCAGTATTTGCTAATTCTATTTACCTTTGCCATTTCCTTTATCAGGCTACCAGCTACTATATACCTTTTAGAATTATATATCCGTACCTAAATCAAGAGGAACCATTCTACTCAAAATTGATTGCTTGATACTGGGGATTCATATCATTCTCTCCTACTTGATATTTTTATCTCCAGCCATTTCCTTTTCCATCTGGTCCTTCTGCTCAAAAAATGTCTGCTTATTTACTTTTTGAAACTGCAGTGAGTAGAGAAAAATATTTTACCCAAGTTACTCTTTCATTCCCGAACCTAAAATACTTATAAAATATCAGCTGATAGGATACAATTCGGGCTATTTAAAAATTGTCTTTATTATTCTATCTCTATCCCATCCAATTTTATTGCTCACTATGTGTACATGCATATGCATTCTCTAATCAAGTGCTGTGTTTTCTTTCCTTTTGATAAGCTTCATGCCTTTTCATGTCTTGAGTTTTCTCATGTTCAAAGTATGGATTAACTCAATAACAAGCCTTAGGGTAGAGAAGGAAAAGGGGTTGGGGGGGGCGGTGGCAAGCAGGATGATAAAACCTACCAGGCTTCGTTTTATAGCCTAAAGTCAGGAAATCCAACATTCAAACACCACTTTGATTTTTCCTAAGATCTGTTATCAGTGTGGGTAAACCAAATAGGTAGAATTTATGAATGATTTATAAATGTATGCCAGTAGTAATGTTTTTAAGAATGCATTCTATACAGAACAACCAGTTCCTGGGAATATAAGAATAGTCACCAAGAATCTAAGGGCACCTGGGGGGCTCAGTCCATTAAGAGACAGACTCTTGATTTCAGTTCAGGTCATGATCTCATGGTTTGTGAGTGCCAGCCCCACATCAGCCTTGGCACTGACAGCATAGAGCCTGCTTTGGATTCTCTTTCTCCCCCTCTCTCTCTCTCTCTCTCTCTCTCTGCCCCTCCCCCACACTTTCTCTCTCTTTCTCTCAAAATAAATAAATAAACTTAAAAAAAAAACAATCGAAAGGAGGGAAGAGATAAAAACTTGCTGGAATTTCAATAACTTTCTCACATAGTCTAAAGTTCAGAGACGTGCTCAATTCTCTGGAGTAAGAGTAGCCCAGGCATATAGAGGGATTCAAGCCGGAACTGAAAGGGAAGTGAGGGGCCAGATGCTAAGTCTGAGCCTAGGTCCAGGTTCATGTAGGCCTGAACTACCAGAGGGCTAATATTCTTGATATACTTGTGTCATTCATCAGGATTGTGTCAGAAAAGGAATCTTGGGATAAGAAGTAGAAGAAAACAGCAACTTCAGCTCTTGAGTTGAAAGACAAACGTTGACCTCTTCACCTCTGGTGCTTTCTCTACATAAACCACACAGCCCTTTCCTTCACACACATATACACAAATTTGATATAGTACCATAAAATGAGCTTATCTTATGGTGAAACCAATAGAAAGTGAGGAAACAATTTACATGGATTCACCAGGTGATAACCTATGTAAATATAGTCTATGTAAAGTAATGTTTTGTTTCTTTTATGTTAATTACTTTTCCTTTTATAGTCAATTGTGTTTCTTACTATTTTATAAGTGTCAACGAAGAGTAAGAATTCAATTGTACTTAAATAATAAATTAATACATAGGCTTGTCTTAAATTCAAGAAGTCAAACTTATAGAGCTTTGTTTAAAAACATTAAAGCTTTATAATTTTCGAACCACTTTATTTTTCAATTCTAACAAGTTTTTTTTTTAAATATGCATGTTCTGGGGCACCTGGGTGGCTCAGTCGGTTAAGCATCCGACTTTGGCTCAGGTCATGATCTCACAGTTCATGAGTTTGTGCCCCGCATCGGGCTCTGTGCTGACAGCTCAAAGCCTGGAGCCACTTCACATCTTGTGTTTCCCTCTCCTTCTGCCCCTACTCTATTCACACTCTGTCTCTCTCTCTCTTCTAAAAGAAATAAACATTAAAAAATAAAATATAAAGAAATAAAATATTCATGTTCTATGCTTATGAGATTTGTAAGAATGGTAGCGTTTCTTTTCTTACCATCCATTTTTTAAAAAGTCCTTAAAGTCCTATCAGAGTTAAAACCTTGCATTTTCTGGCACTCCCACAGAAAACTACCAGTTTCTCTGGTTTTTAATACATTAGAGAATGCTACAATATTTGAATACAATGGTGGCTATCCCTCTCTTCCTTTCCCAAATTTTATGACACTAGATTATTTTGTACTGTTTAGGAATCAGCAAGGCATATTCTTATATTTCATCATTAATTCATTCAACAAGTATTTATTGAGTTAAACCATATTCCAAGTATTGTCCTGGGCATCATTGAACTAAATAGACAAATATCTCTGCCCTTGTGGAGTTTTAATTCTATAAATGCTACCTGTCAGATAAAAGAGCGAACCTATATATCATTTACATATAAAAGAGCAAAACCTTATATATGCATATATATATAAATTTCATATATAATATGGTATATTACATACACATGACAAGAAGAATGTGTGGTTTATAATGTGCCCTAGAGATCCTGAATAAATCTTTTCTACAGTGAGAAGTACGCTTTTTCCACCCACATTTTGACTTTTATTGGCAGCTCCATGATTTATATATGAATGAGGATAGATTTTCTCTGGATCACTTCCATTGTGTTACACATTTGGAAAAGTTTAAAATGAACTTTGCCATAGATTATATCAAATTCATGTATAAATCATGAATAAATACTGCCTTTCTTAAATAAAATGCATGCATATATACAAATATATGCATATACATTTTGTATATGTAAACATAAGCTTACAAATATGTAATGGAAAACATTCAATGCATTAAAATAGCAATCGTTTTCAAAGCACTACTTATAAAACATTGCTTTGTGCGTATTTATGTACAAATAAGAAAAACACTTAACCTCAATACACTTCAATGAGTCACAAGATAATCTGCTTATCTTTAGTTCTTTCATTGAATCAAGGAATATGATTTAAATGATATGCTATGTAAGAAGAAAATATAATCTGAAAGCTTTCTTTTAGAGTTTATTTTAAATCTTTTTTCAGCAATGGAAATCATAATTGATAATTAATACACTCAAATCTATTCTTCAGCCTCCAGTAATATAAATGCTTTTGCTTAAATGATTATTCATGTACCACTTACTGAAGCAGATGATGTGAGAAGGAAGACAGAAGATACCAAGTGAGAATTATAAGGAGGGAAACATTTTATTTATGACCAAAAAAAATGGCTTTCCTTAGTCCTTATGTGGCACCTAGTATGTTTTTAATAAATGTATCTTTGAGGCTTAATCCATCAAACAATAAGTAACAGATCTATCAAAGGCTTTCCCAGAATGGGTTGTTTGAACAAGACCATTGTTCTCCTGGTATGTGTATAAAAAGTACAAATCAGGAAGGAGTACTTACGTTTACTTACTTTGAAGCATAATGAGTTTTACTCAATTATTTGTGATTCTAAGTATACCGACTTAATAGGTCTCTATTATGATAATAAAATAAAATCATAAAGGGTTAAAGTCACTTAACCCATCGAATCCCATGATTTAGAGGATTCAATTCAATCTAAAGATTGCCCCAACACCAGTTTATACTTGAAATTCGATCCCCAAGAGTATTTTCACATGTCATTTTATTTTCCATCTTTTCAAGTGTTAATAGTGAACAAACTTTTGATGAATTAAGAAAGGAAGGCCTAGATGGCTCAGTCAGGCAAGCATCCAACTCTTGATTTCAGCTCAATTCATGATCTCGCCATTTGTGAGATTGAGCCCCATGTTTGGCTCTGTACTGACAACGCAGATCCTGCTTGGGATTCTCTCTCCTTTTCTCTCTCTGCCTCCTTTTCTTTTGCTCTGTCTCTTTCTCTCTCAAAATAAGCAAATAAACATTAAAAAATTTAAAAAAATAGAAAATTCATATCAAATATGGTTCATGTTACATGTAAAACTAAAAATCAACGTCTCTTTGTCTATTATTTGGATACAAATTTTTCCGTGAAGCTTTCCTTATTAATTTCAATTCATGATGGATTTACAGGAGAATAACAAATTTCTTCCCAATATTAATTACTTGGCAATTATTTTTATTAGCTTGTATAATGTCACATTTTAACTAAGCATTCGTATTGCTATTTAATTATTATGTACACATGTTTTGCCTTTGCAACTGGACTGTGATGATCTTAAGGAAAACTTTTAGATCCTCATATGGTGAATCCAGGACTTTAAAGACAGTAGAAAAATAATAATAATTGCTTGTTGCCTGAATTACCTCTCTGTTTCTCTTCTAAAGCAAGAAGTGCAGTGAAAAACGATCACTCTTTTATGTGAAACAACTTTTTTGGGCAAGGAGCAGTTTTCCACACACATGGAACTTGAAGAAAAATGAAAATTAGATCATGTAGATAGCATACCCAATGACACATGCCAGTTGAATACTAACTTAAACTTACTGCATTTTTATTTCCCTATAAAAACTATTTCATGTTCCTCATGGATGTTATTTAACCTCAAAATATTCTTAATAGTTGCCTTGATTATGGCTGGTGTAAAAGTTGAATAGACTGAGGGGAAGAGAGTTCAAGCAACTTGGTTATGGTCATCTGGTAAGCAGTGGAGATACGGTTGCAGACACACAGCCCAGCGCTCCAGAGTCTGCTATTTGTGCACTGGGCTCTGTTGCCCGTCATCAGCGATGGAATCTTACAAGTGAATTCAAGTATATTTGACTTAAGCATTTGTGATCTTTCCTGGTTGTGTTAGGTTGATGAGATCTGGAATTTTTATTTTAATGTTTTTAAAAACATTATTTAGCAAGTGATTTCATAAGAAAAGACAATCCAGTAAACAAAACATTTATAATATAATTGCAATTAAAGTTGAAAATGTATTGACTTTTTATCTTTTTTTCTTTGAAGAATTAATACCTTAAATATATTTGTGATATAAGTGAAATGGTTATCTAAAATGTAATAGAAACTAAATTAATATTAAAGTAGGTAGTTAGATAGATGTTGAGAATATTTGTGAAAATTTGGGCTTGTTTCCTTATGAATAGAGATGCTTCCTTTACTGTCCAGACCAAGGCTATAAATGAAGGTAGCATTTATTGACCAAGTGATATGCATCATGAACTGCTACAGGTGTTTTTCTAAAGCCCTTTAAATCCTCTCACAATCTTCTATTGTATGTCTTAATACATTCACTTTATAGATAAGGATATAGAAGTTCAGAGATGTTTCAGTAATCAGAACTACTTATCAAAAACCAGGATTCAAGTAGCATCCAATTCCAGATTTTTTAATATAAAAAATCAGAAGACATTGCATTAGATACTGAATACTTGGGTAATCTAGTTTCTTACTGATTATGCTAATGATATATTAGTGTTCTGATTTTTCTGGTCATTACTGAATATGATTTTGGTGGATTTCAATCACAAAATGTATTAGATGCAATAGTTTTGGAAGTCACATGAACAATGCTTAGATAGATGGTTTTGACTATTAATATAAAATTGCATCTAGTTCTTGTATCATTTATAGTGTGTGTAGAAAGGTCATTTTTATGATGTGGGCATGAACATTTCCATTTAATTGTTGTGATTTAATTTAACAATAAATTAATATTTTACTTTAATAAATTCTATAATAATTTAATAATAAACTTTATGCATTCCTTATTAAAAAATTTGATAAAACATCTGCATGCTCAGTCCTAACACTCACTAGGCCCATCATCTTTGGCAAGTTAGTTAGCCTCTCTGGGTCTCAGTTTTCTCAGCTGTGAAATAGATGGAAAGTATTTACATCATACAGTTAGGAATATTAAATGAGTTTGTAGATGTAAAAAAGAAAAGCAAGAGAAGGTCATACACAGAGTTAGAGATGGTAAGTGTTAGCTATAGTTAAAAACTTGTTTCTTACCTAACTCTCCTGACAAAACACAGTTCAAAAGAAACAGTGAATATTCTTTTTAAACAGTTTAATTTTCTCATTTAAATGCAGGCACTTTATTTTTGAAAGTCAGATTGTAGGTATTTGTTTTATTGCATGCTTTGTATTATTATAATCATTATGAAAATTTAAAAATTAACATCAGGTTATGTGTCTAGTGAATTCCATGCAGCATGGAGATTTTATGTGGTTTATTTTTTTTCCACTAAGCTAGAATACTTATTGACTAAGAGATTAGTATAAAAGACATAATACACTCATAAATATTTCTTTATTTTAGTGAAATATAACAATGAAATTTAATTTTGTTTGCTGTTTGGAAGCTTGCTAAAATTGCTTTCTAGGTGCTTTATGGAACAGCTTATTAGCTTCTAGAAAGAATGCGTACAGAAATCTCTTACTTGCATGTTATCTTTCCGTCATCATTAACTATGGTTGGGTTAGTGGAGATTTTTATTTAACTAGTGCTAAAAAGTATAAGTATCTTTGTCATTTATTAATGAAAGATTAATATTCAATATCATGATACCAATTAATCCATTATCTTCATTTATTTTTTGAGGTTAAGTATTGCATTTGTCCAAAAATAATCCAAATAAAAAGACAGATAGGTATTGTTTTAACATGTATCAACAAATAATTGTAAGAATTTCTTCACAACAAGTAATCTAAGAAAATTCTGGCAACTACAGCTAAGGACTGGATATTTACTCTCTTAACCTGAATAACAACAATGTCCCCAAAAGTTTGTTCTTTGCGATTTTACAAAAATATCATGTAGTAACATGATCCAAATAAATGAAAAATATTTCTCTCTAAATAACAAAAAAAAACATTTAAATTAAAAGACATTATAAATTTATTATTTTGAACATTCAATATTTGGATATTTTGAAGTACATTGTGATTTTTCATGTTCTGACATATCACCCTTTGTGACTCACACTTTAGAAAATGAAGTCCCTCTAGTAATCATTTTACTCAATTCTATTCAAATATTCCATTTGAAATTTCAATATGTTATGCTTTGTGAATATTGCAGATTCATAAAAATTTCAAAATAAGTACCATTTCCCATTATCTTCTACACACAATAAACGTATATCTCTTATTTCTCTCTATAATGGGATTAGTCAAGAGATTGCTTTTACATTTAACCCATCCAACAGATAAAAGATCCAACGATCATTCATGTATTTTTCATGTTGCTGAATATTGTCACGTGAAATTAATTACCAAAGGCAACACTGTAAATTATACAAAAGTTGAAAATAATTAGAAGTGTTAATTAAGGAGACCCTGTATCACCAAATGTAGCATATTAGTCCAGTAAGCACAATGGCAATCTAAGAATAATAAAAGATAGTACTAATGTCTAGACCTAAAATTCCTGAAAACCATTAAATTTGGAAATCTGTTTCCTAACCATGATTTATTTTTCATATTCCATACATTGGTTGTTGCTCATCAAGATAAGGGTACTTTTAATCCCCTTCATCTATTTCATCCATTCCCCCCATCCACCTCCTCTCTGGCAACCAATAGTTTGTTCTTTATAGTTAAGAGTCTGTTTTTTTTCTTAGTATTTGTCTCTTATTTTCTTTGTTCATTTGTTTCTTAAATTCCACTTATTTGTCTTTCTCTGACTCATTTCACTCAACATTATACCTTCTAGGTCGATCCATGTTGCTAAAGACAAAATTTAATTCTTTTTTATGGTTGAACACTGTGTGTGTGTGTGTGTATTCACACACACACACACACACACACACACACATACACATAGATATATGCAACTTTTGTTGCTTCCATAATTTAGTTATTGTCAATATGCTGCAATAAACATAAGGGTACACATATCTTTTCAAATTAGTGTTTTTGTTTTCCTCAGGTAAATACTCATTGTGGAAATACTGGATCATATGGTAATTCCATTTAAAAATGTTTATGACCCTCCATACTGTTTTCCACTTTTTTGCACCAATTTGCATTCTCACCAATGATGCATGGAATGCATGGAGTTTCCTCTTTCTACACATTCTTGCCTACCCTTGTTGTTTCTTTTGTTTTTGATTTTAACCATTCTGACAGTTGTGAGGGAATATCTCATTGTGGTTTTGGTTTGCATTTCCCTGATGATTAGTGTGTTGAGTATGTTTTCATTTATCTGTTGACCATTTATATGTCTTCTTTTGAAAAACTTCTATTCAGGTCCTTTGCCCTTTTTCGTTGGATTATTTAGGGGCAGTTGGTGTTTAGTTATATAATTTTTTTTATAGATTTTGGGTATTATCTCCTTATTGGATATATTATTTGCAACTATCTTCTTCCACTCAGCAGGTTGCCTTCTGGTTTTGTTGACGGTTTCCTTTGCTGTGTAAAAGCTTTTTATTTTGGTGTAGTCCCAATTGTAAATGGGATTGTTTTCTTAATTTCCCCTTCAGCGACTTCATTATTAGAATGTAGAAATGCTGTAGATTTCTGCATGTTAATTTTGTATCCTGAAACTTTACTAAATTTATTTGTAAGTTCATCCAATGTTTCCTGGAGTCTTTAGGGTTTTCTATATATACTATCATGCCATCTGCAAACAATGTTGTATTTCTTCTTTACCAACTTGGATGCCTCAGCATGATAAGCAAAAACCACAGCTACCATCATACTTGATGACAAAAAACTGAGAACTTTTCCTCTGAGATCAGGAATACGACAGGGATGTCCACTCACCACTTTTATTCGACATGGTACTGAAAGTCTTAACCATAGCAATCAGAAAAGAAAAATTAAAAGGCATTTTATTTATTGGTAAGAAAGAAGTAAAGCCATTATTTGCAGATGCCATGATACCAAAAATAATCGTTTACGTTATAAATGAGTCAAGAGAGGAACACAAATAACTAGTATCTAGGCTGAAACCATTTTTTCTTAATTAGGGAAGGTTTGTTGCAGGTTTTTGGGTTTTTTTTTTTTTTTTTTTTTTTTGTGGTGTATCTGAAGGACTTATGAAGGCAGGCAGCTCTATCTTTTGATTTATACATTTAGACCATTTCTACTTAAAGTAACTCTTGATATAATTGCTCTAAAACTCAACATTTTTATAATCGTTTTTTTCCCTTTGCACTAGCTCTTTGTTATTCTTCGATCCCTTTCTTGCTCTGACTTATTGGGATTTTTTTTAAGTTTTTTTTTTTTTAACATTTATTTATTTTGAGAAAGAGTGAGCAAGTATGAGTGGGGGAGAGGCAGAAAGAGAGGGAGAGAGAGAATTCCAAGCAGGTTCCACGCTGTTGGCACAGAACCTGATGTGGGGCTCATACCCACAAACAGTGAGATCATGACCTAAGCTGAAATCAAGAGTCAAATGCTTAACCAACTGAGGCACCCAGGTGCCCCATGACTTATTGGGTTTTAATTGAGCATTTTACATGTTTTTACTTTACCTGTTCCCTTAGGGTATCAATGATGCTTTAAAGAAAAAAAAATGTTAATTTGCCTACAATTTCCAATATACATTTTTAGTTCATCCAAATCTATCTTCATATTAATTATACTTCTTCACATTGGTGCAGTTACCTTGTTACATTTATTTCCACTCCTTCCTTCCTTCTCTTATAAAGTATTGTCATTCATTTAACTTATGTCTCTACCTTAATCACAAAATACAATGTTACCATTATTCCTTTAAACAAAGAGTTATAGTCAAGAATCAGATGGCCTTTTCACTTAAGTATCTCTTCTCTTCTCACAACTCATATATAACTACTTCTTTAGGATTTTAATTTCAAGAATACTGTTTACTACCTTTCATGTAAGTCTATTTTAGGTTACTCTTATTAAAATACATCTTCTCATACTAACCTATTCAGATATTTTTAGAAGCCAATTCTATTTTACAGAATATTTATAACCTCTCAGTTTCAAACCTTCACAAATCAAATAAGTAAGTCCCCTGGGTCTTCCAAATCATTAGTGAATATATGTGCAGCATAGTTTTATATCATGTATCTTTTCAAGGACTCATGACCCCTTGCTCCCCTACCAGCTTATTAAGAGTATTCCTTTTGTTTGGTCAATGAGTGAATCACAAGAACTGTTTGGAAATAAGGTGCCTGATTTTACTGCAAATGAAAAAAGCAAGAGGCAGCTTGAAGAGAAGAGAAATACAATGGGTCTATGAGACTAGAATTTTAGATGTAGTATACTATTAGAGCAAAGTCCTATTTTATTAATTGCTTTGATGTGTATATCTTTCTTCATTTTTGTATGACTAAAATTCGCTGTAAGAGAATAAAATAGTTGGTTCAAATTATTATAATAATATGTTATCCTCGTGGATTAAATTGCAATCGTTTTAGTCATTAAGGTCATGACTAAACTTTGCTACTTCTTTTTTTTTTTATTCTGACTCAACCTGTATACAAATATCAGGCAATAAAAAACTAATTTAAAAATATACTGATTATTGTTATAACCATCACGCAAAGCCAAGGCCTTTGATAAAGAACCACAGAGATTCCTGCTTATGTGAACCTAAGGAAAATAAAAAAAAATTTTAGTAATAATGTTTTTTTCCTCAGATAAGTTGTTACATTTAGAATACAATTATAGATAGATAGATATAGATATAGATATAGATATAGATATAATCTTTACTCTCCAAATTCATGTACAAAAATGTCATACATTTGCAATTCTTTTACTTCTAAATACCTCATATTTATTAATTGCAACAATCATTTCATTATTAAATTGCTATTAGCATAAAGTTTAAAAAAGATCTATTTGGTTTTAGCAGCAGTGAATGTACATAAATTAGATTATCATTAGCATGCAATGCATTTTGTCATGGATAGATGACTTTATAATATTAACATCTTTAATAACTTAAATGACTGGAACCATACTCAATATTCAATATCTTTTCCTAAATATGACACTATAAATAGAGATAAAAATCAAAAGAACAATTTTTCAATATCTAATTAGATAAAATATGCAGAGTTGGTATATATTAAATAGTGGTTTATATGGGGCGCCTGGGTGGCTCAGTTGGTTGAATGTCCGACTTCAGCTCAGGTTCACGAGTTCGAGCCCTGCATCGGGCTCTGTGCTGACAGCTGGGAGACTGGAGCCTGCTTCAGATTCTGTGTCTCCCTCTCTCTCTGACCCTCCTCCCGTTCATGCTCTGTCTCTCTCTGTCTCAAAAATAAATAAACATTTAAAAAAAATTTAAAAATAGTGGTTTATACACTGAGAATCCCTAAAACCACTGCTATGGGTTGAATTGTCTCCCCCCAAAAAGATATGTTGAAGTCCTAACTCCCCATACCTCACATTTGACCTTATTTGGAGTAAGGATTGTTGCAGGTATAATTATTTAAGATGAGGACCTACTGGAGTAGGGTTGGCCCCTAACCTATTATAGCTTCTATTTTTATAATAAGACAGAAGATGGAGACGTGGAAGATAAGGACATGTGATGACAAAGGCTGAGACTGTGATGCAGTCACAATCCAAGGAACAATAAGAATTAACAGCCACCACTAGAGACATAAGGAGAGAAGGACAAATCCCCGTACATGATTCAGAAAGAGCATGGGTCTGCTTGATTTTCTACTTCTAGCCTTCAGAAATGTGAGAGAATAAATTTCTATTGTTTTAAGCTACCAAGTTTGTGGGACTTTTTCAGGGCAGCCCTAGGAAGCTAATATCATCACAAAGAATGTTTGGATATGAGATATTAGAGTAATGAGTGGTTGCCTCAATAATTCCTATTTCTTACCATATTGGGTTTTAGAATACATTGTACCAACGTGATTGCATTTAAGTATTTGGGCCATGTAGATATTAAGAATGGAATAAATAATGTTTCGGTCATTCAACTAATATTCATCAAGTGTCTTTCTATGCCAAGCCTGTTCTAAGTGCTTGGGATACAGCAGTGAACAGTATTGACAATGTTTCTCCTACGATGAGGAAGCTGGAAAGACTGACAATAAGCACATGCAAAATCAACAAAAATAACAATAACTACGTTTTAACTGGTGATAAGTTTTATGGAGTTAAATATCCTGGGAAAGGCATCAAGAAGTCAAAGGCATCACGAAGCAGTCCAAGAATGGAGATGCGTTGCTATTTTAGGTAAGGTAAGTTCTCTTTGAAATGGTGACAGTTGAGTGCTCAATCACGTGTCAGTCTGGAAGAGGACTGTAGGAAGGGAGAAGAGAAAGTGTCCCTAGTTTGGAGAAGAGGTGCTTCAAGTGTGGCTGGAGTAGAGTGAGGAGTAGACCACTATGCAAGCACAGGGAGATGGTGAGGAGCAGGGCCTTAGCCATGGTAAGAATCTTAGCTTATTTCAACTTAGCTGAGAAGGAATTGCTATTATTTGAACACTGTAATAACAATTGTTATTATTTGAATCACACGTGATTGTGATTTTTTTAAGTTGTTATTTTAAGAGAGAGCAAGCACATGCAGGAGAGTGGGGAGGGGCAGAGAGAGAGAGAGAGAGAGAGAGAGAGAGAATCCCAAGCAGGCTCCCTGCTATCAGCATTGAGCCGACGGAGGCTCGCTCTCAAGAACCAGGAGATCATGACCTGAGCTGAAATCAAGAGCTGGATGCTTAACCGACTAAGCCACCCAGGTGCCCCATAGCATGATTGTAATTTAAAAGCATCATTATCACTGCCATAAAGAGACGAGACTATAGGAGACAATGATAGGAGGTGAAAGAACATATGGGAACTATTAAAACATCCGCGTGTGGCAGGCTGAATAACAGGCCCCAGAGTGTTCATGTCCTTATGTGTAAAGCCTGTGCATGTTGTTCTGCATGGACAAATGGGCTTTGCAGGTGTGATTAAGTTAAAGATGCTGAGAAATGAAGATGAACATGAATTATCTGGGTGAGCCCAATGTAATCACAAGGGTCCTTATAATGACAGGAAAAACAAGAAATTCAAGTCTGTGAGAGGACAGGTTGATGATGGAAGCAGATGTTGGAATAATGTGCTCTAAAGTTGGTGGAAGGGGCCAAGGAATAGAGGTGACCTTAGAAACTGGAAAATTAAAAGAAACAGATTCTCCCCGGAGCCTCCAGAGAGCCCCATGACTGTAAGATAATGCATCTGTTACTTTTGTCACTAAGTTTGTGGTAATTTGTTACAGTAGCAATAAGGACCTAATACACCATGTGAGAAATGATGTTAGAAGGATATTAAAATTGCATTTACTCAGAAGGGTCCTGTTCTGATTACCTTTTGAAGAAGCAAGACTGGCTAATTGCGGTGTGACAAAGGAGTCGAGAATAACACCGACATTTTACCTTGTGCAAGATATAATTTTCAGAAATTGTTACGACTACAAAGAAAAAAAAAGCTGACTGAACAGGAATGGAAAGCAGGGATTCAATTCTGTTTATCCAAAGTTTGAAATGCCTATTCAATATAGAAATGAATATGTATGATAACAAGTTGAATATATAAGAGGCAAATTTAGGGTAGAGATTAAATTAAATTATACATTTGTAAACCATTTGTGTACCACCCACTTCACACATAAATACTTGAAAAATACATTCCCTAATTGAGATTCATGTAATCTTCACAGACCCTGATTAATTCATTATTTTAATGCCTGCTCCTTTAAGAAAATAATCGGTGTCGGTTGAGGCTCAGAGATTCTAAAACCTAACAAATGATCTCACTTTCTGCAAAGCTCATATGTTTCTTTATTCTTTATGTTTTACTGCTTTGTGTTTTGCAAAGTGTAAATTATGAAGATGTAGGGGGTTTGAGTTCAAGGTATTTAAGGGCTGATCAAAGACAAAACTGTGACCACAATAGCAAGTACTGTAGACACTTTTTTGGGAGAGGGAATAACAAAAAAAATAAAAAATAAAAAAAAATAACACACACAACAAACAAACAAACAAACAAACAAACAGAAACCTGTTTTGGACAGGGTTGCATGAGAGGAGAAATTACTAAGAGCATGAGACAAACCAGAGACTAGAGAATGGAGAGGGGTTCACCCAGAAGGGGAAGAGGGTGAGAGAATTCTGGGGGAGAGGGGAACCAGACAGGAGGCTACTAAGTCTAGGTGATGTATTCAGCACAAGATCAGGGAGAATTTGGGTCAGAGAGCTCCAAAGGACAGTCTCGGGTGAGGGTCAGCAGACACTGACTGAGATTTTATGGGATATGCAAACAGGCGGGATCTAAATAGTTATAAATCAACTTGTTTGAACCGTTTTTGAAATATTTGCATGCATAAAAATTATATACTTTGGTAGCAGTAGTCTTTTGAGCAAATGAGTCTTAGCCTACCGGAAAGAAAGAAAGAACCAGTATTGGTTCGGACCAATACATAGAGGCCATCTTTGGCTCCCTTATATAACAGAACATAATACCACTTTTTAACTAATTGTAAAAATCTGATAATATTAATATTTTAAATATAGCTCAGCTACTCAAGAGGAAAGTAGAGAATTGGAGTGGTGAGTGTGATATAGGAAATAAATGTCTTAGAAAAGTACAAGTTGTATTTCAGGAATACCTTAGTAAAATTACTTCCTGTGAATATTATTTAGTACTATTATTGATAAAGTTAACTTCTCTTCTCCTAGTACCTCAACTCAAATCTGAGCCCAGGATCCAGCATCTACTTAATTAATAATGCTCAGAATACTAATTATATCATGAGCCTGCATTAATGAACAGAATAGAATTATAACACGGTCTACTATTTTTCTTTTGCTTTCATTCGTATTAAAAATGAGCCCTATAGGGGCACCTGGGTGGCTCAGCCGGTTGAGCGTCCGACTTCGGCTCAGGTCATGATCTCACAGTTCGTGGGTTCGAGCCCCGCGTCGGGCTCTGTGCTGACAGCTCAGAGCCTGGAGCCTGTTTCAGATTCTGTGTCTCCCTCTCTCTCTGCCCCTCCCCCACTTGCACTCTGTCTCTCTCTGTCTCAAACATAAATAAACATTAAAAAAAAATGAGCACTATAAATTGGGTCATTTCTTTAGAACTGCAATGGCTGAAGAAATCTATTCAAATACAGTGAGACTCACACATGGTACGTAATTGAGACAAAAATGAGGTGTAAAATAGTGTCCTGGAATATTTTACCGAGGAAACTATGGCCTGATGGATTATTAAGTATCACAAAGCATAATTTTTCAAGAGTTGTAAGAACCGATACAGGTATGGGGGCCCCTGGGTGGCTCAGTCGGTTAAGCGTCTGACTTTGGCTCAGGTCATGATCTCATGGTTCCTGGGTTCGAGCCCTATATCGAGCTCTCTGCTGACAGCTCAGAGCCTGGAGCCTGCTTCGGATTCTGTGTCTCCCTCTCTGTCCCTCTCTCAAAAATAAACATTAAAGAGCAAAAAGAACCAATGCAGGTATGCAATCTATGTTTTTCACAAGTACACACAGTAGAATACCAACACACCAATGATACACAAGACGTTTCGGTATTATAAAATGTCAAAAGTGTAAAAGCAGGTAAAACTATTAGCTCCAAATTAAAAATTTTGGCTTCACGGAAATCTTGTGACTTTGTCCTCATTTTCTTCTTTCATGGTGATGGGTAAAATTTTATTCGTGGTCTACCTCCATCACACATCAGGCAGTTGGTAACCATGAGTAGAAACTATTAGACCACTAAATTGCTATCAAATGGATTTAGTGACACACATTGGAAGTTGGGATTCAGCAAGAAATAGCTGTATTGAAGCCTTTGGCCAACAGTAATGAATGCTGAAATGGTACTGTTCTTTGAGAACAAGATGTACATTTCAAAACTTAATACGACACACAGCTCAAAATGTTACCAGTGTTGAGATTTATGCATATGTATATATATATGCTTCTGTTACCTTCTCTTTCTCATTAAATATATTTTCTTCTGTTTCCCTCCTTCCCTTCTTCCTCCATTTCTTCCTTCCTCTATTTCTTCTTTCCTTCCCTCTTTCCTCCCTCCCTCCCTCCCTCCCTCCCTTCCTTCCTCTCTCTCTCTTTGCTTTTCTTTCTTTCTTCCTTCCTTCCTTTCTTTCTTTCTTTCTTTCTTTCTTTCTTTCTTTCTTTCTTTCTTTCTTGCAGGTTCAGGCCATGAAAGATGTGTACTATAAGGCAGATTAAAAATGTATAATTGGGGGCGCCTGGGTGGCGCAGTCGGTTAAGCGTCCGACTTCAGCCAGGTCACGATCTCGCGGTCTGTGGGTTCGAGCCCCGTGTCAGGCTCTGGGCTGATGGCTCGGAGCCTGGAGCCTGTTTCCGATTCTGTGTCTCCCTCTCTCTCTGCCCCTCGCCCGTTCATGCTCTGTCTCTCTCTGTC
The DNA here is from genome assembly GCF_018350195.1 of Panthera tigris. NCBI lineage: Eukaryota > Metazoa > Chordata > Mammalia > Carnivora > Felidae > Panthera > Panthera tigris. The sequence continues at coordinate 221,621,208 of NC_056660.1, forward strand.
CCAAAAATAAATAAAAAACGTTGAAAAAAAATTTAAAAAAAATGTATAATTGAAATGTAATTATAATTAGTCAAAAGTCCTTACTTTTTGTCTGGAAAGGTCATTAATTAAAAAATGAAAAAGGCATGATTTCCCATGTGTCAAATTCAGTACATATGGAATGTTGATGGAAACAAAAAAATGATTATAACTCTACATTGCAAACAACAGTTCTAGTGTGAAAAAATAAGTTAGCTTTTTACTGAATATTATAGGAGGTACTCACAGGACTGAAGCTAAAGTGTGAAGGTAAAACAAAACAAAACACAACAAAAACAAAACAAAACAAAACACAGAATTTTGGTTTCGTAAAATAAGCTTTATTAGTTTGTTATGAGAAAGCACATGAGATATAACCAGAGCATCCATCAGATCCAAAAACAATTCTCTGTTCTTTCTATTTCCATTCATGTATTCCCCATGTATCATGCCCCTGTTCAGGGCAATACAACATTCTCCTGAGATGTCTGTCATCTCTCTCAAGTTCTTGAGGTGGAGAGGGTTATTAATGAATACTGTGGAATTCAGGCATTCTGATTACAGAGTACAATACCATTGGAACACAGGCAGAAATGATCTAGCATGAGCCATATATCTGACACATTTCAGAACTGACAGAGCAATTCAGAAATCACAGCAAAGCTGAATCTTTTTTATAAAAATTAAAATCTATTGAGTCTTTTCACTATGTTGAATGACTAAAAAGCTGAGATAACTATTTTACAAAATTGACTTGAGGTTTTTTTGTTGTTTATTTTCTTTTTTCTTTCTTTCTCCCTTTCTTTCTTTCTTTCTCTTTCTTTCTTTCTTTCTTTCTTTCTTTCTTTCTTTCTTTCTTTCGTTCTTTCTTTTCAAAAGAGGTATTTAGTTAAGTAGCTTTAGTGCCCAGAAAATATAGTAATCTTTTCAATCTTAAAGAATGAGTAGCATTCATACAGATAGAATATAATTAGGTATAATACACCTACCATGTGCCAGATACCTCTTTATATCTGGATGTGCAGCAATGAACAAAACATTTATGTGCAAATGTATGCGCGCAGTAGCTGGAAAGAAAGAATAGAAGGTTGTATACCAGGGTTTGGATTAGACAATAATTTGTTATGAGGTTGCCCTGTGCAGTACAGGATATTAAACATCATCTCTGGCTTCAACAACCTAGAAATCGATAGCAGGCTTTATCCCCTCCAGTTGTAGGAACAAAAAATGTCTCCAAATGTACCCTGGGGGACAGAATTGTCCCCACTTGAGAACCACTGATATATACCAGCTATTGGTCTTGCTTTATTCATGGAAAAGAAAGTGCTAAAGACAGAAAGGAGGAAAGTCAATTGGTCTTTTAAATCTCACATTTCTCTTTTAACCAGTTTTACTCTTTTGCTATAGTTTTGAGATGATTTTCATGTTTTAGTCATCTAATATTTAGAAATTAGCAAAAAATAAATGTAAGCACCTAAATGTGAAAGGTAAAGACAACAAAAAATGAAGTTTATTTGGCCCATGTAAATATGACGTAGCATGATCACACATATATCATTACCTGTCTATTATTTGATTCCTCTTCAAATAAAGTACAAAATATGAAAGAATTCTTTCTATAATATACTATGTCATACATTTATGTGGTATCATAGCATTTTTGTCTTTCTCTAGAATGAACTCCTCTAGAAGAAGTGGAAAAGGCCAAGAACAAAGAGACAAAAAACATATTAGCAAAAATTTGAGCCTTGTATTATATTTTGAAAGCATCTTGTTAACATTGTCTTCTCATGATTTTGCCATTACTTTCCTAAACATTAGGGAGGTGATAAATAGCGTGTGAATCTCTTTTCTCCCTGCAGGTGGGAAGCCAAATGGAAGGAAGAGTAAAAGAAAGAGAACACACTAAGAATCTCCCTTCCCGAGTCTGCTGCCACTGCCAGGAAATCACCTTCAGTACAAGAATTTTGAATTTTAAATAACTTGTAAGTAATAATACATATTCAAATTCATTTGACAGACGGCTGGGGTTCTAAATTAATTAACGACACAATATTCCCAACAATATCCAATATCTAAATTTGTGATATATTTGCCCTTCTAGGAAACTGCTATGTTTCTTTTACATTTATTTACTGGAACAGTGGTTTATGTATGGATAACCAAAAGTAAATTTTTGTTACAGTAGCTTCCTGTATACACAAAATTGCTTTTGACAGATACTCAATTATAAAGGAATGGTGAAAATATTTTCACGGTAGAGTGACTCTTTGCTTTCCTTTAGCTCTACTTTATGACAAAAATGATGAACCAAACATCAATAACATAAATGGATCCAATAGCATGTAGCTATCAGTAATACAAAATTAGAATATAAATTTGAAATATTTGTAATTGTCATTGAGCTCTCACACACTCTTTATTATTAATGATATATCATGTAACCAAAGACTTTCAAATTATTGTAGATGTGCTAACATTAGACAGGAACTAAAAGTAATGACCCTGAATGTAAGATTCTATTTTAACTGCTTATATGTAGTAATTTGGTCATCTTAGTTTGGAGGATGTCAGGTAAGCGATTTGAAACCAAGAGCCGACTCTTCACTGGAACAGAAATATTAATGCTCTAAATTTTATAAATTTACATGAAAATTAATCATCTTTGGAAACTCTCCATGTATGCTGTTTTGAGTTTTAGTGGCTTATTCTCCTCATTTAACGGAATTTTTATCCATTTGGAAGAGTAACACGGATGATCACGTATTAAATAAACCAGGCTACTTAAGTCATTCAAATTCAGATGTCCACTGTGTTTTCAGCAAATGTCCGGGATGAATTAGTGATCTAAATTGAAATTGTAACGTGGGGGAATAGGCTTATGGCAATTATTTTGTTGACCAACAATTGTTACAGAGGAAAAAAAATGCAGAGCAGAAAAATACAAACTCTGACATTAACACTTTCGATGTTAACACTGTCTCTGTCATTTCAAATTTTTGTGACTTTGGGGCAAATCATCTTTACTTCTTATATCGGTTTACTAGGACTGCCAGAACAAAATACCACACCCTGAGTGGCTTAAACGACAATTTACTTTCTTCAAGTTCTGGAGGATAAAAGTCCAAGACCAAGGTGTCTGTAGATTTGATTTCTCCTGAATCCTCTGTCTTTGGCTTGCAGCTAGAGGTCTTTTCATGGTCTCCACGCATGGCATTTTACTCTGTGTGCCTACCTCCCCAGTGGTTCTTCTTTTCTTATGAGGACGAAGGTCATATTGGATAAGAGCTGTACCCTGACTCTCATTTTAACTTGGTCACCTTTTTAAAGCCCTGATCTCCAGACAACAGTCACATTCTGAGATACTAGGTTTGGGATGCCAACATATGGAGTTGAGGGGGACACAATTCAGCCCCGAACACCTCTCTAAACCTTACTTGTATTACCTGAAAAATAGGGACAATATTAGTACTTATACGACAAGATTGTTGTAAAAATCAAATCAAATGAGATGCAACTTGTATATCACTTAGAGAGACAGGCACATATTAAATATTAATAAATATGAATTTTGGTTTCATAATTACTAGCAACATCATTATAATTTTACTGGGACTGTGTGTGTTATTTCTTTAAAAATATTTTTTAATGTTTATTTATTTTTGAGAGGGAGACAGATAGCGAGTGGGGGACGGGCAAAGATAGAGGGGGACACAGAATCTGAAGCAGCTCCAGGCTCTGAGCTGTCAGCACAGAGCCCAACTCAGGGCTCAAATCCACAAAGTGCGGGATCATGACCTGAGCTGAAGTAGGACGCTCAACCGACTGAGCCACCCAGGCGCCCCTGTCTGTGTTATGTCTTAAAAGGATGGTGTCCTCATTCGTGTAACGCTTATGTTTTTTTCTGCATTTTCATGAGCTAATTCCAGAGGCACCAAGTCCCTTTTCACCTTGTTATTTTGGGACATAAAGGGACTGACAACATTTTTCCAGAGTCAACACAAAAAAAGTGAGCAATGTTTTGTTAGGCCAATGTATAGTTTTTAATTCTATTTTTTAGAACTGAAGAATACCACATTAAATTTTGAACTACTTTTTTCATAGGAAATAACCATATTAATGATGCACTATTTATATATGAAAACGATAAACATTATTATATAAGTTTGGATGAGAGAGGTTATTCAATAATAATAAGCAATCTCTGAATAAAATAGTAATTTCTTAACATGACAAATGTTCTTTCTTTCTCACGCAACAAAACCATTGTCCGTTGGATGAATCAGCTGGTGGCTCTGTTTATTGAAGTAATTTAGGGATTTGAACTTACATAGCCACCACATCGCAAATTCTGCCAGATACTATGGTATATGCTTTGCATGTTGTAAATGCATGCATGCATGTAGTAAATGCTTTGTCCTGTAAGTGAGATGTTCTAGTCACTTATAACTTTTAAATCAGAATTCATCATGTGGCCACACTCATTCTCATGGGAATTAGGAAGTACAATTCTATTGTATGTTCAGAAGTCAGAGAGCTGATATTTGACTATTTACTGAACAACATTACTTCCTATTACAATTTCACTCCCCCCATGCTTCAAAACCCAATCCATATATTTTGATACTGTCTTTGCAATTATAGAACATGCATTCATGGTAAATCACACATTCACACGCACATACACATATACCCACATGTAAATGCAAGATAACCTACATTACTGTATAAAGATCAATAAATACCAAACTATACAAACTGAGGGTTGCCAGAGGGGTAGTGGTAGGCTTCAGAGGGGTACAGGTTGGGGGATGGGCTAAATGGGTGATGGGCATTAGGGAGGGCACTTGTTGGGATGATCACTGGGTGTTATATATAAGTGATGAATCACTAAATTCTGCTCCTTAAACTGTTATTACACTATCTGTTAACTAACTTGAATTTAAATAAAATTAAAACATAATAAAAAATAAGAAAGAAAAAATAAAAGAAAAAAAGAATCGCTATAAAAGATCATATATACATATATATGTATATATGTGTATATGTGTATATATATGTATATTTGTATATACACATATACTTGTATATGTGTATATATGTATATGTATATGGTATATACTATTTTCAAATTGATCTCAAAACAATAATGTAAATCTTAAATGGTAGGTAACAATTCTATTATATGATAGGTAACAAAGCATCACCTTAAGAATTATCTGTTTCCAGGGGCTCCTGAGTGTCTCAGTTGGTTGAGTGTCCGACTTCAGCTCAGGTCATGATCTCAAGGCTTGTGAGTTAGAGTCCCAGGTCGGGCTCTGTGGTGACAGCTCAGAGCCTGGAGCCTGCTTCAGATTCTGTCTCCATCCCTCTCTCTCTCTGCCCCTCTCCTGCTCATGCATTGTCTGTCTCTCTCTCTCTCTCTTTCCCTCATATAAATATTTTAAAAAAATAAAAAAAAAAGAATTATCGGTTGTCAAAAAGAGTTATTATAATATAAATTCATAAATTTGCAGCATTCCAACAGACTGTTAAACAGTGATGGATGCTGCTAGAAATAAACCAATATTAACAAATAAGATTATTGACTTAAAGTGTTGTGATATTAATAATAAATAGAGCTTTTTTAAAGAAATGACATATGTAAACTTTGTAAGAAAACCATACTATAATGGAAATAGTAATATTAAATGAAACATCATCATTACATTCATATAAGAAATACATATTTTAAAAATTATAATATTTCTTTTTCTCTGAAGGCAAAGGTTATGATTACAATCATGATAACTTCTGAAAAATTAAGTTGGGTAATCAATATTGTGTTTGCCAAATATATATCGATTTTATAAGTTCTGCATTATGTCGTTCAGTATAATTAACAATAAGGAAGAAAACTATGAAGGAATAAAAACAAATAAGACTTGTCACATGTGATATCTAAAATTTAAATTTAGATAAGAGTACCTAAAGAGAAGTTAAATATTTTTTTAATATTTTGCTCTAATTTTATTCTCAAATTTCAAAAACAAAACAAAACAAAACAAACAAACAAAAAAGAAAACAAAAATATATGACCGTATATATTATAAAGTAGTGAAAATTTACATGGTCCTTCAGGGAAAGCAAGACTGCATTGTCTTGTATGATGAAAATGTGAGATTTTCTACAGTGATAGTCTCACAAATAAAATAAAATATTTGAATAGATGAACTGTTATCTTTTATGAAGCAATGCCTCCTGATAAATATTATTTCTTTTAGTTGACTATTAAAATCATTTGTATCTCTAATTAAAGAGCTGAATTATGACAACTCGGACAAATTTGTTAATGTAAACTTTTTAAAATTTACATTTGAAATCTAATTTTTTGAAATCTAATTATTGATTAGTTTTTGAAATCTTAAGTTATTGCTCCTCATTGGACAAAATGATCAGTTAGTGATCATATCTATACTGGAGAGGTTGGGTGTAAGGTGAATGATTTCAATCAGAAAGCTTTTTCCTCATTTTCCAAAGTTTTGAATACATTACAAGATCTTTGTTTATACATGATTAATACTACTCAAAGACAAAATGGAGAGGACAATAAGAACAGTGTTGACATTCCCTAAAATATTCTTAAATAAACTGCCTTCCATGTGTTCTTTATCAGCTCTATTTAGAGTTTGAATTGGACTCATATTTTGGGTGCCTTCTTCAATTACCTTGAGGTCCTCCATTTATCTCTTATGTATCAGTCTGTGAGTGGCCTAGCAAAATGTCCTTACAACTTCCAGTCTTAGGTGAAATGTCTCACTTCATGCCCTGAAGTTCAACTTTCTGAGTAGCCTCCATGGGGCCAATAATGCAACCCAGAAATGTAAGGGAGTTGGTCCCCTTTGTAGAGAATGCTGATAGATGAAAACATGAGAAATAAGGTGTGTTGGTTTCATTTTTATTTACTTATTTAGTTTCTAATGCTTATTTTTGAGAGAGAGAGCACTAGTAGGGGAAAGGCAGAGATAGAGGGAGATACGGAATCCAAAGCAGGCTTCAGGCCCCAGGCTGTCAGCAACAGAGCCTGACGTGGGTCTCAAACCCCACAAACCGAGAGATCATGACCTGAGCTGAAGTCGGACACAACCAACTGAGCCACCCAGGAGCCCCTGTATTTGTTTCAGAGGGCCAGTGTAACAGAGTACTAGTAGGTGGTTGATACAGAAATTTGTTTTCTCACATTTCTGGAGACTACAAAGTCCCGAATCAAGGTGGCGTTGATTCCTTCTGAGACCTGTGAAGGAGAATCTGTTTCATGATACGCTTCCAACTTCCAGTGGGTTGCCCACAATGGTTGGCGCTCCCTGGTTTGTGACTGTTTATTCCCATTTTCAGCTGGCATTTTCCCTGTGTCTACATCCCCCCCCCTTTTTAAATTGATTTTAATGTTTATTTATTTTGAGAGGGAGAGGGACAGAGTGCAAGCAGGGGAGGTGCAGAAGGAGAGGGAGACACAGAATCTGAAGCAGGCCCCAGGCTCTGAGCTGTCAGCACAGAGCCTGACTTGAGGCTCGAACTCATGAACGGCGAGATCGACCTGAGCTGAAGTTGGATGCTTAACTGATTGAGCCACCCAGGTGCCCCAACATTTCCCTTTTATAAAGATATCAGTCATAGGGATTAGTCCTCACTCTAATGACATCATCTTAATTTGATCATCTACAAAGACCTTATTTTGAAACAGAAACTACTTTAATGCAGGCATTTACTCAGAGAAGTATGTTCAGAGATACTTGTGGGAGAATTTACAACATAAGATTATATAAATTATGACCCATTCCTGTATTAAACACCCATTAAAATTAGGTAGGAAGGTCATATTGAGGGATATGAACAGATATTCATGATATATCATTAAGCGATAAAGGTAAATTATAAAACCTGATGTTAGTAAGGTTCTCATTTGAGGTAGAACTGGCATACAGATAAGTTATATATTTAAGTATAAAAACCAAAAGATACACAAGTTATTGGTTTAAGATACACAAACGCTAACATGAGTTATTTTTGGTGCTATGATTACTAGTGATTTCTCTTTTCTTCTTCATGCCAATGTGAATTTTCAAAACTTTGTGTGATGAACGTGAATACATTTTCCATGAGAAAATGAAATTACTTAAATATGATCTAGTGGGTACAGTGCCCATAAATCCCAGTAATAAAGATGGTTTAACCTTCTTAGCCCCAGAATTTCAGAAATACTGTCTGTAAACGACTGCTCCAGGAATGAAGATGATTGTAGACATTTGGACGTAAAAGACAAGACATAGATGTGTTGGGAAATATTCATGAGGAGCATAATCTAGTTTTCTTTTGTTTTCTAAATGCCGTCTTGATCCAGTTTGGAGGGTCGGCCTTAGAGGCTGGTCTTCCTTGAGCAGCTATTAAGTCCACACCCCAAACACTTCTCTTACCCTCACCCTTTGAGCCACACCGTGCACCTGCCCAGTGCCAAACCCAGCCCCTGTGCCCTGGAACCCACACAATTACTCAAACTAGCCAATCCACAGGAAGCCTGAGAAACCTTGCCGAGGCCATTCCACTTGCCATATGTAAGCTGCCTCTACTGCCCCGTGCCTAGGCACAGCCTCCCGGGTGGCCCTGCCTGGCAGCTTTCTCTTCTTCTGAATTATAAGGAGCTCTGCTTTCATCGATGCAGTGCCAGGGAGTTGCATCCCACCCCCAAAAGAATCTTTAAATCATAAAAAACAACGTGTGAGTGTCTGTATATAAGGGGACGCATGTACACGTATCTCTCTTTTCTCACAACTTCCGCCCAAGGTCATGTCATTATCCCTATGCTAGACTATTACAATAGCCTTCCAATCCAAAGTGTTTATCTTCCAACTCAAGATCCCTAATTCTTTCTAAAACAAATTGCACTGTTGTGCCTCTCCTTAGAAACTCTTTTGTTCAGGTGTATAAATAGATCTGAGTCTGACTCCAGACTAGTTTTCTCATTCCTCTTACATGTGTATGACAGATCACAAGGATCTGTGCATTTGGAAAGCTCTCTGACGGTACTGTTTCTTCTGCCAGCATCACCCTCGCCATAACCAGCTGAAAACTCCCTGGTGCCTGTTCAGATACCAATACTAATATCCTCACAGCCTAGGGCAAATTTAAAACTTCCTCTTCCACCACTATAACATTTTGCAAATACACCCATAAAGTGACGTATACGTCATATTTATGCGGCTACATTTCCACCTCCCAACTACAAATCAAGACTAATAAGTATAGCTAATTTTCTCTGTGTTCTCTAATTATCACCCACCTGACTGGTAGGGCACAGTCAATAATACATCTTGCTGAGTTGAGCTGAACTATGCACATACCCGTCAGAAAATACTTACAATGTTGGGGATGATATCACTTTTATTGACAGTTTTTCCTAAACTTGAGGTTTAGGAGAAATTACAAGGGAAATGGGTGAGATATATCTGGAGTCTGTCCTAATGCTTTTATGTGACTCAAACTGTTAAATATTGAAACACCAGAGACATCTCAACAGAATTAAAGCCAGGAAACCATAAATTTAAGAGCTTCTCTCAGTTAATATTTAACTTATAGTTATTTTTCTCCATTTAAAATCAGGGGGGTTTATACACTATATCCATCAGGGAAAAAATACTAAAGAAAATGTCGTTTTGGCAGTCTTTAGAAGGATGGATTCATATTTGAAGAAAAGCATATCTTCAAAATTCTGCATTTTTATAAGTTTACTCAGTACTAGAGAGACAGAAAGGGCTAGATCAAGATAAATAGACATGAATCCTTCATGTTTTGCAGAATGAACCTTCAGAAAATGTAGCTGGTGTGAAAACTGCACCATTAAAAAAAACTATGAAATGAAGATTTGGTCAACATACTAATAACATACTGGATCAGCACAATCTCTGCACCAGAGCAGGAATACAAATGAGAGTGATGGGAAAAAGATGGCAGTGAGACTTTAGAAGAGGGTGATACTCTGGCCCGTGACTTCCCAAATTCTTGAATGTTTTATTACTTTTTTTTTCTTGGCAAAAAAGAGTTACCATCTAGTCTCACACTAATGACATTTGTAAGTCCATCTTATAATGTATTTATATTACACATGCATATATATGTATGTATACATTATGTTTTTTAGCTAATTAGTTACATGAAACTTTTTGCCAATTATGACTCATTTCACTGTTTTATTAAACCCAAAGCTTTAATCAACCCCCTTCTTGAATTGTTAATAGTTGCATATGTATCAAATAGACCCAAGCAGCACTTATGGATGTGAAACTGAGACCAGGGGAGAGGTGATCAATTCAATGACAGCTTTGATTAGTACTGTGTTTTCGTACTGAAACCAGGTAATGCAAATAACACATTTGACTTCAAGTGCAAACTTTGGCTTCTACATTAAAAAAAATTATGTATTAACATTTTCCCTCAAAAATATTATCTTATTGATTCTGCCTTATTATCTTTCTAAATCCCAAATGAGAGACAGCTACTAAACAAATAAATAATCCAATAAATACTACCGTAAATTTTCCTTATAATTAAAAAAAAAGGACCATGACAAGTATCCTGCTTCTACGCCTCCATATTCATCATGAGAACTAAAGATGCCTTTGAGTGCAACTGCGACTTTGCACACATGAATAAGAAGCAAACGCATTAAAAACAGGAAATCACATCTGCAGATAAGGTTGCTGTTTCCTTACAGTTGCTCAGTACACAGCAATGTATGACCAGAGGCAGCATTTAACCCAACTCTCTGAAGGATACTTTGGTTACTTGCAGCGAGGAAGGGGAAAATGAAGCCCATTTGTCAGGGGCTGAGGTGAGACCTTAACATATCTGAATGACCATCTCTGGGCTCTTTCCATCGATTATTTTATACCACACAAGCATCCAGTTCATAGAAACTTACGCTAGAATTCTTGAGTTGTGAGTAACAGATGACAGCTGCTGGGGTGGCTGGGACATGAAGTGAGTTACAGGAGCTTAACATTCGGTATTTATTCATTCTTGGAGCCAATAAGTATCCGAGAGACGTTGCTGTTTGCAAATTTGCAAGTAGAAATAAGGAACTGTGGTAATCAACGGCTTTTATTTTCCAGTTCATTCTGAGTCATGAGATTTGGCGTATCAGAAAATATTGAAAAAGATATACATATAAATGTGTATATATTTAATAATTTGATACACTATTTGCACAGGAAGTACAAGATTGTTTCCTTATTATTTATCTTTTTAAGTTTATTTATGTTGAGAGAGAGACAGCACAAGTGGGGGTAGGTGGCAGAGAGAGAGGGAGAGACAGAATCTCAAGCAGGCTCTGTGTTGCCAGCACAGAGCCTGTTGTAGGTCCCAAACTCACCAAACTGTGAGATCATGACTTGAGCCGAAGCCAAGAGTCAGATGCTTAAGTGACTGAGCCACCCAGGTGCCCCTCCTTATTATTTTTAAAAATAAATATAAGAATACCAAAATGTGGATTAAAATATATATTTAAGCAGAAGAAGAAATATTTCAAACTGTATTGCTAGTACACAAAGGAAAATAAAAATGCAAAAATAAAAATTAAAGATTTCCTTTCAAAACATGTAAAGGTGCAGTCTCAAACATTGATTTCGTTGGATTTTTTAATCTTTATTTATTTTTGAGAGAGAGAGAGAGAGAGAGAGAGAAACAGAATGTGAGCAGGGGAGGGGCAGAGAGAGAGGGAGACACAGAATCCAAAGCAGGCTCCAGGCTCCAAGCTGTCAGCACAGAGCCCAACGCGGGGCTTGAACTCACGAACCTCGAGATCATGACCTGAGCTGAAGTCGGACGCTCAACCGACTGAGCCACCCAGGCGCCCCATTGTTTGGATTTTTTTTAAGTTTATTTATTTATATTGAGAGAGAGAGAGAGTGTGCCAGCTGGAGAGAGGCAGAGAGAAAGAGGTAGGGAGAGAATCCAAGCAGGCTCTGGCACTATCAGAACAGAACCCTACGCGAGGCTGGATGTTAAGAACCATGAGCTCATGACCTGAGCCGAGGATCAAGATTTGGTCGCTTAACCAAATGAGCTACCCAGTACCGAATTTGGTTGCTTTAATGCTTACAAAATTAATTGTGCGTTTGAAATCAGTAAACTGGTCTGCAATCTGCCTATTGATAGCAAGGGAAAAAAGGTTGTATCTCACATCATGTCAAACCATAATTATATGAACATTTGCACCCAGTTAATTTTGTTTGTATTCACTTAGAAATACCTGCTGAGTAGGTATTATCATTGCATTCAGGATAAGCTTGATTTGCTGAAAGGCCACAAATATCACCCAGCATACTAAATTCTCTCCGCAACTGAAGTACATTTAGAAAGAATGAAAATGAGGCATCTTCATCATTTCAAGGAAAATATTAGCTGATCTGCAAGTACTTTAGATACATGAATTAATGCAACAAATTTAAATATAGAAGACATTGTTTTCAGCTCACCTGACATTTGAGGGGTAGACGCTACATGAGTCTTTTGACGAAGGAAGGCAGAAAAGGCTTAAGCTCCTTTTCCACTTACCTATTTTGCAAATCTATTTATCTGTCTATTATCTATTATCTATCTATCCATCTATCTATCATCTAATACTGAATTAACACAATTCAAGGCCCTTATTAGAAACTTTCAAGACAACTACCTAATTGTAGCTTCTCTCAAAAGTTTAGCTGGCGAAAATAGTCTTTCAGGATAATGCTCTAAAGACTAGGTATACCAGACAGCCACATCTTGAGACAATTTACTTCTAAAAGGCCCTAGATCCTTTCCTTCACCAAACACTGGAGTGTTATGAAATCAAACTGTATGGGAAGTTGCACTTGGAGAAGGAAATGAATTTTGCATGAAGAGTATAAGAGATAGTGAGGACATTATTTCTGGGATCATGACGACTCCACTGAAGTCACATTTGAAAAGTTTTCTGTTCTGCTAAAGTTCCTCCCGGTGGTAGGCAGAATGGCCCCTGAAATATGTCCACTCCCTAATCCCCAAAAATCATGGATGCATTTATTTTAATGTTTATTTGTTTTGAGACAGAGACCATGAGTGGGGTAAGAGTGGGGGAGAATCCCAGTGTGGAGCCTGAGGCGGGCTCTCTCTCAAACCTCAAGAGATCCCAACCTGAGCCAAAATCAAGAATCTGATGCTTAATCTTTATTAATGCGCCCCCCGGAATGCATTAGATTCCTGGGGAAATAGAACTTTGCAGTTGTAATTAAAGTTGAAGACCTTAAAATAAGATTAACCTGGAACAAATAGGCCCAAACTAATCACAAGGGTTCTTCAAAATGGAGACCTGTCTCCAGGCGGAGCAAAAGAAGTTCAGCCAAAGACAAGTTACGAGGCCCTCAAAGCATGAGATCTTAACCTCTCACTGCTGGTTTGGAGATAGAGAGGGTGAAGTGGTCAGGAATGCAGATGGTTAGAAGGAATTTCCTGGATGGTACTCAACAAGGATCTTCGCCAGAAAATAAATAAATAAATAAATAAATAAATAAATACAATAAAAACTGCAAGAGTTGTGCAAACAACCTGAATGATCTTGGAAGTGGATTTCCCCTCAGGGCCTGGAGGTAAGAGCTCCCGGCACCTAACACAAGGTAGGCCTTGAGGGACCTACCACCAGTCAGCCCACTAGGACTTCGAACCTACAGAGTTAGTATATTTTTGTCATTTTAAACAATATGTTTGTAGCAATTTACTACCACCGCAATAGAGAACGAATACCCTCACCCACAGGAGGTAATGTACTTCATACTTTGCATAACAAATACAACATGACCCATGACACTCTCTTAGGCTGGTTGGAAAGATGCTCACAGCTATTTTACATTTTATCATAGAAACTATGCCAACCTTTATCTCTAGTATGATTGTCTTTTTCTTGTCATGTATCCTAATTTTTATCTTTAGTATAAAAAATATTCTAACTTTCACAATGTGATCATGATTATGTTTTCATCAATTTTTCAAAAATTTGCACTAAGCTATGCCTCCGTTAGAAATAAGTAAAATACCAATATAGAAAATAATATTAATGTTATTTATATTTAGTTATAGTTTCATTCATTGTGAAATATTTAAATAGAGTTCACAGGTATGCTCAAAATCAAAGGTAAAATAAATTAGATTGGTTGTGTTTCATAACCAGCACTCACTTTTTTTTTCTTTCTTTCTTTCTGCTTGCTTTCTTTCTTTCTTTCTTTCTTTCTTTCTTCTTTCTTTCTCTTTCTCTCTCTCTCTCTCTCTTTCTTCTTTCTTTCTTTCTTCTTTCTTTCTTCTTTCTTTCTTTCTTTCTTTCTTTCTTTCTTTCTTTCTTTCTTTCTTTCTTTCTTTCTTTCTTTCTTTCTCATAACGGCAGCCTGACTTTTTCCTGGGATTTAACCCTCCTGCATATTGGTAGCATATTCTCTTTACTTCGGTGAAGGGAATATCCTCTGAGTTCTCTGGGGGATAGCCGGTAGATTCTCTGTTCTTCTATAGTTAATCCATTTAGTATGTCCAGCATGGTGAGCCTTTTGAACACATCCTCAATACTCTAGACTGTTTTGGAATCTCCACCTAATTTGCCGGTAGCTATTAACTTTTCTAAGCTTTGTTAAAACAGAATTGCCCTGGGAAAAGCTAACCAGGTGAGGAAGGCTTTACTCAATGTTGCCACGATGGAGCATGAGACTAAAATGCAGTCTGAGTTCAACTGCATGGAAACAAAGGAAGGGAGAGTTCTTCAGAGCTGGGAAGTGGCGGAGGGTCTTAGGCCACTTGTGTTTGCTAATTGGTTGTACTCAAAGGATACACTGCATCTTAATGACTGGGGGCAGTTTTATATTTTGGAGCAAGGTGCCCACTACAGGAAATTAGGTTTCCTCCCTTCCTTAGGGACTGGGAAAAAGGGGAGTTATATCAAAAGATTCAAATTTCCACTTATAAAATAAATCATGGGATGTTATGTACAGCATGACAAATATAGTGAATAATACTGCATTGCATACCTGAACATTGCTAAGAGGGTAAATCTAAAAGAAGAAAAAAAGAAATGAAAAAACTTAGAGGTTGGGGGGAGCATTATCTTTCTTGATGATTATAATTCAAAGGGATAGCTCCCAGGTCCTTAAAAAAGGCAGTTCTGGATCTTAGAACTGCCAAGAAGCTTTCAAAATGATTTACATCTCAAAAGGGCAAAGAATGAATTTTCAACTGGTTTTTAAAAGTGCCCTAAGAAAAGCTAGGTCAGGGACCTGTAGTCTGGAAGAAGCTTATCTTATGCTAAATCGAGATGGGGAGTTAAATTGATTCCTAAGTATTTTATTCTTTTGATGCTGTTTTAAATGGGGCCATTTTCTTAATTTCCTTTTCAAATTGTTCACTGTGTGTAGAAACGCAACTGATTTTTATGTTGATGTACCCTGCAACTTTAATGAATTTAGGTATTAGTTCTAACGGTTTTTATCTTGTCTTCTGTGCAGTCTTCAGGATTTTCTGCATGCAAGATTATGTCATCTGTAAACACAGATAGTTTATGTCTTTTCCAATTTGGATGCTTTTATTTCTTTTTCTTGACTGTTCTGACTAGGATTTTCATACAATGTTAAATAGAAGTGGTGAGAGTGGGCATCCCTGCTTTTTTGTTCCAGGTCTTAGAAGAAAAAAATTCAGTTTCCCATCATTGAGTATGATGATAGTTGGGAGCTTTTCACATACAGCTCTTATTGTAGTGCATAAGTTTCTTCTACACCTAATTTGTTGACAGTTTCTTTTCTTTTTTTTTTTTTATCAGAAAAATGGTTGCATTTTGTCAAATATTTTCTCTGCATCTAAGTATTCTTAGCACAGACATGAATAATAATAATAATAATAATAATAATAATAGAGTGAGAGTAAGCTTCTAAAGGTGACAGATATGTTTATTGTGGGGGAACCTAATGAGTGCAGGCCAGTGTGGGCGGTGAAAAAATTCACCCAAAGCAAAATAAAGGAGATAGAAGTTTATTGAATACAATGTAAGGAAGCAGGGGGCAGGACAGCAAAGGAGAGACTGTCTGCCACGAGCCAGGGGTGATGGGGGGGGGGGGCTGTATTTAAAGGGGGCAGTGAGAATGTATGGGAATCTATGGAATTTTCCTTTTTTGGCACGTGTGCCCAGCTTTAAGTAGACCAGTGGTCGGCTATGGCTTATAGATATTTCGAGGTGAGTTGCCTAATAAGCTTGTTTGCATTCAGCCCAGTGGTCACTGTGGGCCCTGTCACCTTACTCAGCTTTCCATTGTTCAAGCCTGTTGCCTAAAGGAGGCGTCTACATTTACGGCATAGATTGTGATGCTATTTTCACAGAAATATACTTATCTCCAAACTTTTCAAGCTCCAAACATTAAATATGTACAACTTTTGGTATGTCAATCATACCTCAATAAAGTGGTTGACAAGAAAAAGGAGAGAGAGAGAAAGAAAAAAAAATATGAAGGGGATGTTAAGACTATCTTTGTCGGCTTTAGCAGCACAGTAGAATCAGCTCATTGACAGAAGGCAGAACCCTGAATATGGGGAGAGTACCCCTTGGTGTCAACAAACTCTCCCCTAATCAGTTTAAAATATCCTCCCCCTCCCTGGTCCAAGATCCTCATGATCCATTTGCAGACCTGCTCTCTTCTTGCCTGCCGATACATCTGAAGGTTCTGCAATTCCTTTGGTGAATAATCCCTTTGTTAGAATAGCAAGGCCAGTGTTTATGGAGCCATGCCGAGACTTGACCCAAGGTATTGGTATAGGATGGTGTAGCTTACAGTGTTATCTTTGAATCCGTAGCATTACCACCTATTAGCTTGTTAGAATGCATATTTATAATGCACCTCAATTTAGTAAATCGGAATTACTGGGGATGCGAAATGAGATACTTAATTTGAGCCATCTGTCCAGGTGATGTGTACACACATAATAGGGTGAGACAAACACTGCTGAGGGCAAACATTATCTAGTAATGCATGCACTTCCTCTGAGTTCGTTGTATATTTTTTTTCCCAGATAAAGGGAAGTCTTTATTATACAGCAAGGTGGAGGCATCACTTCTGTTGCCTGGAGAAGTCAAACAAATTTGTGGGTTCAAGTTTCTTAAAAGCATCTACCCATTTATCCCTGCCTCAGGTCTCAGGATCTCACCTCTTTCTATCACTATGAACACCTTAGTGTAAAATGTTCCCCAGGGCTGAAATTTTATCTGCTTTTATAAGTGGCTAACTTGTAAGAGGGAACTCTCTTTAAATAGGACAGCAACATTCTGTGACTTGATAGTTGGCCTAACTTGAGCCTGTCACATTTTTTTTTTCTTTTAAGGTTTTGATTTTAGTTAGAATCTTCTGATTATATCCTCACTCCTTATAATTAGTTATAATTGTCATTTTCCAATACTGCTCAATGCAGCCAAAGAGAAACCCATCTTCCTATACCGCATCCAAATTCACAATATCTGAGAGTCTTAATACTTATTAGTATTCTTATTAGGTTGAGTTCTTACTCCCTCACATTACTATTCCTGATCAGAGAATGACACACTATTTGAATCACAGAAGAAGAATCTGTTGGCTAGAGAACCACCTTAATACCTACTCTCTTTGTTTAGGTTTTCCCAAAATCAACCCTGAGACAGGAATTTAAATACAAGTAGTTTGTTGGGAGATAATCTAAGAAATCATCAGTTTTGTGGGAAAGTTAGACCATCAACACATTCAAACACCTACATTACATCAACTGAATTTTGAATATTTATTTAATCAGTGATTATACTCTATATCAGGAGTCATAAAATATGTTCAGTAAAGGGCCAGTGAATAGTTCAGGTTTTGCAGACCAAATTAGCTCTGTCACAACTACTCAACTAGTCATTATAGGACAAAAGCAGACATAGATAATGTGTTGAATGATCATAGATGCTTACAATAATATATTATTTCCAAAAAGACGTGATGGGCTGGATTTGACCCAGGGGTCATATTTCACCAACTTCTACTCTATGTTGGAACCTACTTGAGGACAGGAATGTGACTTTTCATCAGTATAACCTAAGAATCTAGCCAATGCTGAACACATGGATATTTATAGAGTAAATGAATAAAGTTTTTATATGTTTAAAGACTCTATGGATAATTACTTTGAGTTGATTTTTCCACTTACCCAGTTTGATGAACTTGAAAATCAGGTTGCTTTTTAAAATCTAAGCTTGAAACTAAAACCCAGGTTTGAGTCATCCATAGTTTTCTATACAGAGGAGTAGCATTGCACCACCCAAACATGCTGGGCAGTAACCTAATTTACTCTATTGGCTTTCTTTTTTTTTTTTTTTTTTCTTTCTTCCTTTTTTTTTTTTAACTTTTTTTTTTTCTTTTTATGGTTTACTTTATGGCTTTTTTTTTTTTCTCTGTTGACTTTGATAAAAAATAAAACTTTCGTTAGTAGGTCAATTGTAAAGACATAAAAAATAGATGATGTAGAGAGAGAGCTATATTTTGACAGATTACCACAACTCTCTCCAAGGTAGGAAGTTGGGGCTTCAAGGATTTAACCTCATTGCCCTGATGACAAACAGAACACCCTTCTGATTCAATCATGTTTGCTAGATATTTCACCTTGTTCCTTCCTACTTTTTTTTGTCCTACCTACTTTTGGTTGAAAAAAAATACATATAAAATGTATTATGATCCCATTCGTAAAGTCCAACTACATGTAAAACTAAGCATTATACTATACAAAATGTGGACAGTAAATTTATAAAGAAAAGCAATTGGAAATTCGGTATGCAGTGTGTAAGAGAATAGTTAGAAGGAATATTCAAAGGAACAGTGAATTCAATTATTAAACAGGAGGGTATGTGCACAGGTTTTCCTTACATTGTATTAGCACCTGATCTTTCTGTTACAAATGCTGCTTTGCATGCAATTCCTATATAATGAGAAAAGTATTTCCCCGAAGATTTGTATATCTTCCTTCTTGGAAGTCATTGAGTAATGTGGAATTCTACTCACAACTAATCAAAACAATGTTCAGTCAAAACGAAGCATTTCCATGCATGGATTAGCATCTTTCGCAGATATTGGATATATGAAGAAAATTGAAGCAAACATTTTTTCCTCAAAACACATAGGATATCAGTTCTAGATGTCGATTTTTTAGCTCTTTCTTCCACTGGACGATACAGCATTGTTGTTCCCTTTCCTTTCTGATTGAGGCTACGATTTGAACAATGTATTCATGCATAAATCCTGCATTGGCACCTGCTCCTGGAATCATATATAGAAAAGGAAACATAGAAAACACAATTAAAAGCACAAGCATTTTAAGTTTACATCTTCTTGATTTATTTGATATTACAAACTATTTTTGTTACCCTGTTCATTATACAAGTAATATAAAACAGCAGCCTCTCATTGGTGAAATGTTCTTTATAGTAATTTAAAGAATAATTGCATACAGTCATGTGCTATATGTATTCTCTTTTGTAATAAAAAATGGTATTGAGCATAATTATAAGAATTAATGACCTTGCATTAGTGTGGCCTTAAATCAAGCAAAGCCTGTAAATTATTTTAATTGCAGCATCCAGTTAAAATATTTTGGTCAATGAGCCTTTACAAATTGTATTAAAATGTACAAAAATAATTTCGCTGTGATATATATCATCCTCACACACATTTATGATGACCAACTTTAAAATACAATCTTCCCTTCAACCTTCTCTTCTAGAATTATGTATGTATTTCTTCGAGTTTAAGAAGTCAGACTAACTTCGGACTCTCTTGGCACTCCCCAAAGTGGTAAAAACACTGTACACCTTTTTTTCCTCATAAGCCTAACTAGTTCTCCAGTCACTAAGTGAAACTACGTGTGCTATTATTGAGTAACAAAATGCCACATTTAGCAGCTTTGAAAAGCACATATTTATTATCTCACAGTTGTCTTGGGTCAGGAGCCTCCCACATTGTAGCTAATCATCCATTTGGTTCCTTACAATGTTAACATCAAGATGTCAACTGGGTCTTTCTTTTTCTCCTAAGGCCTGGGGGACCTTTTCTAGGCTTACAAGGTTGTTGGCAGAATTCGGTTCCTTCTGGCTATAGGACCAATATCCTCATTTTCTTGCTCTGTCTCCTGGGGAATGTTCTTAGCTTCTGGAAGCTACCCATAGTCCCTTGACATTTGGCCCAGAACATGGCAGCTTACTTCTACAAAACCAGCAAGAAAATCTCTCTCTGTTCAGTCAGCTAAGATGGCCTCTTCTATAACATACCATAATCACCAGAGTGACTATCTCACATTTTTGTGTCCAGCTTACCCTCATGGGTAGGTCCTGCACCAGGGGCAGGAATCCTGTGGGCCATCTTAGAATTCTGCCCCCCATACTGCCCCAGTCACATATTTCAGCCACAAGCACAAAATGGTCTCTCCTGGTCCTGAGAAAGTAACTTTTTGTCATAGTCAGCACCCAACAAACTGGAAAATGGTTAACATTTACTCTTGAATGAAATCAGGATTATCAGTGCAAGAATGAAGAAGGGTTTGAATAAGTTCAGAGAATTTCTGGTCACGAAACAATTTCTGATTTGTTATACCTCTGAATATTAAGCACGGACCATCTCATGATACCTGATCCCATGTTCTCTCATAAAGCGGACTATCCAAACTCGTGAAGATGTGCACACTGCTCCTTCTTATGATTTAATAAACATCTAGCCATGGCCCGAAGTAGGTTTTAACTATCAAAGTGATCTTCTAGAAATGAAATTATTATCTATGCAGAACAATGTTCCACTTCATCACTCGATCCCCAAATCCCCTTTACATATTCACCTCAAAGTTGGTGAATGTTTGATAATCATGGAAAACTTGAGAAATATATTAAAAACTTTTACAATTCAAAACATATCCCCAAAATGAAAGAGATAGTACCATAGACTCACAAAATGACAACCAGGGCAGCAGATAGCCAAGGTCAAAAGCAGAGAAATAACACCGTCCACCTGTTTTTCACATTAATATGTAATTCATTGGATGATGCTACAAATGTAGCTAGATCTAGCCAAGGACATTTTTATCAGGTGTGATAAATTGTATCTGACCTGCTGGTACCACCCACTGAATATCTAACTTCATGTATTTCAATAACTTTTCTGATAATCAACCACCTGGGCAACATTTGCAGTCTTTCAAGCTGTCACTTTGGGACATGAATTAGTGTTAGCATACACATAAATCATTGCAGCAAGTCAAGAGGAACTGAAGCATAGTCGCTGGCTTCGAAATAGTCATATCACCAAGTAAATTGAGGAGATACATTCATTTAGTCAAAATAAATAGATTTTACTTCTAACTTATTTATTAATTTTGAACATTTAAAAAAATCTAGCGAAATTGCTCTTCCTAAGACTAAAACCATTGCTGTTAAAAGTAAAAGATTACCGTCGGAGACAAACTAAGCTTATAATAATGAGAACACTCGATAATGAGGCAGTGGCATCTTGAAATATCAAATTATTGAAAAGTAAGAGTGATTATAATTATAGGCTGATGCTGTTATATCATTCTTTATGTGAGCCTTTGAACCAACAGCCTCAGAGGGATTAGAAGCAATATGGAAAGGGACGGAAAGCATCTTATTTATTTCAAGTCATTTCAAAAACTTGTCAAAGTGATTTTGAAACTTTGTGTCCTTTGGGGAGAATTATTTTCTGAAACAAGATCTGAATAATACCTCTAAATAGCAACCTGTACTAGCTTCCTTAGAGAAGATTAGGCATAATACAAACATAATTGTTAGATTATTTATCTCCATGGTCCTACATGTTTGTATTCTATACCCCTGTTCAAAAAATCTGCACTCCATTTCAGTTGTCATCCAGTGAAAATCAAAAATATTCATCAATACATTAAAATGAGTGACATGAGCCTCTCAACGTCCACTTAATTTTACAACTTTATTTAACGAGATATAATTGTATCTACGATATTTTTTTCTATTTTGGGAATGTGATTTTAGAGACTTTATTTTCCAGTATTAAGATTTTAATTTTTATGCCCTAGAGTTAGCTTCTATTTTTGTAATAGGGCATATTTAATTTCGGATGACCTTATGAATATATATTTTAAAAATTTGACTGTTGTTTCTGCAAAACATATCTATTTTAATAAAACTGTATAATCAAATATGTCCTTTAACAGGAGTTTTGATGAAGTTGCAAGTAAGAAGCCTCCATACATAAAAATACTTTAAAATTGTGTACAGGGGCGCCTGGGTGGCTCAGTCGGTTAAGCGTCTGACTTCGCTCAGGTCATGATCTCACGGTCTGTGAGTTCAAGCCCCGCGTCGGGCTCTGGGCTGACAGCTCAGAGCCTGGAGCCTGCTTCAGATTCTGTGTCTCCCTCTCTGTCTGACCATCCCCCGTTCATGCTCTGTCTCTCTCTGTCTCAAAAATAAATAAACATTAAAAAAAAATAAAAATAAATAAAAATAAATAAAATTGTGTACAGGTAAGATGTTGCAAATAAGAAAAGGAGAATAATGATGATATCTAGCTTTCAGATATGCTAGATTTCTTAGAGGTAAAATAAATAATACTAATAATACAGTAATAGCTAGATTAGAATTGGGCGTGTTGCACTGAGTTCCAAGATGTATTTTCTCTCCCCCTAGAGACCTCATAAAAGTAAATGTGGGTACAAGTTCATGCAGATAAGGAGAGGGGGTCTCTAGAGATAAAAAGGCAGAAAAGAGACAAGTGGTACCTCACAGAACAGACACCCCTGCTCTACATTCAAAATGTTCCGTAGCAAAAGGCAAGCTTACCAAAAAAGGGAAGAAGACTCAGTAACAGTGAATCCGACCCAGCGGACATCCCCAAATACAGATGTACAGTTGTCCTAGGTATCAATCAATCTAGCTTTGGGCAAGATGCTAGAGGGCAAAAGGTAAAGGTGCAGTGTGGAGTGGGGATGATACAATAGACCAGCTAATACCATAGAGAAAATATGGGAGCATAAGAAAGGAAGAAACATTGGGGCACCTGAGTGGCTCAGTTGGTTAAGTGTCCAACTCTTGGTTTCAGCTCAGGTCATGATCTCATGCTGTGTGAGTTTGAGCCCCGCATCAGGCTCTGTGCTGACATCATGGAGCCTGCTTCACATTCTCTCTCTCCCTCTCTCTCTGCCCCTCCCCTGCTCAAATTCTCTGTCTCTGTCTCAAAAATAAATAAAGTTAAAAAAATAAAGAAATCAACATTTATATAGAAAAGTATGCAGATGAATAAATTAGGCAGTTAATAACTCAAGGAAAATGTATAAAAGAAGGAAAAGTGTACTATCATATTTGGTCTTTTGTAGAATGATATTTACATCGACATAATCATGTAAATACTGAATATTTAAGTAACATACACATTTTCCTATAATTAGAGAGTAGGAGAGGAACAGTGATGAAGTATAAAAGAACTCAGTCCTTAGGTGTTGTATTACTTTTCTATTGCTGCCATAACAACTGATCACCAGCTTAGTGACTACAAACACAAAACAAAATAAAACAATCCACATAACCTTACAAAAACACCACACACTTATTTTTGTGGTTCTGTAGGTCAGAAGTCCTAGTGGCCCCAGCTGATCTTCTACTTTAGATTTACAAGGCTGAAAACAGAGTGTTGGCAGTCATTCATAACTCTCTGGAGGCTTTGGAAAAGAACTAGCTTCCACATCTATTCAGGTTGTTGGCCAAATGCAAATTCTTTGTGGTTGTGAGAATGAAGTATCTGTTTTATTGCTGGTTCATAGCTGGGCTTTGTCCTTAGCTCCCAGTGGCCTCTCCAATGGCATGTGGTGGTCCTACCACCATTTGCTCTGTCAGTCCATAGGGACTGTTATATAACTGCCTACATTTGTTTCCTATTGTGGTGACCAACACTACAAACGTAGTGACTTAAAAAAATACTACCAATTTATAATTTGAAGTTTCTGTAGGTTAGAAGGATGGATATTACTGTTAAAACATCAAGATGTCCATCAGGATGTCATTCCTTAGAGGAGCTCTAGAGTAGAATCTATTTCCTTGTCTTGTCCAGCTTCCTGAGGCCCCCACATTCATTGGCTCATGGTCCGCTTCCTCCATGTTCAAAGCCAGCAAGAGCTGATGAGTTTTACACACATGCATACACACACACACACACACACACACATTATGAACTTTCTCTGCTCTACTAAATCATTTAAACTTCTTTATTTTCCCCCCAGTTTCTGGAATATTGTTGCCATCTATTGTGCTCTGTTGTATCTCCTCCCATGCACCTTGACCTTGATGTAATTTTATTTTTATATACCTTAAAAAAAAAACAGGAGAAAATAGTTTAACTACATGTTTAGAGTTTAACTGAAATTTTTCATTTGATTTTAATTCTCCTGATTTATTACCATCTAATGGCATAACTGGTCTCACAATTCCATATTTAGTTATGGCCCTACTTTTTTTTAATTCCTTAAGCGTTATTTAACTAAATAATATAAATATTTTGGCTTATGTTTCCCCTGAAAATGAAAGGGTTGTGAACTTAGACATGTATGTGTGTGTTTGTTCTACTTTGTATCAACTTCTAATGTCATTATGTGAACATGGCTGAATAAGGGCTGTAGCTTATTCTTTCCTTGAACTGCATCAAGGTCTCCTTTGCAACTTTGCATATTTTTACTGCTTGTTTGAAAGTTGTTTTATTATTATTAATATTACTATTTCATGTATTGATTTCAAAATATACAATCCTTAGTTCCTATCACCCCTCTTTATTTTATTGTATCAATTTCTCTGTGATTCCATCATATGAATTTTTTTCTAGACTTCTCCAAATATCAGTAGATACTAATTATAAAACTGCAAAGGTGGTTTAATATTAGAAAACCATTAACACATTTCATGATTCCCATAAAGAAAAAAATCGTATCGTCTCCACAGTGGAACAGTGGATATTCCATAACATGATAACATATTATTTCAGCACTAGAATCCTAATTCTACTCAAAGTAGATTTTGGTAGAGAATTTTCTGATGGCCTCATGTATGTATTTTTAGTTCACCTTTGTGGTTAAAAATAATTATTTATGAAATTCTGTTGTTCAGTAATTTTAACATATTATACGACTTCCTGCATCCAGCCATACTGCTATAATTTTGGATATACAACTAGCTCTATTGTGGATGATCAGCTTTTCTCCTTGGATACTTTTTAAATTTATTTTGTCACTGATGTTCCTGAATCTCAGTAATATGCCTAGATTTGTCTAGTCTTTTTCTCTCAGATACTATTGAACTATCTATCATTCATTTTAGTTGATGATATTTCTTACATTCTATGAAATGCCCAGTTATTATTATATTATATATTTTTTTCATCTGGGACTGTTGTTTTATGAATGATGATATTTCTACCTATATCCTTTCCCTCACTTATTTTTATATTAATGTTTTTACTTCTGCCTTTGTTCTTGATGCCCTTTTTTCTTTTCTAGAACAAGTATATTTCTGCTTTTATTTATATAAAATCGGGTTATCTTTCCCTCTCTGTCATCTCTCTCTCTCTCTCTCTCTCTCTCTCTCTCTCTCTCATTTATCTATCTATCTATTTACTTATCTATCTAGATATTTTTGGGTGGTATTGAAAATTGACACCCAATATGTGCTTATCTGGATGAGATTATGAGGAAGGAAACATAATGTCCTCCCTTTAGATACCAAGCCACTCTTTGACAAGATTCTGCCTGGTCATATTCTTTTAAATTGAACCTTCCGAAACCCAGTGCCCTTGATTTCACTTTTCATATTTATTTTAACTCATTAGCAGTTATTATCATATAATATACTATATTTTATTCATTTATTATATTGCATTGTATATTTCTTCCTAATAGATTGTAAGATTCATGAGGACAGGGTGTTGTTTGTCACTCTTTTATTCCCAGCCCTTAGATGGTTGCTCAGCACATAGTAGGTACTCAAGAAAGGTTTGCTGGTTCAATACTTACATAAATGAGCTTACTACATATAAGCAAATTATCTGCCCAATTTTATAGGATAATTTATAATGAATTTCAAGAATATTTACTGTGCGGGGTGCCTAGGTGGCTCAGTCAGTGAAGCATTTGACTCTTGTGTTCAGCTTGGATCCTGATGTCACTTTTGTGAATTTGAGCCCTGTGTCTGGCTTTGCACTGGTCCCACAGAGCCTGCCTGGAATTCTCTCTCTCTCCCTCTCTATTCGCCCTTCCTCTGCTCACGCTGTCTCTGTCTCTCTCAAAATAAAAGAAAATAAAAAAAATATTTACTGTGTAACAATTAAAGCAGCTTGTGGTTAAAACTTCAGCATTCTTATAACATTGTCTGGCATATACTTCCTCTCCTTAAATGAAAAAGGACACATTGACTTAGATCAATGGATATAATTTTTACCTGCTAAAATCAACATATGGGAATATGTTTTCAAAAATCATATATTCCCACTAAAAGCTGATCTTTCAAATCCCCCAACACATATTTTTATAAAAATTTGTTCCTTATAGTTGCCAAATAACATTTATATTAGACAATGAGTCTGTACTTACACTTAATTATCTCTATCCCAACCATTCCTCTAAATTTCTGGAATTTCCCCCGGGATTTTGTTTTGTTTTGTTTTGTTTGTGTTGTTTCTATCATATGGCAGGAATTTTATCATATAATGAGGTGAAGCAGAAAAACCCTGAAATGGACATTATGGGTTGCTTGGATATAAATGTTTATAAAAAATTAAATAGTTGAAAATTATGGCATACATTTTCTCAAGCATATTCTGATGTATTTAATTCATCTGAGGAAGACATTAAAAATGAATGAAACTGGTCTATGTGTGCTTACAATATATTTGAATATGATGCTATTCAGAAGTTCTTGAACTTACATCATTCAGCTGTTTTTTATTGTACAGAAATATCGTAAACATACTGAAATATGCATTCTTAGAATAATATCACAAACATCTACTCCTATCGTTTAACAAATGTTAACAATTTATCTTTCTTACTTTTAGCAATGAATCATGATGGATGTTATGAAAATCTTTTGTCTGTCTGTTCCTCCTCTCCCTCAGAGATAAGCAATACTTTGAAGCCCATTTTCTAAATGCCCAATGTTTTAAAATATAATTTATGTAAAAAAAAGTTTTCTGTCTTTCAAAAATTGTACATAAGACATGACATGCCTTGTTCTGGAAAAAAAAAATATTCCTTAACAAAGGTTATGAGATGTTAATAAGTTTAGGGGTAAACCACAGTGTGTCTTTCTCTTAGTTCACTTTGTGCTGCAAAAGAAGGTTATCTGAGTTCACTCTACGGTTTCCAGGTATCAGTGGATATTTTCCCCTGACACGCAGGGAGTCCCTAAGATTCAGTTGCCCTTAAACCTCTAAGTGATGGACAAAAGGGATTCATAAGCAGTTCATAGAAACAGTGCCCAAGTAGTTTATTGGACCATAAGTAGTCTATTGCTTCCTTCATTAAAAGATGCCTCTTGTGGGAAGGTAAGGATAGTGAAAAGTTGGAGGGGTTCCTTCCCAGAACAAAGTTCCGTGGCCTCCATAAGCTACCCTGTAGATGAAAGAAAGATGGGAAAACCATGATTTCCCTTCTTTTGTTGACCCTGGACTTGAGTGTATTTCCCCAGTAAGGCCTGTTCTTTAATTTATGCCATGTGTGATGATATGAAATTCATTCTTGGCTGTATTGTGCAGCAGCTAATTTTTTTTTTGTTTTGTTTTTTCAAAACAGTGATTTTCCTAGCATGTTTACTTATAGCCAGGTAGAGAAAATTCCTTCCCAGAATTCTACTTTTGGAAATGGCAGAAGGGATCAATAAAGACACTGGAGCTGGAAGCCAGTCCCCGTGGGAGAAAAGATGACCTTCTAGGAGAACTGATGATTAGGGTCAACTGGTATTAAAGTGAAAAGAGGCAGCAAGGAATGTGGGCAGATAATTGGGGGAGCTAGTGATTGGGAAGCCAGATGTCAGTCAGACATCATAGATTCCCTGAGAAGGTGACGTGCTTCTGCAGCTGCCTCAGTCCTGGCTGTACCCCAGGAAACTTGACAGCTGGCCACCACATGGGCTTGTCACACTACCTGGAAAATACCAAATCCATCCCTGCCATCGACCCCTGAATTCATTCTTCTCCGAGCTCCTTCTATGGCATGCCCATTCTCAAACACTGTATTTCATCTCAAATGTCACATCTTTAGAGAAGCTTTCTCTCACCATCTTGTCTAAAATGGACTCAGTTACTGACTGGTGGATCCTATTTATTTCAGATAACTCATCAAAATCTATGATTATTTGAATTATCTATGATTGATCAATTTTATCTATCTATCTATCTATCATCTATCTATATATCTATCATTACATTCCCACTGGACTTTCATTCCATGTTCATTGTAATTATTATTCTAACCATGGCAATGCCCAATAACGACTCGGTAAGCTCTCAATCTTATTCCAGCCTACACTAACTTTTTTTGTGTGTGTGGAAAACTTTGAGAAGACTTCCCTAATTATCTTACTATAACATTATGGATAATATAATTTATATACGCACAACTTTAAAAATTCAGGATAATACACAAATTACAATATAAAAAAGAAAAAAGGGAAGTCATTAACAATAGAACATATAAGTACATTCCATTTCTCACAGTAGACTACAACAGGCATATAGTATAATATATAATAAAGTAATGATATTTATGTTCCTAGTGACAAATCAACAGGATTGTGATAGCCAAACCCTGATCCAAGTAGCAATAAAACCTTGGATTGTAGGTAACTTGTTCTGTGAGTGTTCCACAAGACAAGCAAACATTTCTAATAAATTTGAACTTGATAAACGAATGATATCTTACAATAAGAGTAATAAGTGATGCAGAACATCACATGATCACAAGTGAGGCAATGGCTCTTGTAATTCGCTTTGATATACAAATCCTTTGAGTTACAAGCATATTTCTGGAGTGAATTCTGCTTGAAAACCAACGTTTTACTGTATATTGTATTAAAGGCTCAAATATTATGGTACTACTATGGTAAATAATACTTGGTAAAACACTGAACAAATCGGAGAACAATTAGTCCTCAATTTATTAGGCAATTATAATTCTAAGAAAATCTCTACAAAATCAAATGGTGTTTATTGCTGTTTCTTGTTTTTTGTTTGTTTTTTTTTAATTTTTAATTAAAGGTAGAAGTAACAAAAGTATCGGGGACACAACTCAAGTCTGTAGCTTGATGGAGTTTTTCCTGTATATAGCCCTATATATTCTTCCTTCAGAAGAATATATAAATCATTTCAAGTACCTGGAAGTCTCCTTCATGATTCTCTGGAGTTCATACCACTCCAAATATAACCACTGTTTTGATTCTTAGCACCGTAGATCAGTCATTCCTGTAACCTTTTGTATATAGCTTATCTGTTCAACGTAATGTGATTTATTTATATTGTTACGAGTACTTGTGTTTCTTTTTAATTATTGATGTATTATTTTCCACTGCATGGATTTATCACTATATATTTACTCACTGATGGACACTTTGAAATATTTCCAGTTTGGCTCTTAAACATATTGCTGCTATGAATGTTTTTGTATGTCTTTTGGTAGACATCAACACTCATCTATCTTATTTGAATAAAATAAATATTTCTGTTTCCTAGAGCATAAATATTTAACTTTAGAAGATACTGCCAAACTGTTTTCCAAAAGGCCTGTGCCAATTTATATTTCCAAGCAATGTAAAAAATTATGTTTGTTTAACACTAAGTTTAATACTATGGATATTGTCAGATTTTTAACTGCAGCCATTCTGGTGAAGTGTATTAGCATCTTACTGGATTTTAATTTACTTTGAATTATTGTTTTCAAGCATGAAGCTTTCCTTTTCTTAACATTATCACTTGGTGTATATAAGGGTTCCTAATTAGAATAAAGTCTAGTGTGTGTATATATATATATATATATATATATATGTATATGTATATATAGTTATAGTTATAGTTATATAGTTTATATATATGTAGTTTACATAAATATACATATATATTTCATTTTAATGGTTTGTTCTTATTGTTGCAAAATTTTAGAATTATATGCCTATCCTAAAGTCATGAAGATACTTCCATATATTTTAATGTAGAAACATTACTATTATATTTTATTTTTATATTTCTATTCCATCAAAACTTAATCATTCTGTACTGTGAGATATAGCAGTCAAATTTAATTTTCTATATGTTTTTCAATATTGATATAAACTATTTAATGTAAAGACTTCTTTCCATAAAGAATGGACTCTTCATCCTGCAGTTGGTCTACCCTTGAACCAATACTATTCTCTCATTTGGATATCTTTTAAAAATACAGACCAAAAGACATAACTAATATGCCAAAAATTCAGAAAAAAATTCTAAAAAAGTTACATTAATCAAAAGAATACAGAAAAGATGAAAAATGACAAAATTACAGTTGGCACAAATAGGAAACAAGTGGAAGGCAACAGATTTAAATCCAACCACATTGATAATTATAATAAATTTAAAAGCAGACGTTGCCAGATTGGATAAAAAAGAATGATACAACTATAGGCTTCCTACAAGAAACTCATTTTAAATATTGATGACATAAGTTAAAAGATAAAACTAGATGTATCAAGCAAATGCCAGTCAAAAGAGAGTTGGAGTGTTATAATTTATATCCGACAAACTACAGGACAAGGAAGCTATTTCATAATGATAAGAGGACAAGGTCATCAAAAGGACAGAAATTTGGACCATCAAGAGGACACCAACCAACATAGCTTCAAAAATGTCAAGTGAAGAATTGCTCAGAAAGATAATGAATATGAATTTTCATTGACGGAGTATTCACAAACTAGACAGCACATTGTCTTGTTATCACTTTAATTTATTTATCCATTATGTATGGAAATGTTTGCATACACCATGTTACCAACTATAAACTGAAAGCATGGTTGTATATGAAAATTGTTTTAGACAATGGAATACTACGTGGCAATGAGAAAGAATGAAATAAGGCCTTTTGTGGCAACGTGGATGGAACTGGAGAGTGTGATGCTAAGTGAAATAAGTCATACAGAGAAAGACAGATACCATATGTTTTCACTCTTATGTGGATTCTGAGAAGCTTAACAGAAGTCCATGGGGGAGGGGAAGAAAAAAAAAGAAGTTAGGGAGAGAACCAAAGCATAAGAGACTTAAAAACTGAGAACAAACAGAGGGTTGATGGGGGGTTGGAGGGAGGGGAGGGTGGGTGATGGGTATTGAGGAGGGCACCTTTTGGGATGAGCACTGGGTGTTGTATGGACAATAAATTTCATATTTAAAAAAAAAGAAAATCGTTTTAGAAGGGAATAATTGCAAAGGTGTAGGCGTTATGTAGAGGGACAAAAAGAAATAGGGCAGGTACATGACGTAAAAGGTGTTACTTGGTCTTGGCTGGAGGAGATGATGAGGGGTCAGTTAAGGGGAACCAGAGAGAGTC